>NC_064625.1:170828099-171147385 GCF_023898315.1 Schistocerca nitens | reverse complement strand
GGGAGGTGTAGTAGCAGAGCAGCGTACGTGCTAGCTCGCCGGATAGGAAAGTGAAGCTACTGAGAGGTTGGTCAGGAATGGTGGGCATCACACCAGTGCAAGACAATTGGCTTCCGAAGAGCCCGGCTGCAGAAAGACGTGACTGCGCAGAGCCTCGCGTATGTGACGGGGCGAGCCACCGGCACTCGGGCAAGGTGGCCCAGCTCCGAGGTCCAGTTTTCGGATCCGTTTCTCCGATTTTAGTGTGACGACATCGGTCCCGACACCTTGCTAAACTGAGTTAATACGTCTGTCCACTGAGTCATTTGGGAAACTTATTTTGAATAGTTCCCAATAGGTCACAGCAGACCACATAATCTTATAATACCACACCAGGCTAGATCAGCCAGAAACTTACACTGTTGCCAAGGTAAAGGACCTGGCACGAACTGCAGGCAGCTCTGGAAGTCTACATCCACTGTGATGCTTTGAAAGCCCCTCCTACACAATTCTAGTGAGAGCTGCCACCACACCTCGTCACAGTCACATCACGAGAGGACAAGCAATTGCTCCATTGAGGTAATTTACAGTTTTCACAAGAGCATCTAACGCTACATCTGAGAAACTTTCAAGCAATTGTTACAACAGGAATGTGTCATACAGCACATTATATTGATCCATTACATTTTGGGCATGCAACTGTTAAGGTCCTATTTCTTCACCTGATATCTTGGCCATATATCTTTTGACCACCTTCCAACTGATCTGACACACTGACGCTATTTAACCCGCAGAATGCACCACTGTACATGCGGCAGATACAAGAGTATTAGAGGTTTCATTTTGCGGCAAAGAGCTGTGCGTAAACTGAATCTGCAGTCAGTCGGTCGATGCGTGCTGAGATATCAACCTGTCTTTAGTTGCAGCACTGTTCTGACATCTTTGAGAGTTTATTAAAGAGAGTTCTGCATTCCATGCTTATTACAGGCTGAAACCACTATGTCTGTTAATTAAGTTCTTCACTAAATTTGTAATGTATCCATCAACACTGAGCCTGCATCCTTCACCACTGAGTCCCAAAAAGATGAAGAGCCTGCCATAAATTCGGTAACATCATGCTACACTGAGTGAATAGTGTAGATGCAGTGCTCTGTCACAAGTGATTTATTGGGCTGTAAGTGAGAAGCACACTTTCGGTGTTCAGTGCACCTTTCGCAGACCGTAGGCATTATCTCTCCAATGAGTGAATGGCCACACTCGCACGGGATCTCATAAATCCCACCCGTGCAGAACATCAGGTTACCTCCGGAGGACCTCAAAACGACTGCTGTGTTTGGCGGGAGATTAAAAATCACTTTAACTTTGCACTTGGTGGTGATGAAACAGTTTGAAGATAAATTGCCACATATGGCAGGAAAACCACTGATTTTAATCTCCCTGTATCACCTCCCTCACTCCTTAATGGGGGTAGGACGTCAAACGTGCCGACTTGCAGCAGTATATGCACCAGAGGACGTTTTAATTTCCACTGTTGATACTTTTACAAATAAATTCATAAAACTTTGTCAGCATGACCAGGAAGGATTCAGAATTCACACTCATAGCAGTGGAAGTTCGAAAACATAATGAAGTACTTTTTTAACATGTGAAATTTCATCATTTTTTTTTCACTTACTAATGGCAGCATTTGTTGCTATAGGTACACTTTTCTTCATAAGTAAGAGAGATGCTTCGATGAATTTTGCGCAGCATACAAACCGTACTTAAAGGTGTATGAAACTCTAGAATTTTCCAAATCTATTAAAAACTGTGGTACAAATTGAGGTAATTAACTATACAATTTGTGTTTTTTCTAAACATGAAGTTTAAAATATAACAGCTCATTCGTTTTGTCATAAATTAAATAAATTCTAGAGTTTCATACACCTGTAAGTACGGTATGTATGCTGTGCAAAATACATCGAAGAAACTCTCTAGCTTATGAAGAAAAGTGTACCTATAGCAACAAATGCAGCCATTAGTAAGTGAAAAAATGATGAAATTTCACACTTAAAAAAAAATTACTTTGTTGCGTTTTCGAACTTCCACTGGAATGAGTGTGAATCCTGAATTCTTCGTGGTGATGCTGACAAAGTTTTATCAATTTATTTGTAAAACTATAGACACTGGAAATTAAAATATCCTGTGATGCCTCTCCTGCTCCAAGTTGGCCCATTTTACGTCCTACCCCTCATAAGTTGATCTTCTGTTTTTATCACTGATGCCTTACAAAATCTGTTGGTGATGCCTTACAAAATCTGTTGTGGATAGTACCCAGTTCATTCTGCAGACAGCTCTTATCTACGGGTTTAAAAAGGGTAGATCAGGTACTGTAGCTTGTGTCCGTCAGCTCAGTCGAAGACGGCCAACAGATATACCGTGTAAATATCGGATGAAGAAATAGGGTTTTAACGGTCGTTCTGTCCTCGGTGCGAGGGAGTGTTGTAGATGCACAGCACATTACGTTGTCCTCCGGTGCAGGTGCACACCAGGTGTGTAGCCTCCCCGTTCACCGGTAGTCCTTGTCCTCGGCGGGGTAGGCCAGGTAGTAAGGGCTGGGCGCCAGCCCCGGCCCCGGTCCCGGGCCCTGCAGGTAGGGCGGCGCCTGCTGCGCCGGCGCCGGTGCGACCCGGAGGTGACCGTGCTTGCCGGGCAGCGTGTAGTACACGGGTGGCGGTGCCAGCGGCATCGGCGGTTTCACGCAGGTGCACGTAGAACCGGGGGCCGAGCCGGGGCCGCCCCCGCGGTACTGGGACGACGCGGGCCAGCCGCCGGCACCGTTCCCGCCTCCTCCCCCGCCCCCGCCCCCGCCGCCGCCGACTCCGCGCCCGCGGATGACGCAGACCCCGGCCACCAGGATGGCGATGAAGGCGACGACGCCCACCACGATGCCGATGATGAGCGTGTCGTCGTTGGGCCGCGGCTGCACCGGCGATGCCGCCGCCGGCCCGGGCGCCGTACCGGGCGCGGCCGGCTTCCCGCCGTCCTCTTCGCCGCCGCCCCCGCCGCCCTGGCCGGCGCCGCCGCCGGGCCGAGAGGCGGGCTTGGCCGTCCATATGATGTCCGGCTCGTCCGCCGGCGGCGGCACCGTGGAGACGGAAGCGGCGGGCGACTCTGTCGCGGCGGTGCTGGAGGCGGCGTCGCACGTCAGCTCCGAGTCGTCCACGTCCGACAGCAGGCGGCCGGACAGAGAGGCGGGGCTCGCGCAGGTGACCTGTGGCCAAACAGAGCACATGCGGTTTCCTCAGTTGTAAGGCGACTGACGGTGTGCCCAATTATACAATTCTAGACAATGTGTCTGACACTACAATACTGGAGTAGCTTATATATCAGATAGTACAATAGCTACTGCTGTGTTTTGGGTACTACAATTGAAGGTGCACATTCTAATGTTGGTAAATAAAACTTGTAAATGAAGAAATGGGCATCAGAATACTGTCTTTGACATTTATATAATTTTAAATGTTCTGTTTATTTTACCACAGATTGGTAACAAAAAGAAAGGTTTTTAATACGACCGTGTTGGTGACATATATTTATCTTAAGATAATATCTTTAGAAGTAGTTTGGCTCTGGTTAATATGTGATTTACTTTTACAGTGACCACAGAGTGTGAAAACTGAAAAGCCAGTCATACTACTAAATAATACAAATTGACACATCATTTGAAGAAACATTTAGTTTCAAATGTTAGATACCTAGCTACAGCTATTCATCATCATCAGTTATCTATTATATTAGCAGGTCCTTTGCCTCTCCATTTTCTGTGATCCATTGCTTCCTTCTTAAGGTTGCTGTGTGTTGTACCGTCCATATCATATCATCCAGTATCTGAAATCTCTTCCTTCCTTGCTTCCTTTTCCCTTCTACATAACCTTCTAAAACTGTTTTTATCAGTCCGCCATTCTTTCTTAATATATGCCCAATTCAATTTCTTTTTCTTCTCTTCATTACATCTAGTAACTGTCTTTTCTCTCCCACTCTTCTCAGTACCTCTTCATTTTTTACTCTGTCCATCCAACTTATTCTTTCCATCCTCCTCCGTGTCCAGATTTCAAAAACCTCCAGCCTTTCTCTGTCTTTTTTCCTCACAGTCCATGTTTCAGCGCCATATAGAACATGCCATACAAGACATTTTATGAGTCTCTTTCTGAGTTCTCTGTCCAGACTACTGCAGAAAATTCTCCTTTTCTTATAAAATGCCTCTTTTGCCATTGCTATCCTTGTTTTAATTTCTGTGGTGCACTTCCAGTCGGTGTCTATCCTGCTTCCAAGATACTTAAAATTTTGCACCTGTTCTAGTATTTCTCCATTCAGCATAATTTTTATTTCCTTCTAGTGCCAATACTTTTGTTTTATTTGTGTTAATTTTCATTCCATATTTTTTCCATTAGTTGCAATGGTGTCCACCAAATCCTGTAATTCTTTTCCCCTGTGGCTAGAAGGACCATGTCATCAGCAAACCTCAAACACCCTACTCTTGTTCCTCCAATTTTTACTCCTTTGTCATCTAATGAGCATTGGTCAATCATATTTTTGAAGTAAAGGTTGAAAAGAGTAGGCGATAGACAGCATCCTTGTCTTACTCCTTTTCCTAGTCTAATCCAGTTTGTACTTTCTCCTCTCACTTTAACTGAAACTTTTTGATTAAGATATAATGAGTTTGCAAGTCTTCTGGTTTTCCACTCCACTCTCTTTTCCCTCATTATGGTCGCCAGCTTGTCCCAAACCACATTGTCAAATGCCTTTTCTAGATCGATGAAGCACATATATAGATCTCTTCCTTTTTCAATAAACCTTTCTCCCAAGAGTCATAGGAGCCCTATTGCATCTCTGGCGCCCATATTCTGTCTAAAGCCAAACTGCTCCTTGCTGAGATTCTCCTCTATTACTTTTTCAAGTCTTTTATAAATTATTCTTAACATCACTTTGGCTGCATGTGAAATGAGGCTGATTGTCCTGTGCTCATTGCATTTCTTGGTTCCTTGTTTTTTCGGTAATGGAATCATTACTGTTGTCAGAAAGTCCTCAGGCCATTAAGCACTGTCATATATTTTATTACATAACCTCAATATTTCTCTTATTCCGTCTTGGTTCAAGCATTTTAATATTTCTCCCGGTATCATATCTGTACCTCCCACATTGCCATTTTTTGTTGCAGCTATGGCAGACTTTACTTCTTCCATTATAATGGTTGGTTCTTTCTCGTCATCACTTACACTGTTGTGTGATTCAATTTCCAGAGTTTCTGGTTTGCTATTTGTGTCATATAGCTCTTTTATATATTCTTCCCGTCTCTGGAGGACATCGTCACGATCTTTGTACACTACCTCTTCGTCTTTACTCAAAATTTCCATTGCAGCACTTCCTGCTCTGTTTTGTTTCCATGTCATAGTCTTTACTCTGTTGTATAGTAAGTCGTATCTTCCCTTCCTGTCCAGTTCTTCAATTTCATCACATTCCTCTTTTAGCCATTTTTTCCTAGCCTGCTCTGTTTCTCTTCGCAGTTCATTATTTAACCTTCGGTATATCTTTCTTGCATCTTCAGTGTTCTTGTTTTTCAATTTTCTTCTCTCCTCCATCTTGGAAATCATTTCTTGTGTGACCCATGGTTTTTCTGATCTTTTCCCTTTTACATATCCTATATTTTGCTGTCCTGCTTTAATGATTCCTTCTTTCAGCATATTCCAGTACTCGTTGGCATTATCAGGTGCTTCTTTGCCTTGTAATGTGTTTAGAAAGTCCCGAGACAGCATTTCTGTAATTTGTTCTTTGTTGGACCTTATCTTCTCTAGATCCCACTTCTTCACCATTGTCGCCTTTATCAGTTTTTTCATTCTTATTTCTATTTCTGCCATAAGTAAGTTGTGGTCACTATTAATATCTGCACCTGGTAATGTGTGCACCTTCTTGATTCCATTCCTGTATCTTTCTTCTACCAGTATAAAATCGATTTGGTTTCTATATTTATCCCCTGGTGATTTCCAAGTGTAGAGCCTCCTCTTGTGGTTCTTGAACCATGTGTTTGCCTCTATCAGCTGCCTTTCCCTGCAGAAGTCAATTAACCATTCACCTCTGTCATTTCTCTTTCCTACTGTGTTTCCCTCTTTCCCTTCTCCCACAATGGTGTTCCAGTCTCCCATTACTATTTTGCAGCATTTTTTATTTTCGTCCATTATTCTCTCTATTACATTGTACGTTTCCTCTACAATTTGGTCATCACGTTCTGAAGTTGGCATATACACCTGGAGAACCAGTAAATTTTTTTGTGCTCCTTTCAGCCTTACACCAATAACCCGATCATTTGCATAGTCTACATATTCCACACATTTAGCCAATCCCTTTGTTATAATCATTCCTACTCCATTAATTCCTTTTACTTCTCCTCCTGAGTAGTAGAATACATATTCATCTGACTGCAACTCTCCATGTCCATTCCATCTTACCTCAGCAACTCCTACGAGGTCCGTATGATTCTTTTCCATCTCTCTTTTAAGGTTTTCTAATTTTCCTGCTTGTAGCAGAGTTCTAACATTCCAGGTACCAATTCTCGTTTTGATTTTTTGCCCCCTTTCAAGTTGTCCCCCCGGAGATCTGAATGGGGGACTATTTTACCTCCAGACACTGATTTAACTTGAGAGGAAGCCATTTTTGTGCATAAAATGGAGACTGCATTATGCAGGGAAGACAATCTGCAGTGGTATTCCGTTGCCTTCCGCAGTACTGGAAGCTGCCCCTAACACGGGATACAGATGCCTTTTGCAGCCGCCCGTTCTGTCTCAGACACTGCACGAGAAGTGTAGGCTGGAAAATGAAAGACCAATAGCCCTCGAAACCCAATATCGTCAGGGTCGGAAAAGAACAAGAGCTGGCCGAGGGTGGCCAGATAGGAAAGATAAAAGTGAGGAGCCTGGCATAAGTAAGTGGAAGCAATGCCAGGACTCAGCTCGGGGCCCCGCGGTCGCCAGCCACGTATCACTAGGTGTGACTCCCTGAGGTGATACAGCTATTAGATTTTGATAGTTTATATTGCGCTGGAAGGCCTAGAGGATGGATAAACACAATGCACTATAGAATACGTAACGCACGCACCTGCATGTCACGCCCGGTGGACCCGGTCAGCCACCTCCTGAGGGGCCGTGCGTGGCAGTCGCAACGCACCGGATTCGAAGCCAGGCCCCTCAGGGAGACACCGGCCCGCCGTTCGTCCAGTGCCGACAGCACGGGGGCGCCGAGTGACGTCACGCGGCTGCCCGTCACGTCTAGCAGCACACGGCTGGAGCGCGGCAGCGCGAAGAAGAGTGCGGGCGGCAGTGACGATACGGACGTGTTGCGCAGCCACACCTGTGACAGGGAAAAAGTAAACCATCCTGTGTAGTAGTGAAGTTCTCACTGACTCACCAAATACATATTAAATTCAACTCAGGGCATTTTAACCTTGATGTCTTAGAAACATAATAACGTGTGTGTGTGTGTGTGTGTGTGTGTGTGCTTTTTCTAATTCTGGTGAAGGCCTGTTTGGCCAAAATCTTTGCTTGACGGTCTTTTTGTTGCACCTGTCTGTGACTTGGTATCTCTGCTTATATGATGCATAGCAACTATCCTTTTCATAATATTGTAAATATATGGTTTAAGTGCCTACGGTGTATTTGTATTATGTTACTCTACGCGTTGACTCATTCCGTGTCCCCGTAGGTCCTCTTCAGTGTGACCTACAGAACATTATGAACGAATAGGAAGAGGTGTGTTACTATTATTGTGCGCTAGATTCACAAGGGTGGCAAAGTTCGAGGGATACCTCCTAATATCCTGTCAGACCTTTTTTTACCCGGCATAGTGCAGTGCCTCAACAGGGCACAGACTCAACAAGTCTTTCAACGTTTCCTGCAGAAATACTGAATGATGCTGTCTCCATGCATGCCAAAGTATTACTGGTGTAGGGTTCTGGGCACACACTGCCCTCTTTCCACAAATGTTTGATGGGATTCAATTTGGTGGTCTGGGTGGCCAAACCATTCACTCAAATTGTCCAGAACGTTCTTGAAACAAATTGTGAGCAATTGTAGTCCAGTGACATGGTGCATTGTCATTCTGAAAAGTTCCTTCCTCACAAAATTGTTAAGGCTTTCACGGTCACTTGTTGACAACCTGACTGTTGGCTTCTGTCTCGGGTTCTTCGGCTGATGTTTGTTTCACGATTTTTCTGAGGTTTTGCCAGCACGGGTGGCTGGCATTGTCAAAGCTTCACCCATTGCTGGTGGTAAACTGGAGTTGAGCTCAGAAACATAAATTATGTGTACCTAGTGCACCAATGTCCAAGGGTCATTTCCGGTGCAGTTCACCTGTTGCTACTTGCAATGGCCGTTCACTGCGGCACGAGGATCCAGGATCCGTTCACTTTGAGGCTTTCCTCTTTTTGTTGAAGTTCTTCTCCTGTTTTGTATTTCTATACCTTGTCTGAACAAGTGGATGTGATAGCTCTTCTTTGCAGCAGAACTTCTGTGTCGGCGAATTTTACTATGTGGTGGGCCTCACACAGCGCGTGCTCTGACATGACCACTTTCTCCACCTGCCCCAACCTGCAATGCCACTTATGGTCTGTGGTCCTTGTGTTGATAAATCATCCAAGTGTGCTATTCAAAGGGAATAACACACTGAATACACACGAATACAGAGCAATCTCAGTGGTGGGTAGCACAAAACGGACCCCCCCATGAACCATAGACCTTGCCGTTGGTGGGGAGGCTTGCGTGACTCAGCGATACAGATAGCCGTACCGTAGGTGCAACCACAACGGAGGGGTATCTGTTGATAGGCAGACAAACGTGTGGTTCCTGAAGAGGGGCAGCAGCCTTTTCAGTAGTTGCAGGGGCAACAGTCTGGATGATTTGACTGATCTGGCCTTGTAACACTAACCAAATCGGCCTTGCTGTGCTGGTACTGTGAACGGCTGAAAGCAAGGGGAAACTAAAGCCATAATTTTTCCCAAGGGCATGCAGCTTTACTGTATGATTAAATGATGATGGCGTCCTCTTGGGTAAAATATTCCAGAGGTATGTGTATGCCACCATTCAGATTAACCATTAAACCATTCGGATCTCCGGGCGGGGCCTACTCAGGAGGACATCGTTATCAGGAGAAAGAAAACTGGCGTTCTACGGATCAGAGCATGGAATGTCAGATCCCTTAATCGGGCAAGTAGGTTAGAAAATTTAAAAAGGGAAATGGATAGGTTAAAGTTGGATATAGTGGGAATTAGTGAAGTTCGGTGGCAGGAGGAACAAGACTTTTGGTCAGGTGAATACAGGGTTATAAATACAAAATCAGATAGGGGTATTGCAGGAGTAGGTTTAATAATGAATAAAACAATAGGAATGCGGGTTAGCTACTACAAACAGCACAGCGAATGCATTATTGTGGCCAAGATAGACATGAAGCCCATGCCTACGACAGTAGTACAAGTCTATATGCCAACTAGCTCTGCAGATGACGAAGAAATTGAAGAAATGTATGATGAAATAAAAGAAATTATTCAGGGAGACGAAAATTTAATAGTCGTGGGTGACTGGAATTCGAGAGTAGGAAAAGGGAGAGAAGGAAACATAGTGGGTGAATATGGATTGGGGCTAAGAAATGAAAGAGGAAGTCGCCTGGTAGAATGTTGTGCAGAGCATAACTTAATCATAGCTAACACTTGGTTCAAGAATCATCAAAGAAGGTTGTATACATGGAAGAACCCTGGAGATACTAAAAGGTATCAGATAGATTGTATAATGGTAAGACAGAGATTTAGGAACCAGGTTTTAAATTGTAAGATATTTCCAGGTGCAGATGTGGACTCTGACCACAATCTGTTGGTTATGAACAGTAGATTAAAACTGAAGAAACTGCAAAAAGGTGGGAATTTAAGGAGATGGGACCTGGATAAACTGAATAAACCAGAGGTCGTACAGAGTTTCAGGGAGAGCATAAGGGAACAATTGACAAGAATGGGGGAAAGAAATACAGTAGAAGAAGAATGGGTAGTTTTGAGGGATGAAGTAGTGAAGGCAGCAGAGGATCAAGTAGGTAAAAAGACGAGGGCTATGAGAAATCCTTGGGTAACAGAAGAAATATTGAATTTAATTGATGAAAGGAGAAAATATATAAATGCAGTAAATGAAGCAGGCAAAAAGGAATACAAACGTCTCAAAAATGAGATCGACAGGAAGTGCAAAATGGCTAAGCAGGCATGGCTAGAGGGCAAATGTAAGGATATAGAGGCTTATCTCACTAGAGGTGAGATAGATACTGCCTATAGGAAAATTAAAGAGACCTTTGGAGAAAAGAGAACGACTTGTGTGAACATCAAGAGCTCAGATGGAAACCCAATTCTAAGCAAAGAAGGGAAAGCAGAAAGGTGGAAGGAGTATATAGAGGGTCTATACAAGGGCGATGTACTTCAGGACAATATTATGGAAATGGAAGAGAATGTAGATGAAGATGAAATGGGAGATATGATACTGTGTGAAGAGTTTGACAGAGCACTGAAAGACCTGAGTCGAAACAAGGCCTCAGGAGTAGACAATATTCCATTAGAACTACTGACAGCCTTGGGAGAGCCAGTCGTGACAAAACACTACCATCTGGTGAGCAAAATGTATGGGACAGGCGAAATACCCTCAGACTTCAAGAAGAATATAATAATTCCAATCCCAAAGAAAGCAGGCATTGACAGATGTGAAAATTACCGAACTATCAGTTTAATAAGTCACGGGTGCAAAATACTAACACGAATTCTTTACAGACGAATGGAAAAACTGGTAGAAGCCGACCTTGGGGAAGATCAGTTTGGATTCTGTAGAAATGTTGGAACACGTGAGGCAATACTGACCCTACGACTTATTTTAGAAGCTAGATTAAGAAAAGGCAAACCTACGTTTCTAGCATTTGTAGACTTAGAGAAAGCTTTTGACAATGTTGACTGGAATACTCTCTTTCAAATTGTGAAGGTGGCAGGAGTAAAATACAGGGAGTGAAAGGCTATTTGCAATTTGTACAGAAACCAGATGTTATAAGAGTCGAGGGACATGAAAGGGAAGTAGTGGTTGGGAAGGGAGTGAGACAGGGTTGTAGCCTCTCCCCGATGTTATTCAATCTCTATATTGAGCAAGCAGTAAAGGAAACAAAAGAAAATTCGGAGAAGGAATTAAAATCCATGGAGAAGAGATAAAAACTTTGAGGCAGCAAAGGACTTGGAAGAGCAGTTGAACGGAATGGACATTGTCTTGAAAGATGAACATCAAAAGCAAAACGAGAGTAATGGAATGTAGTCGAATTAAGTCGGATGATGCTGAGGGAATTAGATTAGGAAATGAGACACTTAAAGCAGTAAAGGAGTTTTGCTATTTGGGGAGCAAAATAACTGATGATGGTTGAAGTAGAGAGGATATAAAATGTAGACTGGCAATGGCAAGGAAAGCGTTTCTGAAGAAGAGAAATTTGTTAACATCGGGTATAGATTTAAGTGTCAGGAAGTCGTTTCTGAAAGTATATGTATGGAGTGTAGCCATGTATGGAAGTGAAACGTGGATGATAAATAGTTTGGACAAGAAGAGAATAGAAGCTTTCGAAATGTGGTGCTACAGTAGAATGCTGAAGATTAGATGTGTAGATCACATAACGAATGAGGAGGTACTGAATAGGATTGGGGAGAAGAGGAGTTTGTGGCACAACTAGACTAGATGAAGGGATCGGTTGGTAGGACATGTTTTGAGGCATCAAGGGATCACAAATTTAGCATTGGAGGGCAGCGTGAAGGGTAAAAATCGTAGAGGGAGACCAAGAGATCAATACACTAAGCAGATTCAGAAGGATGTAGGTTGCAGTAGGTACTGGGAGATGAAGAAGCTTGCACAGGATAGAGTAGCGTGGAGAGCTGCATCAAACCAGTCTCAGGACTGAAGACCACAACAACAACATTCAAAGGGAGTCTTAATGAAAGTCATTTCAACAGCTAATATTCAGTTTTCTTGAACATAATATTTCAAATTAATGTGCCTAATTGGGCTGGCGACCGTTCGATTTTTCATTCGTATATAAACTTTACTACTTTAATTATCCCCAAAGTAAAAGCCTGTTGAGTTTTTCTATTAATTTCAGTATATTCAAAATTCCTACCTGATACCTTAATCCATTAGACTCACACACGGTCAAAACTCAAAATCCTGCCAGAGGGTAACTTTGGTTTTTGTCACAACAGGCGAGTGTTGTAAGTTGGAGCAGAGGAGCCAGCCCACTCCATATAAACACAGCCCACTCCATTATGCAGCCACCACCAACTCGCACAGTGCCTCGATGACAACTCGGCTCCCTCGCTTCGTGGGGTCTGTGCCACACGTGATTCCTACCGTCAGCTCATGCCGACTGAAACTGGGACTCATCTGACCAGACCGCAGCTTTCGAGTTGTCTAGGGTCCAACCGATATGCTCGTGAGTCCACAGAAGGTGCTGCAGGGAATGTCGTGCTGTTAGTAAAGGCACTCACATCAGTTTTCTGCTGCCACAGCCCATTAATGCCAAGTTTCACCACAGTGTCGTAACACAGATATCGCCATCATACGTCCCACGTCGATTTCTGCAGTTACTTCATGCAGTGTTGCCTGTCTGTTAGCACTGACAACTACACACAGATGTAGTCATTCGAGTGAAGGCTGCTCGCCACTGCGATGCCCACGGTGAGAGGTAATGCGTACAATTTGGTATTTTCGGAACACTCTCGAGATCGTGGATCACGATTTCCGACACAGAAAGCCCTGTATGTCTGCCTCCGACTGCTACTGTGCATTCGAAGTCTGTTAACTCCTGTCGTGTGGCCACAATAACATCGGAAAGCCTTTCCCGTGAATCACCCGAGTACAGGTGACACTCGACCACTGCACTGCCCTCTTATACCTCGGGTACCCGACACTGCCGCCCTCTGTGTATGCGCGTGTGGCCGGCACGTCACTTTTGTCACCTCAGTGGATAATATCGACAACTACGTCACCGGTGCTGGTACACGAAACGGGAGGGAACTGATTTACCACAATGTGGATCACCCTGACTGTCTCCTGTTGTCGAATATGTCGTGATAAATGAAATCGGTACGAGACCGAGACTTAAACCAGATTCCCTCCTCCTTACTGCCTTAGCCGTGCAGAGTGCCACGAGAACGTGCCTCCGTACCTCACTCAGATTTTGGTTGCCCGTCGCTCCCAGCTACGGTTTCCGAACACTGCTACCGGAGGTCGTTCCACAGGGTACGTGGGGACCGGACGGCACCACACGGGGAGCGGAGTCTGTGGAGGGCCGTGGCTCACCTCACTCTGCTACAGACACGCAGGCTCGATATTTGACCCGGCACGTGCTCGGCATTTTGTGTCGGCGAATCTAATTTACCGTATTTACTCGAATCTGAGCCGCACTCGAATCTAAGCCACACGTGAAAAATGAGACTCGAAATCGAGGAATAAAAATTTTCCCAAATCTGAGCCGCACCTCAAATTTCAGACTCAAAATTCGAGGGGAGAGAAAAGTTTTAGACCCCACCTCCAAATCGAAACAAAGTTGGTCCATTGTAATACGAGACACAAATTAGCTCGAATGAATTATGATACAGCTACAGTAGTTTGGTTCGAATCGTAAGCTTAGCAGTTAAGCTTTACCAGGTAGCATTGCTATGCGTCAGGTCCTCCGTCCGTATTTACACGGGTACCCTTCCTTTTTCACGTGCTTCATCTAGTATGAATTGATTGCTCATTTTTCTTTCATCTGATAAGTGCCGTTCTCTTTGTTATAGGTGTTTATGCCACTCCAAGCTGAAAATGGATTACTGTACTCTGCCGTGCATTGTTTGTTGCATTCTCATGATGAGTGTTTATGACCTGTCGCTGCTCGCGGCATGGCTTGCTTTTGTGCACGCTACCGCCGCTTACAATATAAAAAAAAAAAGAGGAATTGTCTCATTAGTGAAACAATGGCAAAAGACAGCTATTTGTTGTTACTTACACTGCTGCTTTCTTTGATAATAATCAACAAGAACCAAATAATAGACTGAGTATGATAGAAGACGTTCTCAATGAGAGTTCAGCAAAAATTTTTCTCCATTTGAAAATCTTTGCAGACGCCTCTTTAGTACATTACATTCTGCACAGAACAAAAATTAGAGTCATCTAAGATTTAAAAATCTAGTCAACTGCCGTGCTTCATTTTCGACTGTATCACTATTAGGCATTAGAATAATATGAATATAAACATGACACAATATGTACATTCTTCCGCGTTTGCTGTTGTCTCACTCTAGCTTCGTAGTTTATTAGGCAGACAGGATTTAAATGACATAGCAGCAAACGTGAAAGAATACATGGCAAAATGTTTATATTAGTATTATTCTTATGGTGAAGAGAATACTGCATGTGATTCACAATTCATAAAAGTTCCTATTAGCAACCATCTCTTCTCACAGGTAGCAAAATATTCAGAACATAGAGTTGGCCGTATTGACACACATCCCAAACAGTCTTGCCGGTCGGATTTTCGTAGTACATTCAAATGCTGCTACATTCAAAGATGAACAATACAGAATTTGTATTTACTTTGTTGGATAATGTATGAAAATGCAGTGGTCGAAACTCGGGGCGGAGAAAAAAAGCTCGTCTTCCACCTCTTTTTTATTTAAATTTATTTACTGACGCAAAGTTTTTTGCGCCAGTATTTATCTTTGTGCCTGCAAAGCACGCCTGTGTAGTGCTACATATATTCGATGGCAGAAGTTAGTTGTGGTGGCACCTACCAACATTTTCTAGAACTTCCACTTACTTTGCACTCAATTCTAAGCTGCAGGCACTTTTTTGGATTACAAAAACTGGAAAAAAAGTGCGGCTAAGATTCCAGTAAATACGGTAGTCAATCTCCTGTTAAAAAAGTTACATACACTGTAATAGCTAGAAAATAACAGTTGTAGACCTATCGCGGTTACCAGAGCTCGAAACTTCCAAACGAGCCTACGAGAAGAACGACGGTAATGAAGCACCTTCTGTTGGACTCCTCAGAAATATAATGAGGTTATTAGAAAAAAGGAGAGGAAAGCAACTCCAGTCCGGAGTCAGTCTGCTGGGTCATCCTCGGCCAGTGACATTATTGAGAGATGCATTAAAGAGGGGCGTGCTGTCAGCACACAGCTCTCCCCGCTGTTGTCTGGTTAGCAGAGCTAAAGCCAGCACTCGAGTACAAGGAGCGTTCGGTGAGTAATGCGACACACTTTTTTCTCTGCCATTTCGGTTGAAAAAATGCAGAATTTGCTGTGAGACATTGTGGAATATTCCTCCTTCAGCCCCTATAATTTTGTGAAGTCCCGATAGGTGGTAGCCTTCAAAATGGCATCTGTAACAGAGGTGCACTGCACACTTAGAGCTGGCATCGAGTTTCTATCGGTGGAAAAACAGAGCATTGCAGATATTCACAGAATGTCGGCAGAGACCTGGCAGTGAACAAAAGTGCGGCGAGTCGTCGAGCGAGGCACCTGTCATCGCTGCAATCTTTTCTGATCTCTGGTGTGCCGGCTGGTCGTACACAACTGTGACTCGAGCAGTGTTCGAATGTGCCGTCACTCTCGTTCGAGACAGTCGACAAAAACCTTGTCGGTCAACTGGACGTCTCTGTGGTTAGTGCTGACACACTCATCCACCAGTCGTGTTACTCGAGAGTGTGTGCTCGCCGGGTTTCTTGCCGCTTAACGGAAGACCGTACAGAACAATGGAGGACAATCTGTGTCGAACTGTTTGCACATTACGAGGCTGATCGCAATACTTTTTTGTCGAATATTGTCACAGGTGCTGAGATGTGGGTTCATCACGTCGAACCAGAAACAAAACGGCAATCCGTGAGTGGCCCCACACCACCTCCCCTCCAGAGAAAAAGTTCAAAGCCGTACACTTAACTGATAAAATCGTGGCAACAGTCTTCTGGGACACAGAAGATGTTATTCTGTTTCATGTCCTCACACACGGTGCAATGACCAACTGTGAAGTGCATCGTGCTACCCTCAGGAAACTGAAGAAATGACTTCAGCGCATTTGTCGCCACAAAAATGCGAAGGAACTTCTCCTTCTCTGTGACAATGCCAGGCCTAACACAGGTCTGTGCACCCGAGATGAGATCACAAAACTCCGTTGAATTACTCTTCTTCATCCACCCTACAGCCCGAATCTCACACCTTCTGACTTCAATCAGCTTGGCCCGATGTAGGTGGACTCCACGGGAAACAGTACACAGATGACGGGGGAAATCGCTGACACACAAAGACGTCGGCTCCGACGTCGACCAGTAGAGTGGTATACGAGCTCTCCCAGTAAAGTGGCATAAGCTGTCGCATTGAACAGAGATTGCCAGCCGATGTGGCCTGCGGTTCTAGACGCTTCAGTCCGGAACTGCGCTACTGCTACGGTCGCAGGTTCAAATCCTGCCTCGGGCGTGGCTGTGTGTGATGTCCTTAGGTTAGTTAGGTTTAAGTGGCTCTAAGTCTAAGGGACTGATGACCTCAGATGTTAAGTCCCATAGTGCTGAGAGCCATTTGAACCATTTTTTGAACAGAGATTATGCTGAAAAATAGTGTTTCGTAGCCAAAAGAGTGGGGAATAATATAGTGTACTGGGATCACAAACAAAACCCCCCTGCTTTCAGAAAATAATGTGTTGCATTACTTACTGAAAGCACCTTGTAACTCCTCGATTGGCATCAGGAGGCTCGGTCTGACCCTTTCCAGTTCTCCCACTGAGGAAGAATCGCTGACAGTATTGAGAATTGAACCCAGGTCCCCCGCATGGCAGTCAACTCAGCTGATCACTTAGCTACAGATGTGGACTCATTATTAGAACTACGTTACAGTTCAGTCCCAGTTCACGAGTTATGACTTGCAACCGTCACCATTTTAATAGGTACAAAATAATATAGTCCTATAACTCTTTCCAGAGCATAAAACTTCCAAACAATCCCACAAAGAGCAGTAGTATTGAATTATTTTCTGTTGGGCTCCTCAGTAACATAAAAAGGTCATTATTAAGGCAGCCATACAATTCTGCCACAGTTGACAGGTGATAGGACTTGGAACTGTGACGTACTACAGGACCAAACATTATTTGTCATCTGTCATTACCTCTTCAGGAACACTGCAACAGCAATATGGCAACAGCCACCATCACATCACAGCCAGTGGAAAAGACTCGCAAATATGAATAATGAAAAGACCGAGACATATAAAATGATGCATGTGGTGTGAAGAGTTACACAGAGACCAGTACACCTGTACTGGGTGATGATATCTGGTCCGTGCAGATACAATATAGTGTTCAAATGATCTACCACATTTGTTTTTAACTAGTATGGAGAGGTCCCCAGGGGTGGGACTAACATTTTCAGACTGCCTTTTACAGTTGTGTACGTCAGGTTCCCAGGAATCGCACCTTGGTGTGGCCTCGTTTGCAAGTAATTGGCACAAAAGTATTTCAGAAGTTCTCTTGATCCACTAGAGCCTTAAAAATAGCATTAAGTTTCAGAATGGCATTGTAACATAGTGATTAAATTATTTGGGTGGTATGCTGAACGTTGTATGTTCAGGTTTTGTTGGGTACTACTTATTTTTTATATCATTATCTACATGACTGTGATCATTACTTTTATTCAGTTAATTGTTTAAGCACTATTTCTTTCATTTCTAAACATTTGCCACATCATTATAATCATCTTATTTTCTTTTAGGGATCTGTACCTCAATAGGTAAAAACAGAACCCTAATAAGATCACTTCATTCTCTATGTATCTGTCAGTCCGACTTTTCAGAACCCTTTTCTCAGGAATGGGAAGACATTTCAAGCTGAAATTTGAGCTCTACGGTCCCTTGGTAATGTAAAAACGTGAAGTTTCTAAGTCAGGGCAATCAAAAGATACAACCATTTATGTCACTTGTATTCATACTCACGAATTAACTTATCAAAAACCTATATTCTTGAAAGTCTTGGGATCCCTCAGACTAATACCTTGACAGTATCTGTGTCAATAACAGGCTAAAATCATTGAGATTCTTGATTCTTGGAATGAATGAACTGTCTATGTAGGTAATTAAGTCTGTATGGAACCTTCAGTGTGTCAGTTCTACTCACATCTGGCCAATTCTTCATTTTCGTTTCTTGTACCCTTTCTCCATTTGCAATCTTTTCCCATATTTTTTAAGTTATTTTTGTGTGTTTATTAAGATTTAATTTCATTCTTTTCATCACTTTATATTTTCATATGTGTTATTTAAATTGTGACCTGTGTTACTCATTTTTCTTGAATTTCATTAAATTAAAAAAATAAACCCTTCATTTAAATATTCATCTGTATTATTTTGTCAGTGGTACGACAAGAATTTTTGTTTTAAATCCTTGTCTGGTGATTACCAACCAAAAAATTATATTTTATAATGATGAGTAAATACTTGGCATCATTGAACTGCCAATACAAATACATTATTTCATCTTCTATTTTTTAATCAGGTTATCAGTATTTTTAAATGTGTAAAAATTGTGACAGATAAATAACCACAAGAAAAGGATTTTTGAAGAAGAGAAATTTGTTAATGTTGAATATATATTTAAGTGTTAGGAGGCCTTTTCTGAAGGTATTTGTCTGGAGTGTAGCCATATGTGGAAGTGAAACATGGATGATCAACAGTTTAGACAAGAAGAGAGCAGAAGTTTTCAAAATGTGGTGCTACAGAGAAGACTGCTGAAGATTAGATGAGTAGATCACATAACTAATGAGAAGATACTGAATAGAACTGCGGAGAAAAGAAACTTGCACGCTTCACTTCATATCTACAATGCACGTTGTCTACGGATCTAATCAGTGCTGTTTTTCTGGGGGAACGCTCAGGGATGCGTACCCCTTAACATTTTCGTCAGCAAAGTAATCTTTTTACGATGTTGAGAACTTGGAAGAGTGCGAAAGATTTATTTCGTGGACGTACATTTTTTATTTCATTTTTTCGTGTCGGTAATTGCAATACGAACGATACCAGTGGAGTTTTTGGTGGGAAAAGCTACGTCATCGATTGTTTCGAGTATTTCGAAACTGCGGCAACTGAATCGCCGGCAGCCAGTTTGACAAGCGTGTAGTGCCCTCACCCGCTAATAGTAGGCGACGGTAGTGCTAAACGGATATGCGTTAGCTAAAACGCCGAGGTACCGATAGATGTCTCTACGGTCCCGATACCGTGATGATGATGATGACGTCACGGCTAAAAGCAGACGGGTGGTATCCCACGCTGCAGTTATAAGTAATTTTCGCCGCATTATATCCAATGTCGGAGTACCCTCGAACTGTTTTTTAGAAAAAAAGCACCGGATCTAATAAACGTAAGCAAATAAACAAAAAATTAATTCGGCAGCCACTACGCCGTCTTAGAATAGGTAGGGTGGAGTGCGGTACCTCGAGGCCGGACGCGCGGAGCCCGGCCAGTGCGCCCCCGGACACCTGTCGCAGCGCGCGGCCGTGCAGCCCGAGGTGGCGCAGCCGGGGGTGCAGCGTGGCCGCCAGCTGGTCGCTGCCCAGGGAGGCCTCCGTCGCCTCCAGGTCCAGGCTCTCCAGAGGGGGCAGCCCACGCAGCATGGCGCGCACGTCCAGGAAGCCCAGCCTGGAGAATACTCACATTTATTAACGGACGAGGAAGCGATTCGGGCACGGTGTACCGGTCCGAAAGAGTTTTGAATTAGACTGTACGTAACAAAGAAAGGTTGGAAACTGATCTTTCATCTGGAGCATTCTAAATCAAAAGTTAAAATTTATGGTATACGGATTTATAACTATTGACAAGTTTCCATTAGTGTCACACATGCCCGCTGGGGAAAAAATTGTGTACAGTACTTCTTGTTACACTGTTTAATCTGTAGGAATAACTTTCCACTAAATTCTAATTTTCTCGAATCATTTACATTATTCTGGAGGCACATCAAAAGGTTATTCTTGGTTCACTTCAGAACATACCTACTGCATGCTGAAAGTTATCCTAAAAATGTTTGAGGCGGCTCCTATCAAACCTTTGAATTGGCCCGTCCAGAAAACCTACCTGTTTCTTTGAACCACAATACAATAGTACTTGTTATGTCTACAAGAACTTTATCATACTGATACAGAAAAGTATCAAATCCAAGTTAGAGACTCTAGTACCTCCCGCCACGGAAGTCGAACAAGCGCCAGAACAAATGGACGTGGTCAGCCCGTAGAGGGCTCTGCGTGCGCGGCGGCTATTCCGCGCAGCGAGGCCGCCACCGCTACGCCACGTGCAGACGGCGGCCGATAGCCGCTCCCTCCGGTTTGGTATATAGGGACCCGCTCTGCCCTAGTCCAGTCAGTCTGGTACTCGCTCTGGATTGCGCTTCTGTCTCGGCGGTACTGCGTTCTGGTCGTTGCTTGTTGTTGACATTTTCCTGGCTCTGATTCCGAGTGGATTTACTGTTGGTTTTGGCGTTGTGGTTTCTACAAGTCTCCGTTGTTTATCTCTTCCTTGTTGTGTCGGTCACAGTTGGTCACGGTCGGTTGTTGTCAGTTGGCGTTGGTGTGTCGTCCGACTCATCCTGGCGGCTCTGATCCGCAGCCTAAGGCATTGCCGCAGTTGGTTTTGGTTGCCACAGAGACACATATAAAGGCCTAAACCCATCCGGCCACCCTCTGACACTAACATTGCCAAATCCGTAGTAACAAGGCCGACCCCACATTGAAGTGGGACAAAGGCTGTAAGAAAATGATGATGACGATGATGCTTAAGGCTGAAACTGTTATCGTAAATACCAGCATTCGTTTTGGCATTAGCTGAAACTGTTGGTTTAGCACCAAAGAAAATTTTTTCTTCTGACAATCGCACCACTTTCACCGTATTGTAGATTCACCACACCACACTCAAATACATATCATTTGGGATACAGACAACACAGTCTACGCATATTCAGCTGAAAGCACATCACATTCTGTGCTCACCAGTGTTCCTGCATAATTGGCCAAGCTGGTTAATGAAATACGTACAAAATCCATAAAGAAGCAGGCGATACACACTTCAAGTAAAGTGAGTGATACATTGTAATTTTTACTATGTTAATGTACATTTACCATTATGTTTCTTCCTGTTATACATATTAATCATTATTTAATATCACTTGAAGTAATGTAATTACCTGCAGAAGACAAAGACCATTATCAGAAAACTTTAGGTATACATGTGTGTCTTCAGTCAGTTCAGATGTTTCATATCTTGGATGGCACAAATTTGTTTTTAATGCAATTTTGGACAATATTATAGAATTATCACATAGAAATTTCCAAAAAAGACTGTAAAATTTTGTAGTTACATGTTCAAAATATAAACATTTCAAACATAAACAGCATTTAACTCTCAAGATGGGATGCTGTTTTCCAGAACACGAGCAGGCATGCGGAGTACTTTGCACCCCCGTAAATAACAACTGTCTTTATGTTACCGAAGTAAACATGTATGCACAAAATCACAGTTTAATCTTAGCTTAGTCAAACAATGATAAAATAAACTTACATTATATGAGCTAAAGCATGGTTTAATTAAACAATAATAAAATAACCATCCATTATATCACACTGTTGCAACATTCAGTTGTTACCCTGCAGTAATGACTCACTCAGAGCATGAAACAGTGCAGTTGCATCATATCCCAACCAACCACTTATTTGATTATCTCTTAGACAACTGCCTCATTATGAGATTGTGCTGCTAGCTCATAGTCTCGAGTCATTTTCTAGCACGGATCGTAAATTTTTTCTCACCTAGCTCACTGTATATTTTTTATTGCTGCTACTCCCTTGGGTGTATGACAATGCAACACATCATTGTGTTAGCTGAAAGAATATGCATGGACTCACAATTAGAAAACAACAATGGTATTGCACAAGACAATATTATTTGCGGTTGCTGCACTTTATGCATAGGGACACCTGTGTGAAGGTTAAACTAAATTGAAAGGCATTTGTATCAACTAACAAATCTGTAACATTGAAACATATGACTTAGTACCACACATACACTTATTGTCAAAAGTATTATCATATGGGATATCAAGTGAAATTTGTTACTGGATTGAGAAGTTTTTGGTAGGGAAGATAGAGCATGTTACCTTGGATGGAGAATCATCATCAGATGTAGAAGCAACTTTGGGTGTGCCTCATGAAAGTGTGCTGAGACTCTTTCTGTTCATTTTGTATGTTAATCAACTTCATGACAATATTCCTAGTAACCAAAGATTTTTCAGATGATGCAGTTAACCATAATGGAGTACTGTCTGAAAGAAGCTGCATAAATATTCAGTCAGATCTTCATAAGATTTCAATGTGGTGCAAAGGTTGGTAAATTGCTTTAAATGTTGAAAAATGCAAAATTTTGCTCTTCAGAAAATGAGTTACAGTGGAATCAGCCAGCTCGTATAAATATCTGGGTGTAACACTTTGTAGGAATATGAAATGGAATGATCACATAGGCTCAGTCATGAGTAAATCAGGTGGTAGATTTCAATTTGATTGTGTAATCAATCTACAAAGGAGGTAACTTAGAAATCACTTGAGTGACACATTCGAGAACACTGCTCAAGAGTGTGGAACCCGTACGAAACAGGACTAACAGGGGATATTGAACATATACAGAGAAGGTCTGCACAAATGGTCACAAGTTTATTTGACCAATGGGAGATTGTTACAGTAATGCTGAAGAAACTTAACTGGCAGGCTCAGAAGGTAGACATAAACTATCCCGAGAAAGACTACTAACAACGTTACAAGAAGTGCCTTTATATGATGACTCTTGGAATATATTGCAATCACCTACGTATTGCTCACATAGGGATTTTGAGGACAAGGTTAGATTAACTACAGCATGCACAGAGGCGTTTAAATAATTCTTCCCATTCTCCATACTTGAAAGGGATAGGAAGAAACCCTAATAACTGGTACAGAGGGCTGCACTCTCTGCCACACACTTCACAGTGGTTTGCAGATTGTAGATTTAGGTGTAGATGAAAATGTATGTGACTAGAATAGTTAATAGAAACTTGCAGGCACCAAAAATTACTGTTAATACCCAAAATTTTATGATATTTTCTATGAAAAGTTAACAATACTCATTACTTCAGAAGTGTCATTTGTTTGTAACAACATATTGTGACACTTAAAGTTTTATGAATTTTTAATACTTCTCTGTATATTGAGAGAAGTTAAAATTGTAAGAATGAGAAAATATTTGTAATTGTTAAGGCCAATGCAAGGCCAGGCACAGGGCTCGTTATTCGTTTATTGAGAAGTCGTCAGTTTGAATTGGTTGCGTGGCAGATTTTGAGGCTAAAGTGCACTATTTTTGAACCAGTTCAGTTAACGAATTCTTCACGCTGTGCTTGATAATGAGACAGTACAAGTTTTTGTCATATGTAAGATGGTGTTTCATTCCACAGGTTTCAGTTAAAATCTGGAGCTCTGTCAACTGTAGACAGTGTGCAACCTCATCAGAAAAGTACGCTCATGCTCAGAAAAAAACAGAACACCTCGAACTACTAGAGACTATATTCATATTCACAGGACGTGTACATTAATATGTTCTGTAGGAACGATCAGCATTTGACCAATGTCGGCCCGCAGGTTCACGGTCGACATTGATATTGCGACGCTACCCACCGGTAAACTGTGCCTGCTGCTCTCGCCGCTATAAACTGAAGGTGACGGATCAGTGTGACTCGAGCAGACGTGCAGGACGCCTTGCCGATGTACGCACGAAAAGTAATGTCAAATCGTCAAGTTTGAAAGAGGGCGCATTATTGGCACGAGAGAATGTGACGCATACCTCTGGGAAACTGCTGCTAGTGTGGGAGGAATTGTTTTGGCAGTGCGACGGGTGTGTGCAGAACGCTTCACGGAAGGCCGTAGAACACGAGGAGGTGAGTTAGGTCGCACTACCCAGACCACCCTCTGAGAAGATCGACACCTCATCCGAACGGCATTGCAGAACTACCCTTCTCAGATCTGGCACAATAGCGGAATAGTGTAACACGTCGTACACTATCCGGGTGACAGTCCGTCGCCGGTTATTACGGTACGGGCTACGCACGTGTCGCCCGATTCTCCACCTGACTTTGAAGAATGTTCAGAAATGTGCTAAACGGCAACGGTATACGGAGCAATATCGTCGGGGAATGGAACGGCACGAGATAGTGTTTTCTGGTTTGTTTATTTGTCACTGCATTCGCACGAGACCTCATGGCCCGACGGTGTGGGTTGCTGTCGAGTTCTACCACAAATCACAGATGGTTGTTGTCCAGGGCACCGTGGTCAGTGCGACCTGTGTGAATGACATCCTGGAACCTGTAGCCATACCCTTTCTGCACAACACCCCAGATGCCATTTTTCAGCAAGACAATCCACTACCACATGTTGCTGCACGAACAGGTGCTTTCTCGGTGTCACAGGAGGTCAGCCTTTTGTCCTAATGCACCAGATCACCAGACTTGTCGCCAGTCGAAAAAGTGTGGGATACGGTCCAAAGAAGGCTGCAGTGCTGTGACCCGATGCCGACCACCACAGACGAACTTTGGAGGCAGGTGAGTACAACACGGACGGCCTATACCCCAGAATGCCACTCGTGTCTTATACACGTCAATGCCACACCGCACGGAACAAGTTATCGGGGCCCGTGGCAGACCCTGTGCCTACTGAGCAACAGGAGACACACTGAACTGATCTTCATACATCTATATTTAAATTGGACGAAGGTGGGACACAGCTGGTACAATTTCTATTAAAAATGAAATTCCTCCAGCTGTAATTAAGATTTAATATTTACTTCGCTACTAGTTTCGGCTTTGCGTCAATGCCATCTTCGGGCCTGTACACTTTGATGAAATCAGTTGTGTGGCTCAGCCTAGCAGTCCGCAGTGAGACCGACACGTGCTCCACACGGATGGCGGGCAGACTGCCCACCGTCAATCTGGAGCACGTGTCGGTCTGGTAGGCAGTCTGCCCGCCATCCGTGTGGAGCACGTGTCGGTCTCACTGCGGACTGCTAGGCTGAGCCACACACAACTGATTTCATCAATGTGTACAGGCCTGAAGATGGCATTGATGCAACATCAAAACTAGTAGTGATGAAGTAAATATAAAATCTTAAATACAGCTGGAGGAATTTCATTTTTAATAAAAATACTGAACTGAGGTGACTGAAATGTTAATCATTTCTGCAGAACATACTAATTTACATGTACTGTGAATGTGTATGTCATATCTCTAGTCGTTCAAGGTGTTCTGGTTTTCCTGAACATGTCTATATTTATTAAGATTTTTTATATTCCTCCTGTTGCAACATTAAATGCAAACATGATTATTTTGAACTGGTTGCACTTTTGGAGGTATATATATTTGGCTGTAGATAATAGCATAAATTAGACCTTCTAATACTATATGGGCCAACTTCATCTGCAGTAGTATTTAGCAACATATACATAATAAAATACCGTAAAGAAATCAATCTATTGACATGTGACAAAGAGGGTTTCAGAAAATGTCATTTTTGTGAAACAACTGACTTCGTTTGGACAAAGTGCGAGTGCTGCAACAGGGGATATCAGGCTCACAGATTTAGATTATCTGAAGGCTTTTCATACTGTTCCTCACAAATACCTTCTAATACAATTTCATTCCTAGGGAGCATCACCTCAGTTGTGTGACAGGATTCATGATCTATCAGAAAGGTCACAGTTCATAGCAATGATGGGAAAATGTCTACTGAAACCTGCTGTTCTTAGCCTATAGACCTGATTTAGGAGACAATTCGAGCACCTCTATTATTTTGTTTACTGGACATTAACTTACAGCATCACCTGTATCAGTAGAGGACCAAAACAAATTGCAAAATGATGTAGACAAGATATCTGCATGCTGCAGAAAGTGACAAATGACCCTAAACAATACAAAGTTAGAGAAGATTGTTATGTGAAAAAAAGAAAAGAAAAGAAACCACACACACACACACACACAAATTTATAGGCAGTTGGTTGAACTGAATACTTGGGTATTACGATTGCAAAGAATTTATATTGCAACTACCATACAGAAATTTCTTGTGAGGCAAGGCAAACCAAAGGTTGCGTTTTATCGGTAGAACACTTTAAAGATGTAACACATCTGCTAAAGAGTTGCCTGTACTATGCTCGTATCTCCTCTTCCGGAGTGTTGCCACATGATATGGGATCCTTACCACATAGGATTGACAAAGAACATCAAAAGAGATCGAAGAAGGGCAGCAGGTTCTGAATTACTGTGAGATGGGAGAGAGTGTCATGCATATTATAAGCTAGTTGGGGGTGACAGTCAGTATTACAAAGGTGTTTTTATTGTGGAGAGATCTTTTCACTAAGTTTCAATCACCAACTTTCTGCTAACAGTGCAAACAACGTAAAAATATTTTGTTGACTCCGATCTATATAGAGAGAAATGATCGTGGTAATACGAGGGAAGATCAAAAAGTAATGCAAAATAATTTTTTTACCAAAAAGTTTAATAAGTAAAAAAAAAAAAATCACAAATGAACTTACATCTTTTACGTATTTTTCTACATAGTCACCAATGTTCTCAACACATTGCTCCCATCATGGTACCACTTTCAATATGGCCTGTTTGTAGAAGTCCATTTGGCTGGAGTATAGCCATCTGCAGTTTTGGATTTCCCTTCCACATCCATCGCAAAGTGTTGTCCGGCCAGGAATTTCCTCACGGGACAAAACAGATAACACTCAGATGCTGCAAAATCCTGACGGTACACCGAGCAAGGTGGCGCAGTGGCTAGCACACTGGACTCGCATTCGGGAGGATGACAGTTCAATCCCGCATCCGGCCATCCCGATTTAGGTTTTCCGTGATTTCCCTAAATCACTCCAGGCGAATGCTGGGATGGTTCCTTTGAAAGGGCACAGCTGACTTCCTTCCCTATCGTTCCCTAATCCGACGAGACTGATGACCTCGCTGTCTGGTCTCTTCCCCCAAACGAACCAACCCTGATGGTACAGTGGATGCTGGGGCACCTCTCACCCGAATCTGGCTGTTTTCTTACGATCAGGAGCAGCAACGTGGGTGCGAGCACTGTCACGAGGAAGAATGACACCGTCAGCTTTAATGTTGTGGCATTTGTCACGAAGGGCACGATGCAAGTTAACCAGACTTTTAATGGAAATTGTAGCGTTCACAGTGCTCCCGTGTTGTGCAAAGCCCACCAATAACAATCCGCGCAGGGCTGCAGCTCCTACTGCCTGCCCGGAGTGCGGTGAAACACTAAGTTTCACAAGGCCCTCTTGGAAGAATGCACACCGCGTGGAGACATTGCTACAGTCCATACAGCTCTGTAGGATTGTTGTAAAATTTCAATATTCCTGCTGCAAAAACACCAGAGAAAAAATTATTTCACATTACTTTCAATTCCTCCCTCGTAAAATGAGACAAATCAGGATTTGAAGGAAGACTTGTGAGTTCATTTTTCCCACGTGGTATTCAAAAATGAAATGGTTGGAAAATAGTCTAAAACTGGCTCTCTGGCTCCCACTTCAAACACTTCAGTGTGTTATTTACATCGATTAAGACGGACAGCCATTCAAAATCAGACTGAAATAATTTTGTTGAATGTGAATAATTTGGTGTCAGCTGTATTAGGTCACCAACATGTAGAACATCTGTACCTAATACAACTGATGCCAAGTTATTTCCATCCATCGAATATTTTTTAATCTACTAGCATGTGAATTACAGAGTAGTGAAGGAGACATAGATGTTTGTGCTACGTTAAGAAATGCCAAGCATTTATTCTTGTCATTTGTGGCTTTCAGGTAAGAGCACGACCGTGAAAATCATTTGAAAGAGGACATTTTCAGACGCTTCCGTAGCACGGGGAAGCAGAACACAATACCCCCGACAAGCGGTCGGGGTCTCTCCGCAAGTTCTCCGCAGTGCGTCAGATTCTGCAGCACTGCAGTCACAGACCTGGGGTATCCGTAGACAGCGAGCTCCTGGAGGGACCTCAGCCCGCGGAAAGCGGCGGCCTCGATGCGGGTGCACTGCGGCAGGTCGCTGGCGTCTAGCCGGGCCAGGGTTCGCAGCCCGTCCAGGTCGCCGGCTTGCACTGCCGCCACCGGGTTCCCCGACAGCCGTAGCTCCCGCAGTGCCGGCAGCCGCCGCCACGTCTCGCGGTCCAGCCTGCCACACAGATGAGGTACTTCTACCTGGACGGTTGTCCAAACACGGGAGGATGTTTCGGGTGGAGTTGAGGAATAAATGCACGTATCTACTTTATATTTTATTCCAGTCTAATTTTTTATACACTAAACTGTTGTTTAAGCTCCTTCATATTTGTTATTGTAAAAATAACTGAAATTTTACACTTAACACAGACATCCCCCCCATGAACCGTGGACCTTGCCGTCAGTGGGGAGGCTTGCGTGCCTCAGCGATACAGATAGCCGTACCGTAGGTGCAACCACAACGGAGGGGTATCTCTTGAGAGGCCAGACAAATGTGTGGTTCCTGAAGAGGGGCAGCAGCCTTTTCAGTAGTTGCAGGGGCAACAGTCTTGATGATTGACTGATCTGGCCTTGTAACAATAACCAAAACGGACTTGCTGTGCTGGTACTGCGAACGGCTGAAAGCAAGGGGAAACTACAGCCATAATTTTTCCCGAGGACATGCAGCTTTACTGTATGATTAAATGATGATGGCGTCCTCTTGGGTAAAATATTCCAGAGGTAAAATAGTCCCCCATTCGGATCTCCGGGCGGGGACTACTCAGGAGGACGTCGTTATCAGGAGAAAGAGAACGCGTTCTACGGATCAGAGCATGGGCTGTCAGATCCCTTAATCGGGCAGGTAGGTTAGATAATTTAAAAAGGGAAATGGATAGGTTAAAGTTAGATATAGTGGGAATTAGTGAAGCTCGGTGGCAGGAGGAACAAGTCTTTTGGTCAGGTGAATACAGGGTTATAAATACAAAATCAAATAGGGGCAATGCAGGAGTAGGTTTAATAATGAATAGGAAAATAGGAGTGTGGATAAGCTACTACAAACAGCATAGTGAACGCATTATTGTGGCCAAGATAGACACTAAGCCCATGCCTACTACAGTAGTACAAGTCTACATGCCAACTAGCTCTGCAGATGATGAAGAAATTGATGAACTGTATGATGAGATAAAAGAAATTATTCAGGTAGTGAAGGGAGATGAAAATTTAATAGTCGTGGGTGACTGGAATTCGACAGTAGGAAAAGGGAGAGAAGGAAACATAGTAGGTGAATATGGATTGGGGCTAAGAAATGAAAGAGGAAGCCGCCTGGTAGAATTTTGCACAGATCATAACTTACTCATAGCTAACACTTGGTTTAAGAATCATGATAGAAGGTTGTATACATGGAAGAACCCTGGAGATACTAGAAGGTTTCAGATAGGTTATATAATGATAAGACAGAGATTTAGGAACCAGGTTTTAAATTGTAAGATATTTCCAGGTGCAGATGTGGACTCTGACCACAATCTATTGGTTATGAACTGTAGATTAAAACTGAAGAAACTGCAAAAAGGTGGGAATTTAAGGAGATGGGACCTGGATAAACTGAATAAACCAGAGGTCGTACAGAGTTTCAGGGAGAGCATAAGGGAGCAATTGACAGGAATGGGGGAAAGAAATACAGTAAAAGTAGAATGGGTAGCTTTGAGAGATGAAATAGTGAAGGCAGCAGAGGATCAAGTAAGTAAAAAGACGAGGGCTAGTAGAAATCCATGGGTAACAGAAGAGATACTGAATTTAATTGATGAAAGGAGAAAATATAAAAATTCAGTAAATGAAGCAGGGAAAAAGGAATACAAACGTCTCAAAAATGAGATTGACAGGAAGTGCAAAATGGCTAAGCAGGGATGGCTAGAGGACAAATGTAAGGATGTAGAGGCTTATCTCACTAGAGGTAAGATGGATACTGCCTACAGGAAAATTAAAGAGACCTTTGGAGAAAAGAGAACCACTTGTATGAATATCAAGAGCTCAGATGGAAATCCAGTTCCAAGCACAGAAGGGAAAGCTGAAAGGTGGAAAGAGTATATAGAGGGTCTATATAAGGGCGATGTTCTTGAGGATAATATTATGGAAATGGAAGAGGATGTAGATGAAGATGAAATGGGAGATACGATACTGCGTGAAGAGTTTGACAGAGCACTGAAAGACCTGAGTCAAAACAAGGCCCTGGGAGTAGACAACATTCCATTAGAACTACTGACAGCCTTGGGAGAGCCAGTCCTGACAAAACTCTACCATCTGGTGAGCAAGATGTATGAGACAGGCGAAATTCCCTCAGGCTTCAAGAAGAATATAATAATTCCAATCCCAAAGAAAGCAGGTGTTGACAGATGTGAAAATTACCGAACTATCAGTTTAATAAGTCACAGCTGCAAAATACTAACGCGAATTCTTTACAGACGAATGGAAAAACTGGTAGAAGCGGACCTCGGGGAAGATCAGTTTGGATTCCGTAGAAATGTTGGAACACGTGAGGCAATACTAACCTTACGACTTATCTTAGAAGAAAGATTAAGAAAAGGCAAACCTACGTTTCTAGCATTTGTAGACTTAGAGAAAGCTTTTGACAATGTTGACTGGAATACTCTCTTTCAAATTCTGAAGGTGGCAGGGGTAAAATACAGGGAGCGAAAGGCTATTTACAATTCATACAGTTATAAGAGTCGAGGGGTATGAAAGGGAAGCAGTGGTTGGGAAGGGAGTGAGGCAGGGTTGTAGCCTCTCCCCAATGCTATCAATCTGAATATTGAGAAAGCAGTAAAGGAAACAAAAGAAAAGTTCGGAGTAGGTATTAAAATCCATGGAGAAGAAGTAAAAACTTTGAGGTTCGTCGATGACATTGTAATTCTGTCAGAGACAGCAAAGGACTTGGAAGAGCAGTTGAATGGAATGGACAGTGTCTTGAAAGGAGGGTATAAGATGAACATCCACAAAAGCATAACGAGGATAATGGAATGTAGTCGAATTAAGTCGGGTGATGGTGAGGAAATTAGATTAGGAAATGAGACACTTAAAGTAGTAAAGGTGTTTTGCTATTTTGGGAGCTAAATAACTGATGATGGTCAAAATAGAGAGGATATAAAATGTAGACTGGCAATGGCAAGGAAAGCGTTTCTGAAGAAGAGAAATTTGTTAACATCGAGTATAGATTTAAGTGTCAGGAAGTCGTTTCTGAAAGTATTTGTATGGAGTGTAGCCATGTATGGAAGTGAAACATAGACGATAAATAGTTTAGACAAGAAGAGAATAGAAGCTTTCGAAATGTGGTGCTACAGAAGAATGCTTAAGATTAGACAGGTAGATCACATAACTAATGAGGAGGTATTGAATAGAATTGGGGAGAAGAGGAATTTGTGGCATAACTTGACTTGAAGAAGGGTTCGGTTGGTAGGGCATGTTCTGAGGCATCAAGGGATCACCAATTTAGTACTGGAGGGCAGCGTGGAGGGTAAAAATCGTAGAGGGAGACCAAGAGATGAATACACTTAGCAGATTCAGAAGGATGTAGGCTGCAGTAGGTACTGGGAGATGAAGAAGCATGGAGAGCTGCATCAAACCAGTCTCAGAACTGAAGACCACAACAACAACAACAACAACAACACAGACATAAAAAAAAGTGCTCCATCCATATGGGCTGTCCTATTTATCCTGAAAACCTCAAATAATTTTTTGTTCAGAAGTAAAATAAAAAATAAATGTATCAAGCACTTGTTGAACAGCAGTACATCTTTTTAAAATAGTACCCACTATTTTATTATCCAGTAACGTACTCTGTCCCTTCTTTTCAAAAATGTATTACAATGTACTATTCACATAATCTTGGCAGTATATAAAATGTAATAGAAACCTGACTTACACTATTGTGCACTAGCACACAGTACACATATCCCAGGTAACATGAGCTGTCCACTTGCTGGCGTTGATAGTAAACAAGTGGAAACACGATGAAAATGCACATCAGTCAATAATTTTAAGTCAACAAGATTTGTGTGAGTACAGTGTACCCCAATGAGGAGAAGATACACAAAATATCATTTCAAAGTACTACAGTACTGTACTACATGTATGCATACCTGTCTTAAAAAAAAAGTAGATGTTGATAGTTCTCCACTGAGTGCTTTGAAATTCTGACACAAATGCACATCTTTTTTTATTCCTACTGAACTCCATATATACACCGCCCACCACGACATCGAATGCTGCCTGGCGGGCTTGCAGTCACATGGCACAGTAACAGAAGTATGTAAGTGGAGCAGACACGGATGGGGGATCACCCTAGTGAAGGCACGGACAACTTTTACAAAGATCAGATTATTATTATGCAGAGCCTGTGAACGAGTATCTCAAAAATGGCAAAGCCGGTCGAACGTTCGTGTGCTACTGTCGTGAGCATCTACGGAAAGAAGAGATAGAAGCACAGTGAAACTACCACTATGCACTAAGTGGTTGGACATCCACAACTGGTCGGAGGCTGGTCTGCTAAGTAAAGTAGGGTAGATGGTGATCTGTGGCATCTTTGCTGAAAGAGCAAGATGGTTGTGTGTTTCAGAGTGCACTGTTGAACATGGAGCTCTGCAGCAGACCAACTATATGTGTTCACATGTTGATCCACTGACATCATCAATTACAATTTCAGTGGTCACGCAACTATCAGGGTTTGACTGTCAATCGATGGAAATGTGTCGCTCTTTAGGTGAATCGCATTTTTGCTACACTAGGTTGACGGTCATCATCACAAATGCTGCCATCGAGGTGAACAGCGACTAGAAACGTGCAGCATACCACAGATTCACGTTGGTGGGAGCAGTATTATGCAATGGGAGACATTCTCGTGCACTTGCACGGGGACCTGTGGTAGTAACTGAAGACACACCGGTAGCTGCAAACAACCAGCATCCATTCATGCTCGATGTCTTCTCCAATGGCAAAGTCATTTTTCAGCAGTATAATTATCCACGTCTCGGAGCCACAACCGTACTACAGTGGTCTGGCGAGCATTAAAACTCACGTCGATGTCTCGGCAACAAATTTGCCCGATGTTAATCCTGTGGAACCGATGTGGGTTACTATCTAGCACCATCACCTCGCACGCAAATCGGCGGCCCATTATTTACGCAAATTATGTGACCTGTGCATAGACAGCTAATGCCACATATCTCCACAAACCTACCAACAAAGTGACGGATCCCTGAATCAGTGATGTATTTTGTTCCAAAGACGGACAAACAAGCTATTCAGCAGGTGGTCATTATGCCTTGGCTCTCAGTGTATATGGTGCTCCCGTAGCTTTATAAAAATGTGTGTATTCAAATGCAACATTGTCAAATAAATCCCTGAAGAACAAACATTTGCATCTGTATAAATAAAAATGCAAATGTTCATTACTTCAAAATCTTAAATTTCTGAAAGTTTACGGATTGCTTTCAAACTTTGAAACAACACTGCATTCAGGTAGATGTGTGTTTTGACGTGCCTGTTTTTTAAATATATGTAACATACAAATAAATATCTAATATACAAACAGGAGGTGTTATTACCAAATATTTCAAAAAGTTCTCGGTTGATTTACTTAGAATTTTTACACATTACCATAATAAACAGTCACCCACATATATACTGCATACACAAAAGGGTGTCGGAAATTCTCATTACAAACTTAGGACCTGTAGGCAGGAGTGAGTACATAATGTCTAGAATAGGAACCTGTGTCTGGAAACATATCATTCTGTTCTATAACGATATCAGTTCAGATGTGCTACGTGTCCACATCTGCTTACAGAAAGAGTGTCTCAGATTTATTTGTCAAAACATGCAACAGGGTAGAGAGGATGATGTTACTACTTTTGGGGTCGTATGCACAGTTTAATTTGTGAGACAGCTGTAGTGACATAGAAAGATCTGCTGGCACAAGTTCTGACTGCTGCACTAGAAACTAAAGAGACACTAGATGGGACGGAGTGGGTATACGAGAACATGCTCCATAGGTACACTGGCTGTAATAATGCCAGTGGTGGCCTCTTCGAGCTGCTGTTGTAATGAATTGGTTCATTTTGTGTGTATGTTTGTGTTTGTTTGTGTATCTATTAGAGAGAGAGAGAGAGAGAGAGAGAGAGAGAGAGAGAGAGAGAGAGAGGGACACTATAAATGTGTGCTTCTGTTTCCTTTCCATTCAACCAGAATGATCCCCAGCAACACATGACTATGACTGGGAGCACTTAGTTGTAAATAAGAAAACATTGTCACTATTACTATTGCTCACAGATGACTAGCTTTTCTACCCTCTCTTCGTCAGTGTACAAGCTGCAGCTCCAATATCAAACACTGGTACTCAGTGACCATAACAGAATAGGTGGCTTGCCTGCAGGTGTGTGGAGTGGATCAGTGCCCCCCCCCCCCCCCCCCCCCCCAGACATACACTGCCCCCACTCACCTGGAGAGCTGGTTGTGGGAGACGTCGAGCACCTCCAGCAGGGTGGCCCGCTCGAAGGCGGCGGGTGGCAGGCGCGCCACGGCGTTGCCGGACAGGTCGAGCTCCCTCAGGAAGGGCGTCTCCAGTGGGCCGGCGGGCAGTGCCGTCAAGTTGACGCGCGACAGCCGCAGCCGCCGCACGGTCTTGGGCTCGGACAGCACCGCAGCCACCGCTGCTGCACTCAGCGGGTTCTCCGACAGGTCGAGCTGCTTGATGTTCACCTGCGGAGCGACACGATGCACCACTCCTGTACCCAGCAGACTTGTCACACGCATCTACCCTAACCTGTGAGGTACATACTGTCTGTGTGTACTACAGGGTACAGTCAGTTGCCCGGCAGGTTCTGTAGCTCTATGTTCACTGGCAACAGTGCTTGCATCACCCCAGCTCATAATTGGCATCTGTGACAGCTAAACCACACAAGCAAGAAAATGAGCATAGACCTCTACCTGATACGATTTTTTCTTCTCATCGGTTTGATGCACCCCTCTACAGATTCTTGTCCTTTGTCAACTTCTTCATTTCAGAGTAAGCCTTGCACCCAGGTCCTCAATTATCTGTTGGATAATTCTATCTTCCCCTACAGTTTTACCATTTACAGGTCACTCTGGTATCGTGGAAGTTATTCCTCCTTGTCTTTCATACACGACCGATTAGCATTTTTGTCAGTATTATATGCACGTTATCAGGAGAAAGAAAACTGGCATTCTACGGATCGGAGCGTGGAATGTCAGATCACTTAATCGGGCAGGTAGGTTAGAAAATTTAAAAAGGGAAATGGATAGGTTAAAGTTAGATATAGTGGGAATTAGTGAAGTTCGGTGGCAGGAGGAACAAGACTTTTGGTCAGGTGATTACAGGGTTATAAATACAAAATCAAATAGGGGTAATGCAGGAGTAGGTTTAATAATGAATAAAAAATAGGAGTGCGGGTTAGCTACTACAAACAGCATAGTGAACGCATTATTGTGGCCAAGATAGACACGAAGCCCATGCCTACTACAGTAGTACAAGTTTATATGCCAACTAGCTCTGCAGATGATGAAGAAATAGATGAAATGTATGACGAGATAAAAGAAATTATTCAGGTAGTGAAGGGAGACGAAAATTTAATAGTCATGGGTGACTGGAATTCGTCAGTAGGAAAAGGTAGAGAAGGAAACATAGTAGGTGAATATGGATTGGGGGGAAGGAATGAAAGAGGAAGCCGCCTGGTAGAATTTTGCACAGAGCATAACTTAATCATAGCTAACACTTGGTTCAAGAATCATGAAAGGAGGCTGTATACATGGAAGAAGCCAGGAGATACTGACAGGTTTCAGATAGATTATATAATGGTAAGACAGAGATTTAGGAACCAGGTTTTAAATTGTAAGACATTTCCGGGGGCAGATGTGGATTCTGACCACAATCTATTGGTTATGAACTGCAGATTGAAACTGAAGAAACTGCAAAAAGGTGGGAATTTAAGGAGATGGGACCTGGATAAACTGAAAGAACCAGAGGTTGTAGAGAGTTTCAGGGAGAGCATAAGGGAACAATTGACAGGAATGGGGGAAAGAAATACAGTAGAAGAAGAATGGGCAGCTCTGAGGGATGAAGTGGTGAAGGCAGCAGACGATCAAGTAGGTAAAAAGACGAGGGCTAATAGAAATCCTTGGGTAACAGAAGAAATATTGAATTTAATTGATGAAAGGAGAAAATATAAAAATGCAGTAAATGAAGCAGGCAAAAAGGAATACAAACGTCTCAAAAATGAGATCGACAGGAAGTGCAAAATGGCTAAGCAGGGATGGCTAGAGGACAAATGTAAGGATGTAGAGGCTTGTCTCACTAGGGGTAAGATAGATACTGCCTACAGGAAAATTAAAGAGACCTTTGGAGAGAAGAGAACCACTTGTATGAATATCAAGAGCTCAGATGGAAACCCAGTTCTAAACAAAGAAGGGAAGGTAGAAAGGTGGAAGGAGTATATAGAGGGTTTATACAAGGGAGATGTACTTGAGGACAATATTATGGAAATGGAAGAGGATGTAGATGAAGACGAAATGGGAGATAAGATACTGCGTGAAGAGTTTGACAGAGCACTGAAAGACCTGAGTCGAAACAAGGCCCCAGGAGTAGACAACATTCCACTAGAACTACTGATGGCCTCGGGAGAGCCAGTCATGACAAAACTCTACCATCTGGTGAGCACGATGTATGAGACAGGCAAAATACCCTCAGACTTCAAGAAGAATATAATAATTCCAATCCCAAAGAAAGCAGGTGTTGACAAATGTGAAAATTACCGAACTATCAGTTTAATAAGTCACAGCTGCAAAATACTAACGCGAATTCTTTACAGACGAATGGAAAAACTGGTAGAAGCTGACCTCGGGGAAGATCAGTTTGGATTCCGTAGGAATGTTGGAACACGTGAGGCAATACTGACCTTACGACTTATCTTGGAAGAAAGATTAAGAAAAGGCAAACCTACGTTTCTAGCATTTGTAGACTTAGAGAAAGCTTTTGACAATGTTGACTGGAATACTCTCTTTCAAATTCTGAAGGTGGCAGGGGTAAAATACAGGGAGCGAAAGGCTATTTACAATTTGTACAGAAACCAGATGGCAGTTATAAGAGTCGAGGGGCATGAAAGGGAAGCAGTGGTTGGGAAAGGAGTGAGACAGGGTTGTAGCCTCTCCCCGATGTTATTCAATCTGTATATTGAGCAAGCAGTAAAGGAAACAAAAGAAAAATTCGGAGTAGGTATTAAAATTCATGGAGAAGAAGTAAAAACTTTGAGGTTCGCCGATGACATTGTAATTCTGTCAGAGACAGCAAAGGACTTGGAAGAGCAGTTGAACGGAATGGACAGTGTCTTGAAAGGAGGATATAAGATGAACATCAACAAAAGCAAAACGAGGATAATGGAATGTAGTCAAATTAAGTCGAGTGATGCTGAGGGAATTAGATTAGGAAATGAGACACTTAAAGTAGTAAAGGAGTTTTGCTATTTAGGGAGTAAAATAACCGATGATGGTCGAAGTAGAGAGGATATAAAATGTAGACTGGCAATGGCAAGGAAAGCGTTTCTCAAGAAGAGAAATTTGTTAACATCGAGTATAGATTTAGGTGTCAGGAAGTCGTTTCTGAAAGTATTTGTATGGAGTTTAGCCATGTATGGAAGTGAGACATGGATGATAACTAGTTTGGACAAGAAGAGAATAGAAGCTTTCGAAATGTGGTGCTACAGAAGAATGCTGAAGATAAGGTGGGTAGATCACGTAACTAATGAGGAGGTATTGAATAGGATTGGAGAGAAGAGAAGTTTGTGGCACAACTTGACTAGAAGAAGGGATCGGTTGGTAGGACATGTTTTGAGGCATCAAGGGATCACAAATTTAGCATTGGAGGGCAGCGTGGAGGGTAAAAATCGTAGAGGGAGACCAAGAGATCAATACACTAAGCAGATTCAGAAGGATGTAGGTTGCAGTAGGTACTGGGAGATGAAGATAGAGTAGCATGGAGAGCTGCATCAAACCAGTCTCAGGACTGAAGACCACAACAACAACAACATATGCACGTTCCTCTCTTTACCGATTCTATGGATCACCTCCTACTTCACACCTTCTCAATCCACTAGATTTTCAGCATACACTATGCGATCAAAAGTATCCGGACACCTGGCTGAAAATGACTTACAAGTTTGTGGCACCCTCCATCGGTAATGCTGGAATTCAATACGGTGTTGGCCCACCCTCACTCTCACAGATATACGTTCAATCAGGTGCTGGAAGGTTTCTTGGGGAATGGAAGCCCATTCTTCACATATTGCTGCACTGAGGAGAGGGGTCGATGTCCGTCGGTGAGGCCTGGCACGAAGTTGGCATTCCAAAACATCCCGAAGGTGTTATATAGGATTCAGGTTAGGACTCTGCGCAGGCCAGTCCATTACAGGCACATTACTGTCGTGTAACCAGTCCGCCACACGCCACGCATTACGAACAGATGCTGGATCGTGTCGAAAGATGAAGTCACCGTCGCCGAACTGCTCTTCGACAGTGGGAAGCGAGAAGGTGCTTAAAACATCAATATAGGCCTGTGCTGTGATTGTGCCACACAAAACAACAAGGGGTGTAAGCCACCTCCATGAAAATATGACCACACTGTAACACCACTGCCTCCGAATTTTACTGTTGGCACTACACACACTGGCAGATGACTTTCACCAGGCATTTTCCATATCACTCCCTGCCATCGGATCGCCAAATTGTGTACCGTGATTTGTCACTCCACAAAATGTTTCGCCACTGTTCAATCGTCTAATTTTTACACTCCTTACACTGAGCGAGGCGATGTTTTGCATTTACTGGTCTGAGGTGTGGCTTTTGAGAAGCCACTAGACCCTGGAATCTGATTTCTCTCACCTCCCTCCCACCTAACTGTCACAGTACTTGCAGTGGATCCTGACACAGTTCGGAATTCCTGTGCGACAGTCCGGATAGATGTCTGCCTATTACACATTACGACCCTCTTCAACTGTCGGCAGTCTCTGCGAGTCAAGAGACAAGGTCAGCCTGTACGCTTTTGTGCTGTACGTGTCATTTAACATTTCCACTTCACTATCACATCAAAAACAGTGGACCTAGGGATGTTTAGGAGTGTGGAAATCTCACATACAGATGTACGGCACATTTGACACCCGATCACCTGACCACGTTCGAAGTCCGCCAGTTCTGCTCTCTCACGTCGTCTAATGACTATTGAGATCACTGATATGGAATACCTGGCAGTAGGTGGCAGCACAATGCACCTAATATGAAAGATGTATGTTTCTGGGGGTGTCCGGGTACTTTTGATCACATAGTGTAACTCTTTAACACCACATCACAAGCACTTCAACTTTCTGCTTTTCTGGTTTTCCCCATCCTCAGTGTTTCACTTCCTTCCCTGAATGCCCTTTTAGTGTTTTATAGTCTGTTTTCCATATCCTCTTTGCTCTGTCCACCACATTTTATTTTCCTCGACGGTACCAGAATTCGTACTCTTTATCTCCTTATTCATCCACAATTTCAGCATTAAGTTTATCACTAATCTCATTTCTGCTTTTTTCATTCTTCACCCTACTCTCGGTCAGTATTCTGTACCAATTAGGCTGTTCATTCCATTCAACAGGCCCTGTAGTTCTTCTTCACTGTTACTGAGGATAGCAATGTCATCAGCAAATCCTATCACTGGTATGCTTTCATCCTCAATTTTAATACCACACTTCCATAGACAGAGCGAACAGTAGGAGTGAAAGATTGAACTCCTGTCATACACCTTTTTTATCCAATTACTTTGTTCTCGGTCTTGCACTCATATTCGTCTCTCGTCATTCTCATACGTACATTCAATATAGCACCTGTATTTTTCCACAGCTTACACCTATTTTTCTGAGAATTTTGAGTGTCTTGCACCACTTTACAGTATCAATCCATTTTCCTGGGTTGACATACCCTATGAGGGAATCTTAATTCCATGATGAAGTGCAACATCAGAAATGCATCTCTAGTGACTTTACCTTTCTTAACCCCAAACTGATTGTCCTCTAAGAGATTCCCAGTTATTTTTTCCATTCTTTGGTATATTATTCTTGTTTAACTTGGATGCACGGCACGTAAAGACGATTATGTTTAATGTTGTCGTCCTTTAAAATTACTGTCACCTCTTTAAGCTGTTATAGGAGGAAAATAAGTTACTTACTTTTGTTTCCATGTTTTTCCTGTATTCGTGTTTATTAGTTGAACCTTTTGGAATACTCCAAAGATGAAAATAGATAAAATTTAACCTGATAGGCTTCTGAAATTTGAGTGTGATTGTTCCATTTTGTTTTTTGGGTGTTTTTATATTTTGTGCAACTATTATTAATGTCACTAAAAACAAAGATGGTGTGACTTACCAAATGAAAGTGCTGGCAGGTCGACAGACACACAAACAAACACAAACATACACACAGAATTCAAGCTTTCGCAACAAACTGTTGCCTCAGGAAAGAGGGAAGGAGAGGGAAAGACGAAAGGATGTGGGTTTTAAGGGAGAGGGTAAGGAGTCATTCCAATCCCGGGAGCGGAAAGACTTACCTTAGGGGGGAAAAAGGACGGGTATACACTCGCACACACACACACACATATCCATCCACACATATACAGACACAAGCAGACATATTTAAAGACCAAATGTCAAATATTCCTCAATTCAAGTTTGAAAATTTTTTTAAATGGGAAAATTTTTATGCAGAAGTTTTCCATGCAATTTTCAACCACTCACTTCAATGGCACAGCAGATGCGTGAATTAAAAAAGTGTTTAGGCTTTTACATAGTGGTCTACAGGAAACTCTGAGGCAGACTACTTATAAACATCAGAACTTGCAACATTCATACAATGCATAATGCCTATGTAAAGGCTTTGGAGTGTTTAGGTGAAAAATCATTATTTTGATGGTTCACTTGTTTGCTAGGGATGTATTTGACACAATTCAGTCTGTGTTTAACATTCTATATCACAAATCTTTTAGGTGTACAACCACTTTCTTACTTTCTTAAGCATATATCTCTAAAAAAAGTATTTGGCTACTGTCATACAGTGCCATTGCCAGTGCTTTAAAAAAACTTTTGATGAAAGCAGAATCTCATTTCATAATTTCATTTGCATAACTTTTCAATAAGTTCACAGAATGTTTGCAAAGCCAAACACCTTTTATTCATAAGTTGCATAAAAAATACAAAACATATTTGAAATCTTATCGGCTCGGGTTTTGAAGGTTTCTGCTTTGAGAACAATTGAGAGCATTCCTGAAGTTCTTCATAATGAACTCTTTACATTTTCTGATCTGCTTGCTCTCGAACAAGTAGTTATTAGTGAGCAGTTAACCAAACATCTTAGTAAGCTGGAAGAAGGTGACAAATTGTGGTTTCTAAAGAATGGTCAAAAACATTACACCGCAGCTTGCAGATATGATGGGAAAGATGTGCACCACTGAAAAGTTTTAGAAAGAATAAATAGGAGAAGTTGCAGTGACAGGTTAAAGGTTGTGAAAATGATGCTGTTCAATGTCTGGAAAGAATACTTATTAGACGAGTGAAAGGTTCTATGATTTGAAAAAGATCACCCTGCTGTAGCTAGCAAAGATACTGACAATTACTGGCAACAGCACATCTCACAAAGAGACTCACCATCCATACAGTTAAAGTATTCAAATGTTTCAAAACTTGTTAAGGCTTCTCGTACATTGTCACATGGAAATGAGGACATAAAGAGAATATATTCCACTTTGAAACACCTTTTACAGGAAGACAAGGTATCAATGACAAAGATTTTGAAACAATGTTTTGACTGCAAAGGATGCTTTGGGACAATTCTCCCATTTTCCTTCTGTGCACATTGACTCACAGTGCATTAGGAATGGTCAGCAAACATATGCAAATTTTACTGCTCATAGGGAAGGATGTAAAAGGAAAAGAAAATGTGAATTAGGAGAAAAGCAAAAAGAGGATCAAAACTAATGGCATCTTGAATGGAGATTAGAAAGATAAATATCATTAAAAAAAACTATGGCACAGCTTCTGTGAAAGAAAAGAAAAAAGAATTCCAGGTATCTGAGGAAGCATGAGAAGAACTTCTTTCTTAAGATAAACTGAAGAGAGCACTTAAAAAAAATGATTTAGCGGCAACAAAATTGGTCTGTTCTATGCTTGAGTGTGCAAAAATCATGAAAATAGAAGAAAGAGTGACAGAAAGGGAGGTGAAAACCATTCAAAAAATCTTGAGAAAAGAAAATCTAGAATGATTACTTTAGTTTTTGCCAAGATTCCTAAGAAACAGTAATCCAAAAATATTTTGTTGATGTCTTTTGATTGAAGTGTGTAAGTCATTAGTTGTAAAAATGTCATTTACATTTTGTTTGGGAATTAAGATTACCAATATTGAATTACCATAACCAAATTACCAATGTATCTGCATATACTGGTATTAAGAAATTTGTATGAAGGGAAAAAATGGCCATAACCCATCCAGATTCATAACAGACATTTTACTATGGTCTTAACCAGCCTTTTTGGTAGGGCATTATCAAAAATGAAAATAATTCATTTGTGCCATATCTGTTTATTGAATCTACAGGCACACAGATCCTTCAAACCAATATTAATGGTCATTTGGTTGCCACTTCCCCAAACAACTGTATAAATTTTGCAGGGATGTTATCTATCTGTTTGCCTTATTTTACCACAAGTCTTCCAAGGTCCTGTTAAACTCTATCAGTGGAATTCCTATGTCTTCCATTTCGAGTCCTATGTCTTCCTCAGGCATGTCATCATCAAACAGCTGTCTCCCTTCATAGTGTCCTTCAGTACACTGTTTCCAGCAGTCCACTCCCTTTTCTTTGTTTTAACAGTGAAATTCCTGGTATGTCAACACCATTGCTTTTAACCTCACAGAACTTTCCTTTGACTTTCCTGTATTCTGAATCTGGCCTTCCCTCTTCCTATATTTGTTTCCAAGTGATTTGTTGTTGTTGTTGTGGTCTTCAGTCCTGAGACTGGTTTGATGCAGCTCTCCATGCTACTCTATCCTGTGCAAGCTTCATCGTCTCCCTGTACCTACTGCAACCTACATCCTTCTAAATCTGCTTGGTGTATTCCTCTCTTGGTCTCCCTCTACGATTTTTACCCTCCACGCTGCCCTCCACTGCTAAATTGGTGATCCCTTGATGCCTCAGAACATGTCCTACCAATCGATCCCTTCTTCTAGTCAAGTTGTGCCACAAACTTCTCCTCTCCCCAATCCTATTCAATACCTCCTCATTAGTTACGTGATCTACCCATCTAATCTTCAGCATTCTTCTGTAGCACCACATTTCGAAAGCTTCTATTCTCTTCCTTTCCGAACTATTTATCGTCCATGTTTCACTTCCATACATGGGTACACTCCATACAAATACCTTCAGAAACGACTTCCTGACAAATCTATACTCGATGTTAACAAATTTCTCTTCTTCAGAAACGCATTCCTTGCCATTGCCAGTCTACATTTTATATCCTCTCTACTTTGCCCATCATCAGTTATTTTGCTCCCCAAATAGCTAAACTCCTTTACTACTTTAAGTGTCTCATTCCCTAATCTAATTCCCTCAGCATCACCCGACTTAATTCGACTACATTCCATTATCCTCGTTTTGCTTTTGTTGATGTTCATCTTATATCCTCCTTTCAAGACACTGTCCATTCCGTTCAACTGCTCTTCCAAGTCCTTTGCTGTCTCTGATAGAATTACAATGTCATCAGCGAACCTCAAGGTTTTTATTTCTTCTCCATGGATTTTAATACCTACACCGAATTTTTCTTTTGTTTCCTTTATTGCTTGCTCAATATACAGATTGAATAACATCAAGGAGAGGCTACAACCCTGACTCACTCCCTTCCCAACCACTGCTTCCCTTACACGCCCCTCAACTCTTATAACTGCCATTTGGTTTCTGTACAAATTGCAAATAGCCTTTCGTTCTCTGTATTTTACCCCTGCCACCTTCAGAATCTGAAAGAGAGTATACCAGTCAACATTGTCAAAAGCTTTCTCTAAGTCTACAAATGCTAGAAACATAGGTTTGCCTTTCCTTAATCTAGCTTCCAAGATAAGTCGTAGGGTCAGTATTGCCTCACGTGTTCCAATATTTCTATGGAATCCAAACTGATCTTCCCCAAGGTCGGCTTCTACTATTTTTTCCATTCATCTGTCAAGAATTCGCGTTAGTATTTTGCAGCCGTGACTTATTAAACTGATAGTTCGGTAATTTTCACATATGTCAACACCTGCTTTCTTTGGGATTGGAATTATTATATTCTTCTTGAAGTCTGAGGGTATTTCGTCTGCCTCGTACATCTTGCTCACCAGATGGTAGAGTTTTGTCAGGACTGGCTCTCCCAAGGCTGTCAGTAGTTCTAATTGAATGTTATCTACTCCCGGGGCCTTGTTTTGACTCAGGTCTTTCAATGCTCTGTCAAACTCTTCATGCAGTATCGTATCTCCCATTTCATCTTCATCTCCAACCTCTTCAATTTCCATAATATTGTCCTCAAATACATCACCCTTGTATAGACCCTCTATATACTCCTTCCACCTTTCTGCTTTCCCTTCTTTGCTTAGAACTGGGTTGCCATCTGAGCTCTTGATATTCATACAAGTGGTTCTCTTTTCTCCAAAGGTCTCTTTAATTTTCCTGTAGGCATTATCTATCTTACCCCTAGTGAGATAAGCCTCTACATCCTTACATTTCTCCTCTAGCCATCCCTGCTTAGCCATTTTGCACTTCCTGTCGATCTCATTTTTGAGATGTTTGTATTCCTTTTTGCCTGCTTCATCTACAGCATTTTTATATTTTCTCCTTTCATCAATTAAATTCAATATTTCTTCTGTTACCCAAGGATTTCTACTAGCCCTTGTCTTTTTACCTACCTGATCCTCTGCTACCTTCACTACTTCATCCCTCAAAGCTACCCATTCTTCTTCTACTGTAGTTCTTTCCCCCATTTCTGTCAATTGTTCCCTTATGCTCTCCCTGAAACTCTGTACAACCTCTGGTTCTTTCAGTTTATCCAGGTCCCATCTCCTTAAATTCCTACCTTTTGCAGTTTCTTTAGTTTTAATATACAGTTCATAACCAATAGATTGTGGTCAGAGTCCACATCTGCCCCTGGAAATGTCTTACAATTTAAAACCTGGTTCCTAAATCTCTGTCTTACCATTATATAATCTATCTGATACCTTCTGTGATTTATATTGCCATATTCCTGTCTTTCAGTGATGATACATTTACCTTCCCTGTAGCTATGTTTCTCGGTCCAACTTCTGTGTTTGCCCATTTTAGTGATGTTCAATTTAACTGGCTACTGTGATATTTATGATGTCTGTATCTACAGCCTAGGAGAATGAACTTCTCATCATTGCTCAGTATCTGATAACCTCACTTCTTTCCATGTAGATTCTTCCAGTGGTTCTCTTAAACGTCAATCTACTGTTCATAATCACTAAATTGTGATCTGAGCATACATCTGTTCCTGACTATATGAAAATTCGAGTTGATTAGTTAATGGTCAGACAGATTCTGAAATCAATATATATACAACAAATAAGAGAGGAAGTTGGGTGTAGGTGCTTCTCAGAGACAATGGGATTGACACAGCAGAGAAAATTGGGGCAGGCTGCTGAAGTCAGAGGAATTAAATGAGGTGCAAGTCACCTGACCAGTCTAGTAGATATCAGGAATTTTATCGTTAATTTAAGATTTTTACTACTTAAATGTTTGCTCCTGTACCTATTATTGTGGCCTACACATCAGATTAGCTGAGAGCGCTAATGCACTACTTCCTGGACTCGGGTAGGTGAGCTGGCCCCAGATCGAATATGCCTGGCGGATTACCGACATAGGCCGGTGTTCCGGCCAGCCTGGATGTGGTTTTTAGGTGGTTTTCCACATTCCAATAGGTGAATACTGGGCTGGTCCCCACGTTCCGCCTCAGTTACACGACTCGCACACATTTGAACATGTTTGCACTATTCCACAGATTATACTAGACGCCGACAGCTGGGGTACATTAATTCCGTCCCGGGGGGAGGGGAGGGGGGGGGGGGTGTTACAGGGTGGCATCAGGAAGGGCATCCAGGCATCCCTTAAAAATTAACCTTGCCAAACCCGACCCTAACCATGCTGACCCTGGGAAACTGCAGGACAATGGCACAAGCAAAAAAAGAAGACCTATTATTGTGGCCTACGTAGTCAGCAGAATCACTGCTACAGCAAAAGTTGTTTTTGTGAAATATGCTGAGACAAGTTTCCTGCACTACGTCTGGTGGACTTAAGAGTGAGGGTGGAGGGAGGTGAAGGGGCATTGGGGAGGAGGTGGTGGGTGGAGGGAGGGGGGAGGGGTGGGCGAATGGCGTGCCAGTGCATCCGGCTGACAGACGGGTTCTCTCTGGCTCTCAGTTAAACACAACATCCATCCTCAGCTTTTGCTCTCGATTGCTCACACAGACTGCTCTCCGATGCCAAACGACATCTTCCATAACTACCACAGCCAGTGGGTGGTCGGTTCTTCTACCTCAGGCTGTACTCGCATATCGTACCCTCGAACACACTTCACAATGACTACTCCCTTCGGGTGCCCGTACACCTGACAACTCTTCCATTTACCACTCTACACGGGTACAGTAGATTTGTGCCATCAGGCGGTACTCACCAGGGTGCTGTCGTCAGCAGGCAGGTCGCGGATCTGGTTGGCGGACAGGTCTACGGAGCCGAGGAAGAAGTACTGACGCTGGAGGGCGCGCAGCGGCGCCTCCTGGAAGCGGTTCCTGGCCAGCGCCACGTCCTCCAGCGCGTGCAGCCTCGCCCGCTCGAACACCGCCTCCGGCAGCTCCGACAGCAGGTTCCCAGACAGGTCGAGGCGCGCCATGCGCAGCAGCCCTTCCAGCAGGCGTTCGCCGATGCGCTCCAGACGGTTGTCCGACAGGTCCAGCTCCTGGAGGAACACCACGGGTTCTGGTCAGCCGATCCAAACATTGTTCGGGGTAGCATCAATTGCCCTGAAGGCATGAACTACAAACAGTGTACCCCGAAGCATCCCTATACGAAATATGTATGGTGAAATTAGAATGAAATTGACACCCTTAGCTGCTTACAGGCGTTGACGTACGTCAATGGGGATAGATGAAAATGTGCGCCCCGACTGGGACTCGAACTCAGGATCTCCTGGTTATGCGGCAGACACTCTATCCATCTGAGCCACCGAGGACACAGAGGATAGCGCAACTGCAGGAATTTATCTCTGGCACGCCTCCTGCGAAACCCACATTCTCGATGTATTGTCCCGGATGTAGTGCGGGACAATACGTTGAGAATGTGGGTTTCGCAGGAGGCGTGTCAGAGATAAATTCCTGCAGTCGCGCTATCCTCTGTGTCCTCGGTGGCTCAGATGGATAGAGTGTCTGCCACGTAGCCAGGAGATCCTGAGTTCGAGTCCCGGTTGGGTCGCACATTTTCATTTGTCCCCGTTGACGTATGTCAATGCCTGTAAGCAGCTACGGGCGTCCATTTCATTCTAACAAGCTGCTTGGTCACCGATGGTATCTGTTCTTTCGGACATGTCCGAAAGAACAGATACCATCTTAGTAAATATGTATGGTTCTGGGACTTCGATATTCATTTAACAGAAGTAGGTTATGTAGTATTCAGTTTAAGTAAATATTAGAGTGCTCTCCATCAGGCATGTTTGTTCCATTTTGTGAATGTGCCCGGGAATGTGGACCAACAATTTGGAACATTGATTTCCATGTCACAGCCAGATTTTGTTTCAGTTCAGTATTTACTTATGTTCCTAAAAAATGTTCTACATTTTGGGATGCATAATATAGCTTACGCACTCTAAGACAAAAAAAGGCACTGCACCATGAAGGACAAATTGATATTCATATAGATATTGACAGAAAACGGAAAATTGTAAACTTTGGTGGCCGATGGATGAACGCGTGACACTGCAATGCAATTTCATTGTGGAGCTGGCAAGGATAGTCAGCAGGGGACATGTTGATACCAGGGAATAAAGTCTGCAAATTTCATTCCATGTACTCAATTGGACAGTAACTGACAGACATGCGTCTGAACAATATACTGAGTGATCAAAAAGTCAGTATAAATTTGAAAACTGAATAAATCACGGAATAATGTAGATAGAGAGGTAGAAATTGACATACATGCTTGGAATGACATGGGGATTTATTAGAACCAACAAAATACAAAAGTTCAAAAAATGGCCGACGGGTGGCCCTTAATCTGATCAGAATAGCAATAATTAGCATAACAAAGTAAGACAAAGCAAAGATGATGTTCTTTGCAGGAAATTCTTAATATGTCCACCATCATTCCTCAACAATAGCTGTAGTCGAGGAATAATGTTGTGAACAGCACTGTAAAGCATGTCCGGAGTTATGGTGAGGCATTGGCGTCGGATGTTGTCTTTCAGCATCCCTTGAGATGTCGGTCGATCACGGTACACTTGCGAGTTCAGGTAACCCCAAAGCCAATAATCGCACGGACTGAGGTCTGGGGACCTGGGAGGCCAAGCATGACGAAAGTGGCGGCTGAGCACACGATCATCACCAAACGACACGCGCAAGAGATCTTTCTCGCGTCTAACAATACTTTTTTTTTTTTTTTTTTTAATTAAACCCCATGTCATTCCAGGCATGTGTGTCAATTTTTACCTCTCTATCTACATTATTCCATGGTTTATTAAGTTTTCAAATTTATACCGACTTTTATCAATTTGTATGTAGATGTCAGCATTTGAGAGAAGACATGAAGTTGGACTCAAAGAAGCCTGTCGGAATAATTGGCGAATCACTCGATATTTGAATATGGGTGATATCAGTATTTGAAAATGTTGGCAGCAATGGGTCAACCACGACTGAACACACCGTGAATGAGGAAGCAGTCAACCTGGAGAGGTGACAGAATGTGAGGACTGGTCAATCATCTGAGAGGCAGTCAGAGCCCCAGAATCGTAATTACCGTTCACCTAATGTGCAACTGGAACTGCAGTGACCAAAAGGACATTAGCAGGCATCTCACAGGGAGGGCGCTGAGCTCACGGCACCTCTTGCACCACCTACCACTGATCTCTCTACACCAACAAGCCTGTTTGCAGTGGTTTGGGCATGTTCGGCCTGGAATCTCATTGACTGGAGTAGAATTGTCTTCAGTGATGTGTCCAACTTCCAGTTGAGTCCTGATGACAAGTATAGACATGTCTGGATACACCCTAGACAGTGCTGGGTTCCCTATCCTATAAGCAGCCACACGGCCAACAACCACGAGTGTTGGTCTGGGATGGTGTTTCTTTTCATAACAGGACCTCTCCTCTTGCCATCCACAGTACCCTTACAGCACAGCGGTTCATCAACAATAATTTATTGCATTTTGTTTTTTGTTGCCCTTCATAGTAAGCCATCCTGGGCTTACATTTCAGCTAGGTGACACCCTTACTGACTGGGCATAGAACAGTCCAATTTGCCTTATCATACTGAACATTTTATCTGTGTATACCACAAACTAAGCAATATGGCTGGCATATGCACAAAGGAGAAAATGTGTATTTCAACAGACCAAGTGCACTAATTTTACATGTATTTCTTTTTGTAAACAAACTGTGTGATTTGCAAGCCAGATGCAGCTGATAACTGCCACTGGAGAGCACTGTGATCACGAATCACAGTGCAAATCACATCACACCCACTGTTAAGCGCTATCTAGTTTTTAAGTATGCCCGAACCGTGATGTAAATCATATCTGTCATGCAGTATGACAAAACATATTTACTTGTGAGGATGGCTCAACTGTTGTTCTCAGCTGCCCATAAAAAAATTGACAGGACAGTGTAATTGAAGAGCTTATTTGCAGATGTATCTCCATCTCAGATATGTAGTATCAGCATATAGTTTCAAAAGTTGTCTACCCATTTCTCCATCATTCTGCTAGCTTTTTAACAGTCACTTTCGAGTAATCGGTCAAGCTGTTATCTCCATTTCATGCACAATATTTCAATGCCTGTCCTATTGCCTTCTTTATGTGTTCTGTTCTGGATGGAGTCCTGGAAACTAATACACATAAGAGCAAAATTGGCAACACTATTAGAAGACGAGTGGGTTTCTGTTTGGAATACTGCACACCAAATGGAAACGACAACTCGGTCGAATACACAGAAAACTGCCATTAATCAATCACACTGAATGATCACATTATTTTCTTTTTGTTTTATTTTCATTGCAGCATTCATCCTGCTCAAAACATCATTGGGAAACTAGTGTTGTTTCCAAAGTGACATTTTTTTCTCTGTTTATTAGCAGACAGTCGCATTTATGCACAACCAATTAAAATACTTGGGAAACCATTACAAACCTTATGAGTGTAATGTTACAAGTACTATGCTGTCCTCGTTCATTGGACGCCATATCTAAAGTCCTCAGTACCCGGCAGCATTACACACTGCTTTTACCATTCCTTAATACACTGTCTGTCAGCAACACTGATTCCCTCACTCTCCTCGAATCGAAACACGGAATAGTAAGGCAGCGTATACTCCTTGCAGCTGTTGACACTCTCTGCCGAAGCTGCAGAGTTTCGCACTCTCTCTCATCACTCAGTGCAGTGTCTGCCTTGTGGGTCCTGTTGCAAATTCCAGTCTGGAATGAGGATGACTAATGGCATGAATGGGTATTCTACTATCCTCAGTACAGATTTACACTGATCAGCCATAACATTCCAAGATTTACGCTGATCAGCCAGAACATTACAACCGCCTACCTAATAGCCAGTATCTCCACTTTGGCACAGATAACGGTGGCAACGCATCATAGCACGGAAGCAACGAGGCCTCGGTAGATCGCTGGAGTTGGCACCACATCTGCACACACGAGTCAGCTAATTCCCGTAAATGATGGGGAGGGGGGCAGTGAGATCTGATGCCACGTTAAACCGCATCCCAGATGTGTTCGATCGGGTTCAGATCTGGCAAGTTGGGGGTCAGCACACCAATTGGAACTCGCCACTGTGTTCCTCAAGCCACTCTGCTGTACTCCTGGCCTTGTGACATGGCACATTATCTTGTTGAGAAATAATACTGCCATAGGGAAGCACGGCTGTCATGAAGGGCCATCACAGTACCTCGCACGAGCTCCACCGGAGCCACAGATGCCCACACGAATGTCACAGCATAATGTAGCTGTTGCCAGCTTGTCTCCGTCCCACAGAACAGGTGTCGAGGAGCTCCCCCTGGATGCGGACGGATTTGTGCCTTCTGTTGGCACGATGAAGAAGGTATCGGGATTTGTCAGACCCTGCAATGCTCTGCCACTGCGCCAACATCCAGTGCCGACGGTCAGTGCATATTTCAGTTGTAGTTGCCGATGTCAGGGTGGTTAACATTGGCACGGGTTGTCAGTTGCAGAGGCTTATCGTGAGTGTTCGGTATACTGTGTGTTCAGACACATTTGTACTCTGCTCATCATTAAAGTCTGATGTTAGTCGCACCACAGTTCGCCACATGTCCTGTCTTACCAGCCTACCCAGCTTATGACATCCGACATCTGTAATGAGCGGTGGCTGCTCGACCCCGAGACATCTGGACACGGTTTCACCTCGGCATCGGTTTTACCACATGTTGAAAACACTCACCACAGCACTCCTCGAACACACGACAAGTCGTGTAGTCTCCAAAATGGTCACGCCCAGCTCCGGGCCACCACAATCCGCCCTCGGTCGAACTCAGATAGATCACATGCCTTCCACATTCTAAACACGGACAGCACGCTCACTGCTGTGGATCTGACTAGCTGTCATTCCTTGTCACGTGGTGTGTCTGACTGGCAGCATTCCTCACCAGGTGATGCTGCTGTCTCCTGGAGAGGTTTTATCAATAGTAGATCGGTGGTCATACTTTTCTGGTAGATCTGTGTATACAGGATGGTCCATTGATTATGACCGGGCCAAATATCTCACGAAATAAGCATCAAACGAAAATACTACAAAGAACGAAACTTGTCTAGCTTGAAGGTGCAAACCAGATGGCACTATGGTTGGCCCACTAGATGGCACTGCTATAGCTCAAACAGATATCAACTGCATTTTTTAAAATAGGAACCCCCAGTTTTTATTACATATTCATGTAGTACATAAAGAAATATGAATGTTTTAGGTGGACCACTTTTTTTGCTTTGTGATATATGGCGCCGTAACAGTCACAAACATATGGCTCACAATTTTAGATGAACAGTTGGTAACAGGTAGGTTTCTTAAATTAAAATACAGAACATAGGTACGTTTGAACATTTTATTTCGGTTGTTCCAATGTGACATGTGTACCTTTGTGAACTTATCATTTCTGAGAATGCATGCTGTTACAACGTGATTACGTGTAAATACCACATTAATGCAATGAATGCTCAAAATGATGTCCGTCAACCTCAATGCATTTGGCAATACGTGTAACGACATTCCTCTCAACAGTGAGTAGTTCACCTTCCGTAATGTTCGCACACGCATTGACAATGCGCTGACGCATGTTGTCAGGCATTGTCAGTGGATCATGATAGCAAATATCCTTCAACTTTCCCCACAGAAAGAAATCCGGGGACGTCAGATCCGTCATGAAATATGCTATTCACTACCGCTTCAACATCGGCAGAACATTACGTAACAAATCAGTATAAATTGCAACATTTAGATTGCCATCAATAAAATGGGGGCCAATTATCCTTCCTCCAATAATGCCGCACCATACATTAACCCTCCAAGGTCGCCGATGTTCCACCTGTCGCAGTCATCTTGGATTTTCCGTCGCCCAATAGTGCATATTTGCCGGTTTACGTTACCGCAGTTGGTGAATGACGCTTCGTCGCTAAATAGAACGCATGCAAAAAATCTGTCATCGTCCCGTAATTTCTCTTGTGCCCATTGGAGAACTGTACATGACATTCAAAGTCACCGCCAATTCCTGGTGCACAGAAATATGTTACGGGTGCAATCGATGTTGATGTAGCATTCTCAACACCGACGTTTTTGAGATTTCCGATTCTTGCGCAATTTGTCTGCTACTGATGTGCAGATTAGCCACGACAGCAGCTAAAACACCCACTTGGGCATCATCATTTGTTGCAGGTCATGGTTGATGTTTCACTTGTGGCTGAACACTTCCTGTTTCCTTAAATAACATAACTATCCCGCAAACGGTCTGGACACTTGGATGATGTCATCCAGGATACCAAGCAGCATACATAGCACACGCCCATTGGGCGAAGCAAATACTGTCTGCACTGGTGGAATGTTACGTGATACCATGTACTTATATGTTTGTGACTATTACAGTGCCATCTATCACAAAGCGAAAAAAGTGGTCCAACTAAAACATTCATATTTCTTACTACACAATTATGTAATAAAAAAATGGGGGTTCCTATTTTAAAAAAAGCACAGTTGATATCCGTTTGACCTATGGCAGAGCCATCTAGTGGGCCAACCATAGCGTCATCTGGTTTCCCCCTTCAAGACAGACGAGTTTCGTTCTTTGTAGTTCTTTCGTTTGATGCTTATTTCATGAGATATTTGGCTTGGTCACTATCAATGGACCACCCTGTATATCACTCCTTTATTCTGCCTTATGTCAACTTCTGAAGGCAGTTCGCCAGTGACGATGTCTGTGGTGTGTGTACTGAAGACCTTCGGTACACACCAGATTATTTGACTTGTCGCTCTAACGAAGTAGGCGAGTGCCAGCAATATGTCTCGTGGTCTTATCGTGGCGTGTTTATCTTCTGCTGACAATAGAAATGCCACTTGCACGCTTAGAATAGCAGATTGACGGTGACCAACTTTAAACAGAACTTGATTAATTTTCACACACATTTATTAAAATAATAAAAAGCATAGACATTACATAACTTGATTCTGGATGCTGTTTACAACTGACAATCTGAAGTTCCTTTTGCCTTGGTACGTTAATCTTATTCTCACATATATCTGATACTTGACAAAGTGTCTATACATTTATCTTGATGGCTATGTACAGGAATATGATAATCTTATTAGGTGCAGACTGAAACTTGACTATAGACTGGTACAGACTAATGCAGACTGGTACAGAGAAATGCAGACTAATGCAGACTGATTAATGGGAGCTCTGTACACTCATTATAATACCTCACACAATCAGGTATCACTGTGCGAGTGTGATCCACGAGGAGAAAAGTTTCTACATTAGCAGCAATCTCATTGGCTGCGTTACATATTAATACGCGGATCGGTGGAAGCATAATTTGGTCCGTCTCTAAGGCAGCGCCATCTCGTAGTGAGGAGACGGACGAGAGCTGCGCCTGCGCTGCTGTGCTTAGCGGGGCGCGCTCTAGTGGGAAAGTTGTGTACGCACTGACTAGGTGGAACTATGTACACAACACAAACAGTCAAAATATACACACAATCAGCATCACGCATCACCAAAGTGACACACAGTACTCTCTGCCTAATTTTACCTGCCTGCTTATTACAGATCAAAATGACTGAAACTGAACAGTTCAATTAATACCTTTGCTTCTTGGGGGAACCCACTCAATTACATTGCATCCTACATCCACACCTACATGGATACTCTGCAAATCACATTTAAGTGCCCGGCAGAGGGTTCACCGAACCACCTTCACAATTCTCTATTGTTCCAATCTTGCATAGCACGCGGACTGAATGAACACCTATATCTTTCCTTATGAACTCTGATTTCCCTTATTTTATTGTGGTGATCATTCCTCCCTATGCAGGTCGGTGTCACAAAATATTTTCGCATTCGGAGGAGAAAGCTGGTGATTGAAATTTCTGAGAAGATTCCATTGCAACGAAGAACACCTTTCTTTTAATGATGTCCAGCCAAAATCCTGTATCGTGTGTGTGTGTGTGTGTGTGTGTGTGTGTGTGTGTGTGTGTGTGTGTGCGTTGGGGTTTATGGGCGCTCAACATCGAGGTCATCAGCGCCCTGACACACATTAAAAGGAACGAATGTGGAGAGACCTAATAAAACTGAAAAACACACTCAAAGAAAGCAGGAAAAGAGGGAAAATACTACATAAGAAAGTAAAACCTAAGGAAAGGGAAAACATAGCAACAAGAATGCCACAGGAAATTGTCATTGGCTAGCCATTTACGTAAAATATGGGCGAACTTGTCACACAGTAAACAAGTTAAAATCCCCTCCCTAAAAGCTTTGTAAAAACATTTGACACTGCACAGAACTTTAAAACTTTAACCACATTCGTCCGAGTGTTGCCTCAAAGAGTTGGCAGGTCCGCTGGCAAGTCAGCCGCGGCCCGCTGGTCAGAAAATAAAACACAATCCAATAAAACGTGGCGCAGAGTGACCTGGACGCCGCAACCACCACACATTGGAGGGTCCTCTCGTTGGAGCAGGAAGCCGTGCGTCATAGGGCTGTGGCCTATTCGAAGCCGAGTGAGGAGAACCTCGTCCCGTCGACGGGGCTGAAAGGAAGTACACCACACACGCGTTGTGGGCTTGACTAGACGGGGCTTATTGTCAGTCACTTCCAGCCACTCGTCCTCCCACCGACACATGACTCGGGAGCTCAACAGCGAGGTGAGTGCGTGCAAGGGGATAGCACACCGAGATACTTGTGGGGCGAGACACGCCCCCTTGGCTGCAAGATCTGCCCTTTCGTTCCAAGCAATGCCGACATGCCCCGGAACCCAGCAGAAAGCTACAACCTTCCCCGAGGCGCTGTAGTCGGAGGAGGGCATCCTGGATGGTGTGGACTACTTTCTCTGCCGGATACAAACGTTGCAATGAGTGAGGGGCACTTAGTGAATCGGAACAGACAAAAAATTTAGAACAGGAAGAATGTCTCATCTGCTCCAGTGCCCGCAACATCGCAGACAATTCTGCATCAAAGACAGTAAAAGTCTTAGGCAGTCGGACCTTGAGAACACGATCCGGAAAAACAACAGAGCAGCCAACGGAATCGCCTTGTTTCGACCCATCCGTAAAAACAGCTACATAGTCGTGGTGCTCAGATAAAATGGTACAAAATGCTGCCTTAAAAACGGTGGCAGGAGTGCAATCTCTCTCGTACTGCAGTAAATCTAAAATCACTCCGGGCCTCTTCAGTAACCAGGGTGGCAGGCGAAACCCAGGATTTGGGGTTGTACAGACTCCACACCGAGGGAGTCTAACACACGTTGCACACGGATCCCAAACGGTAACGTAGCCCGGGGACGGCGGGAAAAAAGGCGGTCCAGAGGTGGATGGGCAACAAGATGGTGAGCAGGCGAGGTGGGAGCTGCAAGAAACTTACAAGCCTGGCGCACCAGCAGGAGCTGCCGCCGGATGGTAAGTGGCGGTTCGCCAGCCTCAGCACAGAGGCTGGGTACGGGACTGGTCCGATAAGCACCCGTGGCCAGTCGAATCCCAGCATGGTGAACAGCGTCAAGGATCCGCAAATAAGACGGCCTCGCTGACCCATATACTGTGCACCCATAGTCCAGCCGTGAGCACACAAAAGCTTGATAAAACTGAAGGAGACGCGCCCTGTCCGCTCCCCAAGACCTGTGGCTTTCAAGTCACGTAGGTGTGGCAACCATGACAACCTGGAGTCAAAAATTAGGCCCAGAAACCGCACTGTGTCTCGAAAATGTAGGACAATATCCCCCATATGCAAGGCTGGCAAAGTAAAAAGACGATGAGAACGATTAAAATGAACACAAACACACTTATCGGCAGAAAACCTAAAACCCGTCTTTGCAGCCCACTCCTCTAACCGCCGCACTGTTAGCTGCAATTGACGGCTCGCGGTTGCAACACTAGAGGAGGAACAGAAAACAGCAAAGTCGTCCACAAACAAGGAGCACTGTACTGGACTCCTCACTGTAGACGTTATACTGTTTATGGCTATGGCAAAGAGGGTAATGCTTAAAACACTGCCCTGGGGGACACCGTTCTCTTGCTCAAAGCGATCAGACAGTGTGTTACCAACACGGGTCCGAAAAAACCGCTGAGACAGGAAAGACCGAATGAAAATGGGGAGGCGGCCACGAAAGCCCCATTGATGCAGTTGTGCAAGAATACAGTGTCTCCAAGTAGTATCATATGCCTTACTGATATCAAAGAAGATACCAATACAGTGATGTCGACGGAGGAAAGCCTGCTGAATAGCCGCCTCGAGGAGGGTCAGATTGTCGACTGTGGACCGAAATTTTCGGAATCCACACTGAAAGCGGCTAAGGAGCTGTCTGGTCTCTAGCAGCCAGACCAGACGACGGTTAACCATCCGTTCCAGGGTCTTTCCGACACAGCTTGTCAAGGCGATACTACGATAACTACTGGGACATGTGTGCTCCTTTCCTGGTTTGAGGAGAGGTATGAGGATTGCCTCCCTCCACGAGGTGGTGGCAGATGTCGAAGCATGGAGTACCGGATGCGGTTGTAACCTGGTGCAGTGTCAGAAGTCTCAGTAAGAGCCGAGTCAAGTTCCCACATGGAGAAAGGGGAGTTGTAGGCCTCAGAACTGTTCGACCGAAAGTCCAAGTCCGCTCTTTCGGCAGTCGCACGGTAGCGACAAAATGCTGGATCCTGGGTTGCAGTGGCAGTACTTTGTGCAAAATGCTCTGCCAGCGTCTGAGCAATGGCTCTGGGTGTTGTTTGGAGGCATCCCTGGTTCAGGACTGCAGCTAATGGTAAACGGCTGCGTTTACCGGAAATCCTCCGGATGGCTTCCCATACCTTCGTGGAACAAGTGGAACGGTTGATGGAGTCCAGAAACTCCTGCCATGACCTTTTCTTGCTCTCTTTAATGACACGGCGTGCCCTGGCTCTCGCGATACGAAAGGCGGTAAGATTGACTGCTGTTGGGCGGCATTTAAATTGGCGAAGAGCCGCACGCCTGTCCCGGATGGCCGAACGGCACTCTTCTGTCCACCAAGGCACAAGGCGCCGCTTAAGAGTGACAGAAGACTGTGGTATGGACAGGTCAGCAGCATGGTGGACCACAAGCGTGATGTGATCCACCCATTCCTGTACGCTGTTGTGGCGGTCAAAGACAGCCAACCGAGTGAACAGTGGCCAGTTAGCCCTGCCAATCATCCACGATGGTGGCCGCTGCTCCAGCAATACACCATCCAGGAGATGAAGGCGGATAGGGAAGTGATCGCTGGAATGTAGGTCGTCAATGACCTCCTGGTGAATGGAGTCAGTGAGGGTTGGAGAGCAGAAAGATAGGTCAATGGCTGAGAATGACCCTGTAGCACTAGAGAAATGAGTCGGAGTACCTGTGTTGAGGATGCACAACACTTGAGATGTTAGGAGGCTCTCCAAAATTCGACCTCGAGCGCAAAGAGAAGTGGAGCCCCACAGGACATGATGGGCATTGAAGTCTCCCAGGAGGAGAAATGGGCAGGGGAGTTGGTCGATAAGGTCTGTGAGAGCCTCTAAGTTCACTGCATCCAGAGTGGGTAAATAAAGGGAGCAAACGGTAAGCCTCCGACCGGAATAAATTTCAACAGCAACTGCTTGCAGGTCAGTATCCAGGGGGAGAGCAGAGGAGTGGTGGTCATTATTGACAAACACAGCGACCCCGCCTTTGGCCCTGTCTCCAGTCAGGTCATCTTTGCAATATGACGTATAGCCCCTTAGTACAGGAGCATCAGATGGTTTGAAATGCGTTTCCTGTAAACACAAGCACAGGGGGCGTTGCCGTGCTAGGAGGTTCAGTTCCTCCACATGTGCCCGGAATCCATTCATGTTCCACTGTATAATGGGAGCCATCTATCAGGGTGGGAGTACCTTCATTCTCACTTTCTGTCGGGGAGGAGAGCCCACAACAGGTGGAGGCTCAGTTTTGGGGCGAGATGATTGCCCCAGTCTGACATCAACCTCCATCGCCTCAGAAGAGGAGTCGAGAGAGACGTCAGAGAGAATGACATCCACATCAGCAGACTGTAGAACTTCAGTCTCCTTTAGCGGGCGAGTCTTCACCTTTGGCTTGGGCTTCGATTTTCTGGCCTGAGGTGGCATTGGAGCCAAAACCTCAGAAGCAGTAGGGGGTGTAGCAGCGCTGGGCATTGCACAAGACGGGACCTGGGAAGGGGCAGGAGGTTCCATAACGTCAGCTACCACGGCCTGGTCAGAAGGCCGGGGAGGAGCAGCAGGCTTCACAGGAACAGCAGCAGCACACGTACATTGACAAATGCAGGTGCTAGTGCTGACAGTAGCAACCTCCGTTTGTGTAGCGGCATCAGTCTTCAAGACTGGCTGTTTCAGAACGGAAGAAAAGGAAGCAGCGAACATGGGCGGCTGCAGGGATTTGTAAATTTTCTTTGCCTCACCGTACGGGATGCGTTTGGTGGTTTTAAGTTCCTGGATCTTCCGTTCCTCAAGGAAAACTCTACATTCCCTACTCCACACAGGGTGATCCCCAGAGCAGTTGACACACTTGGGAGGAGAGGGGCAACCAACTCCCTCATGGGCGGCTTTACCACATTTCCCGCAAGTGGCGTCCCCTTTACAGCCGAGAGTAGTGTGTCCAAAGTGTTGGCATTTAAAACACCGCATGGGGTTCGGGTAATAAGGCCGTACACTGAGACGTAGGAAACCTGCCTTCACATGCTCGGGCAATTTGGTGCTGTTAAACGTAAGGATAAACGAGTCAGATTTCATGAGAGCACCATCCACCCGTTTCATAACGTGTTGCACGTCGACAATTCCTCCCCGGGACCATTCAGCCTTCAGTTCGTCTTGGGAAATGTCAACGAGATCTCTGCAAGTCACAACACCCTTGCTGTAGTTCAAGGTGTTGTGAAATTCAGTCTCAATTGCAAACTCCCCAAGAAATTGTGCCTTCTGAAGGTTCTGGACTTGCTGGAAGCTAGATGTTCCAACCAACAAGGTGCCATTTCGCAAGCGCTTTACAGATTTTAATGTGCCAGCAATACCTTCTGTATATAAAATGGCGAAACTTTTTCAAAACTCCCATCTTTTCTTCTAATTATGAGAAACACATTCTGTGAAGCAGCATGCGTTCTGTTACTATTACCTGAATCAGGAGGACTGGCTACACGAGCCCTCTTGTGAGATTGGGTGTTAGAACCTACCAGCGGCCCACCCTTTCCGCTGGGAGGAGAAGAAGAAAAGTTCGAGGGTTCCATCTCGGTCCCACGAGCAGCTAGGGAACTAGAAGTCCACCTAGACAGAGCCCCGCGTGCCTAGGTAAGCCTTATACAACTGAGGTGTGGCAGGTTCCCCAGAGGTTGCCCGCTAACGACTGTTCCACCTCAACAGCCACGCATCTCATCGGCGCGCAGCACACCTTGAGATTGAGGTTTTTTTTATAGAGGTTTATTCCATCCTCGCGATCCGGGCGGTCAAGCCAAGATCCCCATTCCCTGAGACACACAACGTTCCACCGCCGCGCCGCACGGTGGTCGCTGAAGTATGCTCAGAGCTTACGGTGACAGGGGACTGACTGGCGGCGCTTACCAGTCCCCAGCTCAGGCACCCCGGCGTCGCCAAGCCCGTACCCAGCAAATGAATGCTGAGCCCCTGGGGGCAAAATCCTGTATCATTTCTGTGAAACTCTCTTCCATATTTTGCGATGATACAAAACGTGCTGCCTTTCTTTGAACTTTTTTGGTGTGCTCCATCAGTCCTATCTGGTAATGATCCCACACCGCACAGCAGTATTCTAAAAGAGGACAGACAAGCGTAGTGAAGGCAGCCTTAGTAGGTCTGTTACATTTTCTAAGTGTCCTGCCAATAAAACGCAGTCTTTGCTTAGCCTTCCCCACAACATTTTCTATGTGTTCCTTCCAATTTAAGTTGTTCGTAATTGTAATACCTAGGTATTTAGTTGAATTTACGACTTTTCAACCAGACAGATTTATCGTGTAACCGAAGTTTAACGAGTTCCTTTTAACACTCATGTGGATGACCTCACACTTTTTGCTTTTTAGGGTCAACTGCCACTTTTCACACAATTCAGATATATTTTCTAAATCATTTTGCGGTTTGTTTTGATCTTCTGATGACTTTATTAGTCAATAAATGACAGCATCATCTGCAACCAACCTAAGACGGCTGCTCAGATTGTCTCCCAAATCATTTATATAGATAAGGAACAGCAAAGGGCCTATAACACTGCCTTGGGGAATGCCAGAAATCACTTCTGTTTTACTCGATAACTTTCCGTCAATTAAAATGAACTGTGACCTCTCTGACAGGAAATCACATAACTGAGATGATATTTCATAAGCACGCAATTTCACTGTGAGCCGCTTGTGTTGCACCATGTCAAAAGCCTTCCGGAAATCCAAAAATACGGAATCGATCTGAAATCTCTTGTCAATAGCACTCAGCACTTCATGTGAATAAAGAGCTAGTTGTTTCACAGGAACAATGTTTTCTAAACCCATGTTGACTATGTGTCAATAGACCATTTTCTTCAAGGTAATTCATAATGTTCAAACACAATGTATGCTCCAAAATCCTGCTGCATATCGACGTTAATGATATAGGTCTGTAATTTAGTGGGTTACTCCTAGTACCTTTCTTGAATATTGGTGTGATCTGTGCAACTTTCCAGTCTTTGGGTATGGATCCTTTGTTGAGCGAAGGGTTGTATATGATTGTTAAGTATGGAGCTAATGCATCAGCATACTCCAAAAGGAACCTAATTGGTATATAGTCTGGACCAGAAGACTTGCTTTTATTACGTGATTTAAGTTGCTTCACTACTCCGAGGATATTTACTTCTACGTTACTCATGCTGGCAGCTATTCTCGATTCAAATTCTGGAATATTTACTTCATCCTCTTTGTGAAGGCATTTCGGAAGACTGTGTTTAGTAACTCTGCTTTGGCAGCACTGTCTTCGATGGTATCTCCATTGCTATCATGCAGAGAAGGCAGTGATTGTTTCTTGCTGCTAACATACTTCACATACGACACGAGTCTCTTTGGATTTTCTGCCAGGTTTCAAGACAAATTTAGCTGTGGAAACTGTTATAAGTATCTCACATTGCAGTCCACGCTAAATTTCGAGCTTCTGTAAAAAATCGCCAATCTTGGGGATTTTGCGTCTGTTTAAATTTGGCATGTTTGTTTCGTTGTTTCTGCAACAGTGTTCTAACCCGTTTTGTGTACCAAGGAGGATCAGCTCCGGCGTTTGTTAATTTATTTGGTATAAATCTCTCAATTACTGCCGATACTATTTCTTTGAATTTAAGCCACATCTGGTCTACACTTGTATTATTAATTTGGAATGAGTGGAAATTGTCTCTCAGGAAGGTGTCAAGTGAATTTTCTATCTGCTTTTTTGAATAGGTATATTTTTCACTTATTTTTCAAGGATTTGGGGATTACAATATTCAATCTTGTTACAACAACCCTGTGTTCACTAATCCCTGAATCGGTTTTGATGCTCATTATTAACTCAGGATTATTTGTTGCTAAGAGGTCAAGTGTGTTTTCACAACTGTTTACTATTCCCATGGGCTCATGAACTAACTGCTCAAAATAATTTTCAGAGAATGCATTTAGCACAATTTCGGATGATATTTTATGTGTACCTCTGGAATTGAACATGTATTTTCACCAACATATCGAGGGTAAATTAAAAGTCACCACCAACTATTATCGTATGAGTCTGGTACGTGTTTGAAATCAAACTCAAGTTTTCTTTGAACTTTTCAGCAACTGTATCATCTGAATTGGGAGGTCGGTAAAAGGATCCAATTATTATTTGATTCTGGTTGCCAACAATGATCTCTGCCCATATTAACTCACAAGAAGTATCTACTTCAATTTCACGACAAGTTAAACTACTTCTGACAGCAACAAACACGCCACCGCCAACCGTGTTTAGCCTATCCTTTCGGAACACCGTTAGGTTCTTCACAAAAATTTCGGCTGGGCTTACCTCCGGCTGTAGCCAGCTTTCAGTGCCTATAACGATTTGAGCATCAGTGCTTTCTATTAGCGCTTGGAGCTCTGGTACTTTCCCAACACAGCTACGACAATTTACAACTGTTATACTGATGGTTCCTGTATCTATGTTCTTCCTGTGTTGAGCCTGCAGCCTTTGTGACTGAAGCCTTTGTGACTGAAGCCCTTCTTGTGTTTTCCCGAGACCCTCTAACCTAAAAAACCGCCCAGTCCACGCCACGCAGCCCCTGCTACCCGTGTAGCCGCCTCCTGTGTATAGTGGACACCTGACCTATTGAACAGAACCTGAAAGCCAACCACCCTTTGGCGCAAGTCGAGGAATCTGCATCTTACACGGTCTCAGAACCGTCTGAGCCTCCGATTCAGACCCTCCACTCGGCTCTGTACCAGAGGTCCGCAATCGGTCCCGTCGACTGTGCTGCAAATGGTCAGCTCTGCTTTCATCTTGCAAGGAAGACTAGCAGCATTTACCACCTCTGTCAGCCACTCGAAACCAGAGAGAATCTCTTCTGATCCAAAGTGACACACATCACAGGTACCGACGTGAGCCACCACCTGCAGTTGGCTGCACCCAGTGCTCTTCACGGCATTCAGGAGGCCCCTTTCCACATCTGGAATGACTCCACACGGTATGCACACGGAGTGCACATTGGTTTTCTTACCCTTCTTGTCAGCCAAGTCCCTAAGGGGCTCCATAATGCACCTAACGTTGGAGCTCCCAACTACCGATAGTCCCACCCTGTGTGACTGCCCGGATCTTGCATGCCGAGTGGTTTCCTCTGAAACGGGACAGGCGACAGTGTCCGGCTCGGCGACAGTGTCAGCCACAGACAGCACCTGGAACCTGTTTGTCAGACAAACCGGGGAGGCCTTCACCACCTGCTTCACCCTGGGGCGGCCTCCCACTCGACCACAGATGAGGGGTCAGCCTCAGTGCGAGCAGTAACCGGGTTGGCCACCGGTGAGGACCGATCGGAGGACTCTGACGTTCTGGACGTCCGTCGGATCCCCACGGCCGGCCCGCAACAGTGGTGACCGTGCACTGCAGCCTCGAGCTGTGTAACCGAAGCCATCACAGCCTGTAGCTGAGAGCGAAGGGTCACTGACTCGGCTCGCATCTGCTCACAACAATCGCAGTCCCTGTCCGTACTAAAGACCGTGAAAAACTAAACTGTGCAGATAAACAGACTATCGGCACGTGCTGCCCGACTCTACTGTAGACCCTGATGAAAACGCAGGAACTGTGTCTAGTAATATGCATATATTCAAAACCCTAACTACCAAAGCACTCGGGTGAAACTAAATAATTCGCCCCTGATTGGGAACTTGTAATATGTCACAAAATTGGTTTACTTTCCAACACAAATGAAAACACGAGAACAGTGGCTATTAGATATTAAATTTACACGCAGAAACTCAAGAAACTAAACTATTAAAGCACACAGATGATATAATAAAATTCGCTCCTGGTTAGGAACACGTAAATGTCACAAAAGCGGTTACTTCCCTGTTGCTGCGTCTGTCTCGGTCGGCTACTACTGATACCTCTGGATTCCATCACTCCACTGACTGTGAAGGCTGACGTTGTTATAACTTTGAACTGAATGGTATGAATCTTTGGTAAGCTCTCATGGGTGATCAGTTTCACAATATGATCCCCAGTTATTATTACTAAATTGTATTTATTACAGGTTTTTGTATCACTGTGCTATCTTTCTTTGTGATTACTGACTCTCTCGTGTTTCTAAATTGTATGTAAATAGGGTGATTCAGGAAGAAAGGTACACGTGTACAGGATGACAATATTGGCCATTCCAAATAGAAAACTACAAATGAACATATGACCTTTTCTTAACCGTGTCTGAGATACAAGTGTTTGAAACTCACAGGCGTCAGCCGCATGTCCTTCATCAGCATTCACGCACAACCAAATACTACCAAAGTGTCATTAGGCTACATAATGTTGTCTTCAGTGACCTTGACAGTGCTCCACACATTCTGTATGGCCAGTGACACAGTACCTCACTGAAATGTATCCCGGGCAGTGGGTCAGTCACAGTGGAGTTTCTCGTCAGATTAATGTTTGTGAGGTTGGCTTAAGGGCGAAGTCTACAGACACAGAGCGGGCACAAAGCAGAACTTCTTGCTCATATTTTACATGCGTGTGCTCAAGTAAGGGGCCACACGAATGAACTCGGCAACACGGCATCTGTCTACAAGAGCAGCAAAATATTTGCAGTTGAGAGAGGACATTTTGAAAATATTTTGTGATGAAGTATACAAAATTGAAGAAAACATTAGATCACAATGTTGCATTTACTATCACCCTGTATTTGTCTGTTCCTAACTGTTTGCATTAGTTTCCTTGCAAACTCTTAAGAACAGGAGAACAGGAAATATATTCATACGACACTGTGTTCAGAGAAAAAACACACACACACACACACACACACACACACACACACAAAGGGTGTTCACCTTAAGAGCCATCAGGCTCATTTTATCTGACATTTCAGCAAGTATTTGTAATTCTGTTTTTGCTATGTGTAGCTGGAGTAAGCCCAGACAAATACTGATCATTATGTCTTTCAGGCAACACCCAGTTTCGAAGGAAAGAGTCTGTTTATTTCCTGCCACAAACAAAATTATTTTCAAAGTGGCATTTACATAGCCATTTGACAGAGTGGTCCAACTTATTCTTGTGCAATGTTCACGTTTTAATAGGGCCAGTAAATCACGAAGAATAACCAGTACTCCAGCCAGTGACAGTATTGCCCCACGCTGACTACTACCGGCTTGCAGCAGTACTGCTCAGTTGCTGCTGGAGTACCAGTTAGTCCTCTTGTTTTAGTGTCCTTGTTAATACATATATCGGGTGATCAAAAAGTCAGTATAAACTTGAAAACTGAATAAATCACAGAATAATGTAGATAGAGAGGTCCAAATTGGCAGACATTCCTGGAATGACATGGGGTTTTATTAGAACCAAAAAAATACAAAAGTTCAAAAAATGTCCGACAGATGGTGCTTCATCTGATCAGAATAGCAATAATTAGCGTAACAAAGTAAGACAAAGCAAAGATGATGTTCTTTACAGGAAATGCTCAATATGTCCACCATTATTCCTCAACAATAGCTGTAGTCGAGGAATAATGTTGTGAACAGCACTGTAAAGCATGTCCGGAGTTATGGTGAGGCATTGGTGTCGGATGTTGTATTTCAGCATCCCTAGAGATGTCGGTCAATCACGATACACTTGCTACTTCAGGTAACCCCAAAGCCAATAATTGCACGGACTGAGGTCTGGGGACCTGGGAGGCCAAGCACGACGAAAGTGGCGGCTGAGCACACGATCATCACCAAACGACGCGCGCAAGAGATTTTTCACGCGTCTAGCAATATGGGGTTGAGCGCCATCCTGCATAAACGTCATACGTTCCAGCAGGTATTTACCAGCCAGACTGAGGATGATGCGATTCTGTAACATATTGGCGTACCTCTCACCCATCACGGTAGCAGTTACAAAACCAGAACCATGCATTTCCTTGAAGAAAAAAGGCCCAATAATGGTAAGTGTGGTAAATCCAACCTATACCGTGACTTTCTCATCGTACAATGGAGTTTCCACAACAGTTATAGGATTTTCTGTAGCCCAAATTCTGCAGTTGTGGGCGTTGACAGACCCTCAGAGTGTGAAATGAGCTTCGTCGGTCCACAACACGTTACTCAACCAATCGTCATCTTCCGCCATCTTTTAAAATGCCCACACCGCAAATGCCCTCCGCTTCACTATATCACCAGGTAACAATTCATGATGCCAATGGATTTTGTACAGATAGCATCACAGGGTATGCCTCAGTGCCAACCAAACAGTAGTGTATGGAATGCCGGTGCGACGTGCGGTTGCACGAGCGCTGACTTCTCCGTGCACAGACGAACCTGCAACAGTTTCCATTTCTTCTTGAACTGTCTCAGCAGCATTACACCTTGTGCTCAGTCGGCCACTACGGGGTCTATCGTCTAAACAACCCGTGGCTTCGAACTTCGAAATCATTCTCGCCACAGCTGCATTTGTCAATGGACCTTTAACCATTCAAATCCCCTTCCTATGGCGATAGGATCGTAACGCTGAACTAGCACATTCCCCATTCTGATAATACAGCTTCACTAAAAGTGACTTTTCAGGTAACGTCAACATGCTGCGACTGCTGGCACGTCTGATTCTGTCTCTCATTACAGCTCCTTTTATACACGATTGTCATCTGCAGTCACTGATGTTTTGCTGTCCAGTGACATCTGTTGGACATTTTGTGAACCTTTTTTTTTTTTTTGTTCTAATAAAACGCAATTCATTCCAAGCATGTGTGTCAATTTTTACCTCTCTATCTACATTATTCCATGGTTTATTAAGTTTTCAAATTTATACTGACTTTTTGATCACCCAGTATATAAAACAAAAATCACACTAGACTACAAGGAGGAATCAAAAATTTTCGGGACTGGTTCTGCCATCTGGAAAGTAGGAGTAGTAGATCTTTGCACGACTAGGTGGCAAGAGTGGCATATCTGATGAGTCAGTGTGCGGAGTGGCATTCAGCTGGTAGGACATGTTGTGCATCCACAGTGATTTCTGTAATACTCTGTGTTTGGTGTGTGGCAATTTTACGATGGATCCACAAACATAACGGCGCGTGTGTATCAAATTCTGTGCGAATCTCGGGAAAAGTACTACAGAGACGTACGGTTATGACACAGAGACAAAGCAACATTCTTCCCAGTGGAAGAGCCCGGGCCCTCCGAGACGCAAAAAGCGAGACAGGTGAAGAGCAAAGTGAAGAGCACGATCCTCGTGTTCTTTGATACTGAGGCAATTGTGCACAAAGAATTCCTTCCACCCAACCAAACAGTGAATTCTGCATACTACTGTGACTTCTGCGACAGCTCTGTAAAAACGTGCGGAGACGATGGCCCAAACTGAGGCATCGAGTGAACTGACTGCCATGTCACGACAATGTGCCCCGTCACACTTCCTTGCTCGCCGGGACCGTTTGGCAAAAAACAATACAGCGGTTGTACCCCACCCACCGTACTCGCCAGATTTGGCACCTTGCGACTTCGTGCTGTTCCAAAAACTGAAAATAAAGTTGAAAGGACACTCTAGAGAGGATCTGAGAAGCGTGACTGGCAGTGATAAACATCCTCAAAGAACAGGACTTCCAGAAAACGTTTGACCAGTGGCACAAGCGCTGGGACCGGTGTGAACGTGCGGATGGGAACTACTTGGAGGGTGACGGTGACCATTAGTCCCAAGGTAAGGTTTTCAACAGATGGCAGTACCAATCCCGAAAATTTGGATATCACCTCACAGTTTAGGAATACTCTATTGACCGAGCACATAAAATTCTGCTTTAAAAAAAATTTTGTTCGTGACAGGAAACGAACTGGTGCTTTCTGTTGACACTGGTTGTCACGTGAAAGATGTGACGGGCAGTATTTGTTTGGGCTGACTCCAGCTATATATTGCAAAAATTAAATTGCAAATGTCTGCCGAAATATCAGAGAAAATGTGCCTCATGTCTTAAGAGCATATCACTACAATGGCAGTGCCTTCACTTCAAACAAGTGAGAGTCATTTAAAAGTTGTGCACCGGATGAGCTCATCCGGTGCACAACTTTTAACCCTTTCACTGCTCCAGACACAAATAAACGCTAATCGTTTCAGTACTCCAGACATATATATACTATTTGTTATAAAAAATACTTACAGTGGTTCCCTGCTACAGTCGTACAGTTATGTACAACGCTGACAAACGGGCCAGTGAGTCGGAGGTAATTGTTGCGCAAGTATGCAGTTTAATTGTTGGAATACTAGAAAATACCTGAACGACTATTGAATGCCGAATTCTCTTTCTGCTGAGTTCATTCGCATCGCTATATTACCTAGTTTGTGTGCGGCCGTTTCCACGTTACCGAATAAAATGACGCGACGTTACTGTCCGTTTACAGACGATGAGCTGCTGGGTATTGTAAACCAAAGTGACGACGAGGACATCATCATGCCCAGTTCAGCTGATTATGGATGGACAGATAATGAAGACGACAAGCTGGCAGATAAATCTGTCACCACAAATATAAAAAAAATATTTGTGAACCAACAAATGTAGAACCAGTAAATGCAGATCCAGATTTTGATGTTATCATCGATTCTTTCTCAGATTCTGAAGAACAGCCTGAGCGTATGCCTGAAAAATCTCCTAAGAGACACAAAATAGTTGATTTTAGATGCAAAGACTCTGATTTGGACCCTAAAGTGTATAATTTCAATAACACAAACAGTGACGAAGTTTACTGTTTCCTTGCTGTAAATTTGCTGATGGCTCAAGTGAGAAGAAATGAAATAAACAGTTATTGGACCAATGATCAGTTACTGTCTACTCCAATGTTTGCCCAAATCATACTGAGAGATAGATATGTTCTGTTACTTAGAATGTTACATTTTGCTGATAACAGTAAGGATCCTGGAGATGACAAAATCTGGAAATTACATCGAATTGTGGATCACGTAAGAAAAGTATTTCCAGGTGCTTTCTATCCTTTTAAAAATTTGTACATTGACGAAAGTTTTGTTCTCTTCAAAGATTATGTCTTCTTCAAGCAGTACATTCCTACCAAATGCCACGGATTTGGTGTAAAAATTTTAGTGTTGTGTGATTGTGAAACCGGTTATATTCTTGACTTTATTATTTATGTGGGTGCAGTGACAGACGTAAAAAAAGAACCTGACTGTGGTGTAAGTGTTGGAGAATACCTGAAGCATTGTTCTCACTTTACTTGAACGTTGCCTTAGTAAAGGTCACACATTATGTATTGACAATTGGAACACTAGCCCAACGTTATTTTCTTATTTGCATGACAGATTGATTAATGCCTGTAGAACTGTGACAACAAACCACAAACACATGCCTGCTTTATCAAAAAAAACTTGGAAAAGGCGAGATCGAGTTTATGTCAACAGATAAATTTCCTGCTCTGAAGTGGCAGGACAAGCGGGAAGTAAGGATGCTTTCAACTCTTCACACAAGCGAAATTACAGCGACTGACAAAATTGACAGAATCACAAATGAACCAAAAACAAAACCAGCTTGCATCGCAAGCTACACTGAAAATATGGGGGCTGTTGACAGGAGCGACATGATGCTAAGTTCAGTAGAATGTGTATGAAAAACTGTAAAATGGTATAAAAAAGTATTTTTTTCATTTGGCGGATCTGTCTCTGCTCAATGTGCATGCATTACATACAACTCAAATGGGATGAAATATTTCAGTATCTGATTTTCAACCAAAACTTATCAAGGAGATCCTAGAGATTCACCACCAACTGCAAACAGAGGGACGTCGTGGACGGAGATCGGCTGACGGTGACAATCCCTTACGCCTAACCGAGCGCCACTTTATCTCGCTAATCCCAGGAACTTCAAAGAAGAAGGCCACCCAGAGAAGGTATATTATATGTGCAAAACATGATGAACGAAGTGACACAAGTTACATTTGTGTAAAATGTAATGTGCCTTTATGTTTGAATTTTTGTTTTGAGAGATATCACACTTTTAAGTATTACTAATGTAATATGCTTTATTTTTTTCTCCTAATAAAGTACCTTTTTTGAACAAAATAAGACTTTCTGAACAAAGATTTAAAAAAAGGAAACTATTTACAACGACAATAGTGGATTTTGCGTCTCATTTTCATCTCTATAATAACGGTAGACTGCTACAGTCGTATATATACGCACCGGGTGAAAATAACGCACACAGGGCAGGAGCCACTGAGAGTAAATGCGCAGTGAAAGGGTTAAATGACTCTCACTAGTTTGCACTGAAGGTGACTTGACCCAGTGCATTACCTCTTAATGAAAATGATAGGAAAGAGCTGTCAGTTTGACGGAGAGCGCACCTGTAGCTGCGTGGAATTGTGGAAGGCGGCCTCGCTGACGCTCTCGATGACGTTACGCGCGAGTAGCAGCCTGCGTAGACGAGGCAGGCGCGCGAAGTCGAGGTCGTCGACAGTTTTGAGGTTGTTGCCGGAGAGGTCGACCGTGTCGAGGAATTGCAGTGACGAGATGAGCTCCGCCGCAGGGAAGAAGCTGAGCCTGTTGTCGGCGGCGCGCAGCTCACGCAGCAGCGGGTGCGTCCTCTTCAGCGCCGACGGGAACACGTAGCTCAGCTCGTTCCTCGACACGTCCAGCTCCTCGAGTGCAGTCGGCTCCGCGCCACGGAAGAACTCGCCCTGGACAGACGACACAGTTGAGGCAGGGCAGATACGTAGCGGGGCACGCGTGCTCTGGGTCACACAGTACGTGAGGATTCCAGAAATAAAAAGACGAGCCAAAACATCGGTCTACCTTCGGAATGCACTACGACAGTGATTCTGCGTGTCACGGATCTGATGAGTACTTGCTCAGTTTTTGGAGCTAAGTGCCTTAGTTGTCACGTAATTCCCACTGTAATGTGGTAGAGTGAGAACCACATATTGAATTATCCGATACTTCATTTAATAAACTACTTGATCCAGATTTTGTTACAACTGTAGATATTCCAGCTCGTGACATTTGGTCAAATATGTAAAAGTGCAACCAGTTTTCCACATTGTCACATTTTTAATTGTGCAGTAATTTGCAGCAGGGATATCAAAACATTAATTACATGTTTAATTAAAGATTGATCATTAAAATTGTTATCTTCCAAATCTGAAACTAAAAATGTTAAACACTCAGGACTCTGTCACAGCCAACCTGTTTTGCACTTTATTATGTGTCTCCCGTTTGATTAATAACCGAATTCTGTGATCATAAATTCTTCAAAATTGTAACATTAACAGTAAGTTTATTGATTTTAATTACAATTATTTATATGCTCGGGCAGTGGCTGACTGCAAGACAAGTTGTTGACAGAAGTTCACTGCAGGTAATTTTTTAGTTCACTTGTGCACACCTGACAGTACTGTTCAGACTCTGCAGAAAAAGTATTTTAAACAATGGAATATCAGCTTGGAATATCAACAGTGTAAGGAAAAGATAGACGGACACTCACCGTAAAGAAGGCACGTTGAGCTACAGACGGGCGCAATGAGAAGACACTTACTCATTAGCTTTTGGTTGGCACCTTCTTCAGAAAAGGAAACGCACACACACATTCATTCATACGAGCTAGCACACAGCACGCACACACGACTGCCATCTCGGGCAGCTCAGATTGGTCCGTCCGAGATGCCAGAGATAGCAGGCGTGTGTGCGTGAGGTGTGCTTGCTTGTGTGAATGACTGTGTGTGTGTCTTTCGTTTTCTGAAGAATGGTTTGGACAAAACATAATGTTTTAAGTGTCTTTTCGTTGTGCCTGTCTGCAGCTCAATGTGCTGCCTTTATGGTGAGTCTATCTTTTCCTTGTACTGCTGAAAAATATTTTATGCTTATTAAATTTCAGTTAAAATTGAAAATTGTGTGGTCCTTCTTTCATTGCAGTGTCAAACCAGTTTCCACTGTAATTAAAACCCAAAAGTGATATAAAGACCTGTCTTTGACATATTAATGAGAATGCAGAATGAGTATTTTTTATTATTTTTGTACCTCGCATCTACCAGTCTCTATCTATTGTGCAATAAGCTTTGTTCTGATCATTCTAAAGAAGCACCTCACTTTGTGAACTATTAAAATGGTAGCACATAAAATTTTACATCATGCATTATGACCTGTAATTTGTGGGTGTAGATCTGGTGGCCAATACTGTCCCAGATGTGTTCCACCATGTTCGGATATTATTTGACTTGTCTACATTTTTTTCAAATGTGCTTTGGAGGTAAAAGTGTTTGTTTGCATGCAGATTTGTTTGGACGTGCTATACCTATGTGTTATCTACCAACCGCTGGTAACAGGACTGTGGTAACCTGTTTTCAAAAATTGAATAAGTGCACGAAGATGAGTCCTTAGAGCTCAAAATGTATTGGGTATTGAAATAAAAATCAAAAAGCAATAGAAGATGCTTTTCTTCTACCAAAGTAATAGAGGCAGTTATGCTGACAACACTGACAATATTGGACAAAACTAAGTATAATAATGAATACTTTTCCCAATATGAACCTACTGAAAGAAATTTATCTATGTGGCTAAGCATCAAGTCTGTTGCTGAGCTCAGTCAGACTAATTAGGCCCCATATAAGTACTTCAAGTGCAATGTACTGTGTTTGAACTGAATGACTTATATTATTGCTAATACTCATTAACTTAAATATAGTTCTCTACAATCACAATACACACAGTACAGGTTCCCCACATTACATGACAGCAATCTGTAAATCTGGTCTAATGAACACACCTGCTCATCCAGTTGCCAAAGCTTGGGTGAACATTTATTTTGAGGAGAATACAAATGGAGTTTGACTTTTATCGATAAAATGAAACCAGTAGAGGACAATGAATGACCAAATAATCCTAATAAACATAAGTACAGACACCAATGGTTTCCCTGATATGATATATGCACAAGTGCAGTCCTGCACAAGCAAACTGATTATTTGGATAAATGAAGGGCCTACAACCCATAGTATTTTAAATGCAAGTGGGCTGATTTTAATTTAGATTAATACTAAAGTTTTGGTTGTGGTTCTGCACAATGGACAAAATTAAAACAACTCTGAAGGAATTTAAGGCTTGCCTCAGTGTGTGACAGCTGAAGCAAATGGAAGTAATGTGAATGAAATCCATCAAACTGTAATGTCATGAAGTTACAGAAGTGAAGTTATGGAATTGGTGTCAGAACTGTTGTTTTTGTCATATTCATCATGACCAGTGTACAGAATGTCATATTCCAGCAGGGTAATGCATTGCAGATCACACTACTTATGTCTCGAGGAATAAATGGACCTCTTACTGGCCTGTCCAGGTCCCCAAATTGCCATCCACACAGGCTGTCTAGGATTTGATGGTGTACAGCCAGCAGCCCTCATGGACTGGCTCAACTACACTTCAGACCCAAATTATGTAACTATAGGTGTCCCACAGGGTAGTGGCCTTGGCCCAATACTATTCCTCATTTACATAAATGACTTCCCACAGAGCATCAAGCATGGACAAACAATATTGTTTGCAGATGACTCAAATGTCCTAATCAGTGACAAATCACCAGATGCCCTGAAAGAAAAAGCCAAACAAACACTAAAAAGTGTACGTGAGTGGGCATCCAATAATAAACTAACACTAAAAAAGAAAATGTTGTTAACTTCTTTGTCTGCAAAAAACCACACTATAACAACTTTAAGTTAAACGATGAAACTATAGAATGTGTAGACTACACAAAATTTATTGGTATGCATGTTGACAGTCAGTTAAAGTGGGAAGAACATATTAAAATACTTAGTAACAGAATCGCTACAGCATGCTATGCTCTTAGAATTCTGACTGCAGTGTGTGATACTACATGTGTCAGATCTGTATATTTTTCTTATATACACTCTGTTATTGCCTGTGGAATAATATTTTGGGGAGTCAACAGTAAAAATATTCAAATAGTTCTCAAATTACAGAAAAGAGCAATTTGTATAATAACCAGGAGTGGCAGTAGGGATCACTGCCTTGAACATTTTCAAAAGCTGGAAATGTTAACTTCCCCTGTGAATACATTTTTCAAAGTATTATGTATGTAAAAAAAAAAATATTGACTGTTATGTTAAAAATTCTTTAGTACACAGCTATGAAACTAGAAACCAATACAATCTGCATCTAGAGAGAAAAAATAAAGGTAAAAGTCAGCAGAGCTTGTTGTACAATGCCATTAAATTATATAATAAATTACCCCAAAATATAAAAGATATTGATACAATTGGACAGTTCAAAACAAAACTAAAAAAATTTTACTAAATAAAAGTTATTACGCAGTAACAGACTACCTGAATTAAAAAATGTACCGTAATTAAAGTAGCCTGCGTTGTAATACATGAGGAAATAATTATAATATGAAATCGAGAATTGTACAGTACTATAAAATGTGTGTAAATATTAATCTTATGTGTGTAAATTGTAGGTATATTATATTGTATATGATTTTGCTGATGAAATCCACACAATGTAAATTGTTACGTGGATTAATAAAGAAATCAGTCAATCAAAAGCACGTTCTACATATTGCAAGAAATTCCTCAAGATATTCGGAGGCTTGTACGGCCCAGTGAATACGAGAATGTAATCGTGCCTGTGGAGGTGACACTGTAGCACCTGAATAACAGGTGATCAGCATGATACAGTTCTGTCAAGTCTTGAATGGAATTAAATTGTCAGTTTGTCACCAACTGAGACAAAATTAATTAAATGGAAAGGTGGAGTATGGTCGACCACAAATGCACCTGCAACTCTACCACTTCTTCCTATTATTATTATACAGATAAATTACAGCCTACCTGCAAAACTGCCTGTCTCCTTGTACATTCAGCATTGGGTTTGCAAATGAAAACAAGTGTTTCAGTTGAGGCATGATAAAATTATTTTGGAATAGGGGAGGTCTTACAGAAGCAACAGAGATACTGCAATTGAATTAAAATCAGTATATTACTCTTACTACTAAGACAGAGACAGTCTTTGGGGAAAGCCATGAAAGCACAATTCTGAGAAAGTACAGGCACAAGCAAGCTATCCATGGAAAAAGAATACACAAATTACACAAGGAAATAACAGTGGGAGTTCATCCAGGATTTAGATAAAAATACTCAAGGTACTGAGGGAGAACCAATCGGAGGGAAATATGCAAACAATTAATGAGCCATACAAGTGACTGAGATGAGGAAAGATGGCACATTAGCATGTTGCACTGAAGTATAGTCGGAGGACTGCTCGAAGAACCAGGAATGAGCACGTGCTGTCGTCACAATCGCTACCGTAGTGTGCATCTTCTTAAAACACACACAGACTTTAACGACTTATTTAAAATGTGAGCCTGGCTTCAAAGCATTGAAGTCCAGTACATGCTGGAACTACAGGGTGGTGCACAAAATGTGTTACCAATTGTTTCTTTCACAATTTACGACGCAAATTAGATATCCCGCTGGTATCTCTACATCAGTACCAGCAGAGCTTGGAAAAACAAATGAGTTACGAAATGACGTGTAATTCACGATACTGCCACTAGGAGACTAGCAAGCAGCAATGGCTGACAATGGAAGACTGACGACACAGCAATGATCGGCAATTGTGTTACTTTTTGACGAAACGAAAAGCCTTGTTATGACTCAGAGGCGTTTTCGACAACAGTTTAACACACGATAGGTCCCTTGCAAGAAGACCATCCACAGGTTTTACGATAAATTTGTACAAGAAGGAACAGTATTGGAAGCGAAGCGACCTCGGCCTAAGCCTGTTCGTTCGCTGGAGAATATTGAAGCGGCACGAGTTGCTGTACAGAAAAGTCCCGGGAAATCTTGTAGAAAGGCAGCAGTGCAACTGGGAATATCCAGACGCTCTGTTCAACGCGTTCTTAAAAGTGACCTCCATATGTACCCATACAAGATGACCTGTGCACAGAAGCTCACTGAAGAACACAAGCAGCAGAGACTAATGTTTGCTCAGTGGGCGGAGGATAGGGAAGAAACTCTCAACAACGTTTGGTTTTCAGACGAGGTGCATTTTCATGTAGACGGTGTGGTTAACAAACAAAATGTTTGCTTTTGGGCCATTGAAAACCCACAAGTGTTTCATGAATGACAACATTATGCTCCGAGGATTACAGCGTGGGCAGCAATTTCCAGTCACGGACTTATTGGACCCTTTTTCTTTGAAGAAACTGTGAACAGCGAGCGTTATTTGAGCACGCTTCACAATAGCTTCATTCCACACCTTCTTGCTACTGCCTTGCCCTTCAACACGCAGTGGTTCATGCGAGATGGAGCAAGGCCACATACTGCAAACACTGTGTTGGAGTTTTTACACGAGCATTTCGACATGAGGATCATTTCACTCAGGTTTCCAGGTCGCTTCAATGACGGACAAAATTGGCCCCCCAATTTCCAGACCACAATCCATGTGACTTTTTTCTTTGGGGGTACCTAAAGGAAAAAATTTTCCCAAAACGTCCACGTGATTTAATGGAGCTCAGAAGACTTATTCTTCAAGCTTGCAGTGAAATTACGGAAGACATGTGCCGTAGGGTAATCACTAACTTCAGGGTTCATTTGAAGGAAGTTAGGAAATGAAATGGTGGACATATTGAGCATGTGCTGAGTTAGAGGAAATCTCCATGGACGGCTCTTCATTGTAGTATATGTTCCTTTCAGATTGTATTGACAATAAAGTTTATATTCAAAAACAAAATGGTAACACATTTCATGCGTCATCCTGTACAAATGGTAGCTGACTTACACATTAATCTTCCAATATATTATAATCGATGGACTGTATATAGATGCTGCTTCCGAGTGGGTCTCTACAGTATGTGTCCCTCGATTTTACTACATCAGTGGTGACAAAGCAGTGTGGGTAATCCAGAAAAAAGTAATTCTGTATTGTCAACCTGATTCGAGAAGTTGCACTGTCATTCCTGGGGCAGTTCAGATAGAGATGTGGGGACACCCCTGGTCATTTACACTGGTCATTCTGAGGAGGTCGTGCCAAGTTCCTCATCCCTCCTCCCCCCCCCCCCCACTCTCTCTCTCTCAGTCCAAAAAATAAGGTCTCCCTCCACGGAGCTGTGTCTGCGGACCAAGTACGAATGTAACAGCTAAAGCCTTCCTGTACAGCACACTGCCATATCGGGGCTACTTTGCTAATGTCACTTCCAGAAAACTGAAAATTATGCAAACTGTCTCATCTGGTGGTGCTATATCCTGGGAATGTTGGGTTGGTTCAGAACTGCTGTGAAAATTAGTTATAAGGGTGAAAGTTTTCTAGAAGATTTAACAGCTCATTAATTACACACATAATCGATCCGTGATTACAGACACTTGAAACTTCCTGTTGCATTAAAACTGAGTTTCAGACCTGGACTCGAACCTGGGACCTTTCGCAGGAAAGAGCTCCGGCAATCGAGCTTGCCGAGCATAAATCACGACCGACCCTCACAGCTCTATTTCTGCCAGGGGCTCATCTTCTAGCTTCCGAACTTCACTTAAGCTCTCCTGTATACCAGGTGTAGAAGTATGAAACCAGAATTTGGTTGCAATAATTACACGTCTGTTGACTGAAAATGATAAACAATATTTTATCCAAAATAATCTCCACTGCTATTTATACATTTCTCCCACGTCTCCGGTAGGGTACAAATGCCACACCAAAAAAACTGCTCTTCTTTTGAAGCGACCCAGTCTGCTAGCCGTTTTTGTACATTTTCATACAAATTGAAGCATTATTCAGTGAGTGTACCAGTGATGCAAATAGATGATAATCGGATGGAGCCAAGTCTGGAGAATAAGCCACATGCTCTAGTATTTTCCAGAGACACGCCTTTTCCACAACCTGGGGAAATGTTTCTGGAATGATATTTTTTTCTTCTCTATTCTGGAAACAATCCCCCAGGCTCTGACTAAGCATGTCTCCTGCCCGCAAAAGGTCCCAGGTTCAAGTCCAGGAATGAAACGCAGTTTTAATCTACTAGGAAGTTACCTATAAGCCCCTGCTACTGAACAGTGAAAAATTTACTTTGGAAACAGTGATTTGATTTGTCATCTCCCTTACAGTTTGAATCTGTACTCTGCTTTCAAATCGATCAAATATTTCGTATCTCTTCCATTGTAAGGCTCAACATCTTATCTCTGGGTCTCTCAATGTGAGTGTGCATGCGTGCTAGGAAAGTCTCCTACTTACAATACCTCATACCAATTTTGATGATGGACAGCAGTTCCAAATGGAACAGAAGTTTAATCATTTAATATCGTTACATTATGAAGGTCTCCACCAAATTTGATAAATATCGCATCGGTGTTTCACGGTGCAACATTTTCCATTTCCGCCTGTGGTTCAGTCGATACGGGACAGTGCCGTCTACAGAACTCGACAGATCCTGCGCACTAACTGTATCACCCGTGCCTTATAACACACTGGGCCCACCTTGAAGGCGGAGATCCTGTTGCCCTGGAGGCGCAGCACCCGCAGTGACGACAGCCCGGAGAAGGCGCCGGCCCGCACGTTGAGGATGGCGTTCTCCGACAGGTCCAGTGTGGTGAGGTTGCGCAGTGCCGCGAATGCGCCCTCGGGCACCTCCTGCAGCTGGTTGCCCTGGAGCACACGACACAGGTCAGCAGTCAGTGGGTTCACAACTTTTCACACATTTGGCTTTCCAGTGGGTTCAGTTCAGCTACGCTTTCATAGGTACAGAAATGTGTCACAGCGTGTTCCGGATTAGGCTCGTGTCCTCCGCTGTCCGATGCGGGCCACAGGAACCTGCACGTCAGAATGTAAAAAATGAAGAGGTGTGTTTTTATAATTTGGTGATTGCACATAATAGAGTGATACCACAACTACCTTCTGATACCTTTTAATTCAATGAAAATTTTGTGATACTGAAATAGAGAAATATTTGAGCTTTTAAGAAAAGTTGATTTCTTTTTTTTTTTTTTTTTTGCTACTCAATACTTATCATGCCATATCTCCTAAGCTACGTGTCAAACAACAAAGTAATTTTATAGTTGGCATCAGTAGTATAAGTTGATAACATCTGCAAATTTTATGGCCAGTACAGTCAGCAATAGCGAAGTAATATACTAAAATCTCATATCTGAAGTAGAAATTTTACAAGACCAGCATCTGAAATGTAGTAAGCAACAAACATTTTCCCTTAACATTTTGTGTTGCGGAGTGAAAGTGAGAAAAAGTTTTCAAAAGGTTTGAATTATTTTTACAGTTTGTAGAAAGTCGGTGTGCGCCACAGGTTGTCCTAGGTGACAGGACTGTTGCGTGGTTCACTGGGACGGCACAGGTTCCGACGTGCGCCGCAGAACATTTCTCTAGGAGCGGGGCAGTGTGGTACCGGAGTAGTGGTAGTGATGGCAAAGGCCAAATATGCAGCAGAATGCTAGATCTATTTGACACTCTGAAAGTACAAATTAGGGAGGATGAGGATGGTATATTATTGGGACGAGTAGTCGAGAAGAGCTGTTCACAACACTGGCCACAATAACGACATCCATCTCATTAAACTATGGTTAAGGAATCAGTACAAATATATTTACATATGTATTACAATGGATATAATAAAGACTTTAGTTGTTTTCTTCATGCTTCTTCTGATTTCTGCCCAAATTATGTCCCATTTCATTTAGCTTCTCTGCTCAGCATCAGCCATGTTCCGCCAAATATGCTGTGTGGATACAACGTGATAACATGCTCATATTCTCAGGCAGAGAAGTGACGAACTGACATTTCTGGTGAATGTTTCAATAATTAAATCTGAAGAATTAGCCACTCTACCGCTGACTCTGCTCGTGAAACAAATACTGCAGCTCTCACCCAGCAGTTTGCTGCTGTTCAGTGAAGCCTTCCCTATTTGTCCAACCGAGCAAATCATTTCGACATGCAGGAAACATCACCCGGAGACCGAGAGTTGGCAGATGCGATATGTCTATAGTGGTAGTCATGCGATGTAACTGAGCCTCTGGGTAGACCGACCTCGACTGGTCACGCAATAGAACGACGATTGCAGTCTCACCCTCAGATTGGTAGTCATCAGATAAGGGCTGAGCTCCACTAGTGTCCGAGTGATGTCATTTGCCTCGGCACAGACCGAGCGTTGAGGAAGAGAATGTGTGAGAGCCGGATCAAACTGGAGCCGAGTAGTGGCGTGCAGTGGGCACATTGAGGTGTGAACTAGTAAGGGTGGGAGGTAGTGAGCTCTTACTGTTAAACAGTCCACAGGTTGGGATAGCACTCCTGCAGCATTAGAGTGACGGACCTGTTCCTTATAGCACGGAGATCTAGAACTGGTCCAGCAGGAAATGCAGAGAATGTGGCCTACCACTGAGATTCGCAGTCCTCCGGATGGGACACGGCTTCGGTAGCACTCGAGTGAACGTTTAGACGGGGACGTTACCTTGAGACTGACGGTCCGCAGGTTGGGGCAGGGCTCGAGCAGTGCCGGAGTGACGTGCTTCAGCCCCACGGAGGACAGGTCGAGCACCTGCAGCTGGTGCAAGCTGCGCAGCGCACTGCCCCCGAGTGCTGGCCCCAGCTGGGGGTTGGAGCTGAGGTTGAGGTGCAGCAGCGACGTCAGGTTGGACAGGGGTGGCACCTCCGTCAGCCTGTCGACATACGTGCAACACGCCTGTCAACGGCACGTCGTAGTAGACTCTGATGGTATCATTAGAGGGGTCTGACCTGTAGACCCTTCCCCACAGAACTATTAAGAATGAGAAAATGAAGAAGTATGCACCAAATCGAGAAAACGAGAAGAAAATGCAGTAAGTTCACCCTTGCTGCCACGAGACTACACACATACGATTCTGGAGCACAGTAGTAGGCGATACAGCTGTAATCAGTCGTTCAACATGATACAGCTTTTGACCCTGTAAATAATTTGTGACACTAGTAATGTACATTTTCTCAATGTGAATTCACTGACTTATTTTGATGTTTAGGTCCTATAATTGAATGACTTGTCGATCTAATGCTTATGCATCTTCCATTTGTGTTTTCTTTGGCTAGTAGTAGTAGAAGCAGTAGTAGTAATAGAAGAAGAGATGTGAGCTGTGATGGAGAGAAGCCGAAATGTAATGTTTCTGATGTACAGTTGTGCAATGTATTCTTAATGTTTCATAAGTGTGAAAAAATTGATTTGTAGTTATTCAAATGTGAATAATACATGCTAAGTGACTGAAAGTGGTCTTTGATTTCAAAGAAGCTACATTTTATACCTGTTTACATCATTTTGATTACATGACAGAAATTCAGTACTGAAGGAAGAAATTTTGCCACAATAGTGACAGCAGCAACAAGATTAACATATTGTTCTTGAACACTTTAAGGTCCTGGAAACCTAGCACTGATATCAAAACCTGTTTAGTTTCCACAACAATGAGCAACAATTACAGCAGCAACACCTATTGCCTCAAATAAAAATGTGTGTACCGTTCTCAAATAACAACTTTGCGTAATTTCCAGTGTTATCAAAAATTGTTCTAGGTTCCATACCCTACAGTTGGCTTTAACCAAGTCTAAATATGCTTTCATTAAAAAACATAATTAATAATATTTCAATTGTTGGCAGGACAGGGTTCCATTAGATGTCTATTCCTGTACGTCCAAGACACTCATACTTTTTCAGGATAGAGATCAGATATGCACTAACACCAGAGAAAATTGCTAGAAGGACACATGTAAGTGAAATAAATCTTACACTCTACAAGTACGGGTATTTTCCTGGGGGTTGAGTGTCTTCCCCCTCTGCCCTGCTTGTGATTACTGACTGACTTCTCTCCAATATGCCTGGCTTTTATATCACCTCTGAGCTACCACAACGCCGTGTGATTAAGAGCGTTGCGTCTCAAGGCCTATAATGTTTCTGTTGCGGCACACGAGGCTGTCAAACTTTATTGAAACAAAGATAACTCTCCCTAGTTACGGTTGCAGTAATGTTATATTTTGTCACGAGGGTGGTGCAATGCACACTTACTGCTGGTCACCAGCTCGTGGTAACTTTACTTTGCCTAAGAGTACAGCGCATCCTGTCGCCACCAGCTCAGCTGACCTCATACTTACGTCGTCCACCTACATCGTACCTGCCTCAGTTTGTCCAGCCGCGACAGTGGCGACTAGCTCAGACGGGAGACTGTAGAGCTGACTAGAGGCAGACACCCACCTGTTGGCGGAGATGTCCAGCAGCCTCAGCTGCGGCAGGTGCAGCGGGCCCTGGAGTGCCGACAGCCGGTTGTCCGACAGACGCAGCCGCGACAGTGTCGCCCCCACGCCTGACAGCGCCGCGCCCCCTGTTATAGAAAATGACAAACAGGTAGATGTGTTTAACCTATCGTGATTGGGATTCACAGTCATATAATATTTCTTAAAAGACATCGTAGTCACCGTTGACTGTATAAAATATTTATTGTTACTATTGCAATTTCGGCCTTATGGCCATTTTCAAATAAACTGCAAAAGTTACTTAAACACAAAAATACAAAAGTGAAGCACAGAGTGTATATACATAATTAAGCAAACATTTCATTAAGAAAGTAGCTCAATTATAAAAATTGGAGATAAATGTACATTACTTACATTCTGTCAGAATATAAAACTATCTGACATGAGTACATGTCGTCGTCAAAATGCAGCCTTTTGAATGTGAATGTAAAATATACCAGGATTACTGATAAAATTTGTTACTTATGATTTAAGACATAACCGGTCAGATCCATCACATAAAAATTGGCGATCTTAAAATACATAAAATAAGAGATGTGATGTATATGACCAGTTATGTCTTAAATCATAAGTAACAAATTTTACCAGTACTCCTGGTGTATTTTACTGCAAAGAAAAGTTTATGGACTATAACGAGGGAAGAAAAGCATACTCCAATGTATTTTATTTTTGTATGTTTTATAAATGAAATGTAGCCTCGACAGTTCATTGTATCCGAAGAATGTGATTTATTGTATCAATCTACTTCAACAGTAATTTATAGAACTGTACAATTATTTTAGGCACTTACCAAAAACATTTTAAACAATTCTGATGGAATAGTATACATATTTACTTAGTCCTGTTTGCTATAATAGAGCCTGGTTGAAGGATGCATCTTGTATTTGTGCAGAGGTATTGTGATGTTTTGTCAGAATTTGTGGTGCTACACAGTGAATTGGATTGCTGGCGAGTGTTTTACACCATTCATATTTGTAAAATTTATATGCATACAAAGTATTATATATCAGAGCTCTGTCTTGATCTCATTTACGAGCACTTAAGTCAATGCGAGAGCTTATTAACAGATAACACATGTATTATCCCTTATTATGTTATAAATAAATATTCCCATCCTATCCTACTGCCCATTACAATCATAGCACTATTTAGTAAGATGTATGAAGTCAACAGATGAAAAGACTTTACGATATAAAGCTTATAAGTTGTATCCTCGGTGTGCACTATCGTTGCTATGTGCACAGGCAGTATCTTTAGAAAATGTATTTTCACGCCAACTGACTTAGCTCGACATGTCGTCAGTGCACCTGAACTTGTATGTGTGATAGATTATTAGAACGATGGTAACATCGACAGTTCAGTATATATTTAACAACATATTACAATGTAATAAGTGTTGTACTCATCGGATCTTGTGGGACTCTCACAGTCAAAAGGCTGCATTTTGACGATGACATGCACTCGTGTCAGATAGTTTTATGTTCTTACAGAATGTAAGTAATGTACATTTATCTCCAATTTTTATAATTGAGCTCCTTTCTTAAAGAAATGTTTGCTTAATTATGTATATACACTCTGTGCTTCACTTTTGTATTTTTGTGTTTAGGTAACTTTTGCAGTTTACTTGAAAATGGCCATAAGGCCGAAATTGCAATATTAACAATAAATATTTTATATAGTCAACAGTGACAACGATCTCTTTTAAGAAAAAAGGTAGATGTGTGTCTCCACCTCACTCACCTCAGAGCCCTCAGACTGGGTTCACCACTACATTGCAAAGGGTCCAGTGCTCCCTTGACTGTGGAATGTTGCACTGTGCTGCCAGTGTTCTCCATACATTTTCCTTTGTCCCCGTAAATTCCCTCAAGACTGTACTATCAAGTTAGATGTCTCTACAGTTATATGTTTCCAATTTCAATTCATGATTACATAGCAAGATAACACTGAACTTTTAGTCCAGACATAGGTTGCACTAGGCTTTCCTGAATGTAACAAATGCCAGGGTGGTTCCTTTCAAAAGAACATGGTCAATTTCTGTCCTCATTCTTTTCAACCTGAGCTTGTTTTCCGCCTGTAATCACCTCATTTTACCACGACATTAAACTGTAAATGTGTGTCTCTACTAGCAAGTAAACTTCCAGACAACACTTGTAAAAACTACTTCTGCACTTTCTTTGACACGGAAACACCACCAGCAAATCAATTTCCGGGTAGTTCCTCAGGTTCCAAAGTAGCTTCTGGAAGTTAATAGAAACAGTTTCTTACATCTTACTGCAATTACATGGCAAACTTGCCAGTTGCCTGAAGTTTTTATCCAACTTGAAGTTCTGTGTGTTTGTCAAGAAATAGGGAATACTTGTGGAGCAGTGAGACAGTGTAATTTTAAATTCAGAAAGTGAAGAGGTTTACTGTATTGTTGAACAGGCAACACACAGAAAATATAGTGGAAGATTTTGAGACAACAGATGCTGAATTTATCCAAAAATTGCAGATGCAGCATGAACAACAAATTAATAAAGCCTTTCTTGAAAATTTAAATATGTGCCCATTTCTCCAGCTAAACACTAGTTTTTTTCCTTCATTTTTTTCATAATTTTTCTTTAATAACAACAGTAACACAATAATGGTGGCACACGCTCTGTCTTTTAAGCGTGATATTGTAAACTTCCAATAGCCTATCTCACCATGTGACTCTAGTGGAAACACTTGAGTGACAATTACTTGCAGTCAGTTAACTTGTCCGAGAGACTTTGTTGCAATTCAAGTACCTCAGCAAGTGACAACAGAAAATACGTGCAGAAGTTACTTGCTAGTAAACACAAGCCTTAATCTTATGTCCTCATTTCACAACTGTGTGAGTGTGTCGTGTAACACAGACAGGCTAGCTTCACCCACCCCTCACAAAACGCCAGTGCTGTGTCTCAGCAGTGGAAGCAGGCAGTGACTCATTTCCATACACCATGCCAAGTTAAATTACAGATCTCAGCTGTTATGTATCTTTAATTACAAAAATATTACAAAAAAGGTGGCACAGTAGGAATGCACGGGACAAAAAAAATTTTCTGCTGACAGCAAAATGTCACAGGCTACAGGATGAAGACTGTGCAGTACTTCATAATAGTCAATGTTGACATACTTCGGAGATGTTGTTGTTGTTGTTGTTGTTGTTGTGGTCTTCAGTCCTGAGACTGGTTTGATGCAGCTCTCCATGCTACTCTATCCTGTGCAAGCTTCTTCATCTCCCAGTACTTGCTGCAACCTACATTCTTCTGAATGTGTTTAGTGTATTCATCTCTTGGTCACCTTCTGTGATTTTTACCCTCCACACTGCCCTCCAATACTAAATTTGTGATCCCTTGATGCCTCAGAACATGTCCTACGAACCGGTCTCTTCTTGTCAAGTTGTGCCACAAACTCCTCTTCTCCCCAGTTCTATTCAATACCTCCTCATTAGTTATGTGATCTACCCATCTAACCTTCAACATTGTTCGGAGATGCCATATTGAATTTTGCCATATTTCATTGTTTTCATATTATAACCTGCATGTTATGATGGTATGCTGTTTCAAGCCAACAGCACACTGAAGTTTTCTCACAATCACTCTTGGCACAATTTGCTGTAATTAAATGCCATTTATTGGCACGTAGACATTAAAAGCCTTCAGGAGATTCTAAGATTAAAGACACAGTAGCGTAGATATTTTTTTGTGCATCTCTGTATTTGTGAATGATTCTAGAACTTACTTATTAATATAACAGAAGTATGTTCCACAATATTTAATGAAATTTACATGTAAGAGTGCTCTTTCTCCCAAGAGTGAATTTGTTCAATTTTGTAACTTCAGTATGATGAACAAACGAAAGATGAAATGGCTTGCTTGTCACAAATCTTCAGTGTTTTTTCTTGTTTTTTGGGTGTGTGTGGGGGGGGGAGGTCGTCGTAATTACTGAGGGTGTGCAGCTGAAGAGTACAGTTTAAACTGCTGCTGCAAGTAAAATGACCAGCAATGAAGTCATACTCTTCCTTGTCGCAAATATTTGGCTGTTTATTTCTGAATTCGTTGCAATTTCCAAGAGTCCTCTCACACATACCTTATCTTCTCACACCACCATTCACAATTACTTTTGGGCAACTTCAATTATAAAGTGCAAACAGTCGTGCTCATCCAAAGCAGTCCACAGCTACCGAGTACTGCACCATCTTCGTAATAAAGCCTCTGACAAATTTTGCTGTCGGCAGACGGTCGTACGGACCCGCAGTGTCGAGAGCGACGCTTCGCATCACACGGCCAGAGCTGGCTACCGACCTTGGAGGGCACCGGCGAGCAGGTTGCCGCTGAGGTCGACGGCGGCGAGGTGTTCGCAGCCGGCAAAGACGGCAGCTGGCAGCTCCCTGACGAGGTTCCTGGCCAGGGAGAGTGCCTCGAGTCGTGGGCAGAGCGGCCGCAGGATGTCCGCCGACAGTGCCGCCACGCGGTTGAAGCCCAGCTGCAGGTGCGACAGCCGCGGCAGGCGCGACAGCGCTGCAGCCGGTAGCAACAGCACATTGTTGTCCAGCAGTGAGAGGCGCGACAGCGCCGGTAGCCCCTCGAACGTACCGTCCTCCACCTGCGACAGTCCGAGCTCCGCTGCACTCACTCTCCTGTATTCTGCCGGTGAATACTGCAATCGCGTGTCAGAAAATGGCACCCACACGAAAAAGGAGGTTAATGGAGACTTGAGAGCCATGTTAGATCTGCTCCTATTCAGTAGCTACTCCACAATATCTAAGAGGGAAAGCAGCTGTGGTAAAAGTGTACAAATACATCAATTCTTACAAGGGAACCTCCCCATCACACCCCCCTCAGATTTAGTAATAAGTTGGCACAGTGGATAGGCCTTGAAAAACTGAACACAGATCAATCGAGAAAACAGGAAGAAGTTGTGTGGAACTATGAAAAAAATACGCAAAATATACAAACTGAGTAGTCCGTGGGCAAGATGGGCAACATCAACGGTAATGTGAGCTCAGGAGTGCCGTGGTCCTGTGATTAGCGTGAGCAGCTGTGGAATGAGAGGTCCTCGATTCAAGTCTTCCCTCGAGTGAAAAGTTTGCTTTCTTTATTTTCGCAAAGTTATGATCTGTCCATTCATTCATTGACATCTCTGTTCACTGTAATAAGTTTAGTGTCTGTGTTTTGCGACCGCACCGCAAAACCGTGCGATTGGAACCGAATGGGAACCGAAAACATTTGATCACAAGGTCATAGGTCAACTGATTCCTCCACAGGAAAACACGTCTGATATATTCTATACGACACTGGTGACGGCGTGTGCGTCACATGACAGGAATATGTTGTCGACCCTAACTTGTACACTTGGTGAATGGGTAGAAAGATTCTTCTACCTTGTATGATTTAGGTTTTCTTGTGGATGTGATAATCACTTCCAAAAAAGTGATGAAAACATAAGAGTTTGTCACATAAACTGCAACAAATGAATGCAACAGTTTCGCTAACCATGTTTTCCCTGTGCTCTGTCAAAACATATTTTTTTAACATTTTCAAATTTTTCCGTTTAGGTGTAGCATCTCCGTACTACGTCGCAGTTACCTCGCATCGGATGGACGGACAGATAATAATTGTCTGAAAATAAAAAATTAAACTTTTCACTTGCAGGAAGACTTGAACCAAGGACCTCTCGTTCCGCAGCTGCTCACACTAACCACGGGACCACGGCACTCCTGAGCTCACACTATCCTTGATGTTGCCTATCTTGCACATGGACTACTCAGTTTGTATATTTTGCTTATTTTTTTCATAGTTCCACACACCTTCTTTCTGTTTTCTCGATTGATCTGTGTTCAGTTTTTCAAGGCCTATCCACTATCTGAAGGGCGTGCAATGGGGAGGTTCCCTTGTTAGAATAAATCTTTCTTGTACAGTGTCCTACGAGATCCAACAACTTGTCTCAAAACATGCTAACCACCCTGGTTTGGTTCAGAAAATATCAATTCTGTCAAAGTGACCTCTGCGTGGTGGCAACACTGGTGTGAACACCTACCCATCAACGCTCAGCTGGTTCAAGTGCCAGCAAAGAAGATTCACGGGTCGCAACTATCGTGCCAGACCTAGTTGCAGCTGAACTGCATTACGATTGGTCAAGGGTACAAGAAAAGCAAAAATGTTGTTAGGTATAAACTTTCTCCTTATTTTGAGGGAGGTCGCAGAGAGAAAAAGCTTCAAACAGGTTTGAAACTACGTTTAATGTGCAGATACTGACAAGGCTGAGTACCACCAAGCAGTCTGCTGAAGAAGTCACGGCTGCGAAACATGGACATGAATTCTTTACAGAAGGATACAAAGCCAACCTGATGCAAGATCAGTTTGGGTTCCAGAGAAATACAGAAACATGCAGGGTAATATTGTTCCCATGACTTATCTTAGAAGATAAGCAAACCTTCATTTATAGCATTTCTAGATTCAGAGAAAGTTTTTGAAATTACAGGGAGTTAAAGGTTACATACTACTTGTACAGAAACAGGACTGCAGTTTTTAAGTCATAGATCTTGAAAGGGAAGCAGTGGTTGAGAAGTGAGTGAGTGAGACAGTTTTGCAACTTATTTCTGATATTATTCAGTCTGTACATTGAGTAACCAGTAATGGAGACCGAGAGAAATTGGAAGACTGAATGAAAGTCCACGGAGAAGAGATAGAAACTTTGAGATTTCCCAGTGACATTGTAATTCTGCCGAAGACAATAAAGGGCTCGGAAGGGTAGCTGAGTGGAATAGGCAGTGTCTTGAAAAGAGGATATAAGATATATATCTACAAAAGCAAAACAAAGATAATGGAATGTAGTTGAATAAAATCAGGTGATGCTGAGGGAATTAGATTAGGAAATGAGACACTAAAAACAGTGGATCAGTTCTGGCATTGGTTCAGCAAAACAGTGTACAGCTGCTGCGGTACAGAGAATTTAAAATGCAGACCGGCGATACCGAGCAAAGCATTTCTGAAAAAGAGGAGTTTGTTAATATCTAATATAAATAAAAATGTTAGGGAGTCTTTCCTGAAAGTATTTGTTTGGATTGTAGCAAAATGTTGACAATAAACATGTCAGGCAAGAAGAGAATGGAAGCTTTTGAAATATGGTGCTGCAGAAGAATGATGAAGATGAGATGGGTAGATCACATAACTAATGAGGAGGTGCTGAAATGAACTGCAGAGAAAAGCAATTTATGGGAAAACTTGACTGAAAAAAGGGATTGGTCGATAGGACACATTCTGAGATATCGAGGGACAAAAGTTTAGTATTGGTGGGAAGTGTGGGGACAAAACTCATAGACAGAGACTGAGAGATGAATACAGTAAGCAGATTAAGAAGCATGTAGGTTGCAGTAGTTATTCAGAGATGAAGAGGCTAGCACAGGATACAGGAGCATGGAGAACTGCATCAAATCAGACTTTGTACCGAAGACCACAACAAAAACAACAACAACTTTTGTCTTAAGATTCTTAACAAAAGAGTACTCTCTTAAATTACTACTGCATGCTCTAAGTGCCTGTAGTTGTTATGCTCATAAAGTAGTTCTGGCTCTCAGAAACCATTTCACGTTACTTATTATGCTATTTGAAAGCAGAAAATTCTTTCTGTATCTCGTGCTAGCTGTTGTGATCATTAAGTACGTAAATTCAGCTATACTGCATACAAACAAGTTAGTCTCTGCAGTTGAAATTTAAAGCCGTGACAAAATTTTGGAGGTTATTGTGGGATATTTTCAGAGTATTTTTGTGTAAGTGACCCAAGTGGCTCATTACAGATTAATTATATAGTTATACTTATTTTTTCTATTGAGTCAGCAATCAAAGTTTACGTAACAGTACTTTCAAAACAATGAAAAGACCCTTAATGTGTACTCCCCAAAAACTGCAGAACAAAACACAGAGTAATGCAACAGTTCTCTGACGTGAAATAACTGTAATGACTGATCAAGTTGGCATCACTCTTCCATGAGGTGTACACCGGCCAACCCTCCATCAGTAAACTCGTTCATTGCACTGCCGTGTATCACTGTTAATGCACAACTAATGCTGCAGGAGAATGAACCCCTGGACAGAACTGAATGCTAGTTTGAGGGCGAGGAGCAAGGTATGATTCACTGTTGTCTAGAGTAAAATAAAATAAAATATATGACAGTGGTGAATGGCCTGAGGACTTTCTGACAACAATAATGATTCCATTACCGAAAAAACAAGTAACCGAGAAATGCAACGAGCACAGGACAATCAGCCTCATTTCACATGCAGCCAAAGTGATGTTAAGAATAATTAATAAAAGACTTGAAAAAGTAATGGAGGAGAATCTTGGCGAGGAGCAGTTTGGCTTTAGATGGAATGCTATAGGGCTCCTACGAATCTTGGGAGAAAGGTTTATTGAAAAAGGAAGAGACCTATATATGTGCTTCATCGATCTAGAAAAGGCATTTGACAATGTGGTTTGGGGAAAGCTGGCGACTATAATGAGGGAAAAGAGAGTGGACTGGAAAACCAGAAGACTTATAAACTCATTATATCTTAATCAAAAAGTTTCAGTTAAAGTGAGAGGAGAAAGTACAAACTGGATCAGACTAGGAAAAGGAGTAAGACAACGATGCTGTCTATCACCTACTCTTTTCAACCTCTACTTGGGAAATATGATTGACCAATGCTCATTAGATGACAAAGGGGTAGAAATTGGAGGAGAAGAGTAGGGTGTTTGAGGTTTGCTGATGACATGGTCCTTTTAGCCACAGGGGAAAAAGAATTACAGGATTTGGTGGACACCATTGCAAGTAACGGAAAAAAATATGGAATGAAAATTAACACAAATGAAACAAAAGTATTGGCATTAGGAGGAAATAAGGAAATAAAAATTATGCTAAATGGAGAAATACTAGAACAGGTGCAAAATTTTAAGTATCTTGGAAGCAGGATAGACACCGACTGGAAGTGCACCACAGAAATTAAAACAAGGATAGCAATGGCAAAAGAGGCGTTTTATAAGAAAAGGAGAATTTTCTGCAGCAGTCTGGACAGAGAACTCAGAAAGAGACTCATAAAATGTCTCGTATGGAGTGTTGTTCTATATGGCGCTGAAACGTGGACTGTGAGGAAAAAAGACAGAGAAAGGCTGGAGGCTTTTGAGATCTGGACATGGCGGAGGGTGGAAAGAATAAGTTGGATGGACAGAGTAAAAGATGAAGATTTACTGAGAAGAGTGGGAGAGAAAAGACAGTTACTAGATGTAATAAAGAGAAGAAAAAGAAATTGAATTGGGCATATATTAAGAAAGAATGGCGGACTGATAAAAACAGTTTTAGAAGGTTATGTAGAAGGGAAAAGGAAGCGAGGAAGGAAGAGATTCCAGATACTGAATGACACGATGGACGGTACAACATATAGCAGCCTTAAGAAGGAAGCAATGGATCGCAGAAAATGGAGAGGCAAAGGACCTGCTAATAAAGCAGATAACTGATGATGATGATGAGAGTGAGTGCAACAAGTTTGTTTTGAAACAAGACACACACCACATACTGCCAACATTTGTACTATTGTTCATATACACCGAGGTGACAAAAGTCACGGGAGACCTCCAAATACAGTTTCGAACCTCCTTTTGCCCGGGGTAGAGGAGCAACTTGACGTGGCAATTTGTTGGATCTGTGCATGAACCGCCCTCTCAATAATGTCACATAGTGTTCCGGGGGATTCATAATCAGGTGATCTGTGTGCCAAAACCATTTGCTCAAATTGTCCAGAATGTTCTTCAAACCAACTGCACACAAGTTTAGTCTGGTGACACGGCACATTGTCACCCGTAAAAATTCCATCGTTGTTTGGGAACTTGCAGTCCACAAATGGCTGCAAGTGTCTCTGAGTAGCTGAACATAACAATTCCCCACCAACTATCGGTTCAGTTGGACCAGAGGATGTGGTCCGTTCCAGGTAAACACAGCCCACACCATTATGGAGCCACCAATAGCTCGCACAGTGCCTTGTTGACAACTTGGTTCCACGGCTTTGTGGGGTCTGCTCCTCACTCTAATCTTACCGTCAGCTCTTACCAACTGGAATTGGGACTCACCTCACCAGACCATTGTTTTTCAGTGTCCCAGAGTCCAACCGACACAGTCACAAGACCCGGTGAAGCACCGCAGGCAATATTGTGCTGTCAGCAAAGGTACTCGCGTCAGGGCACTTGCGTCGGTCATCTGCTGCCACAGCCCATTAATGCCACATTTCTACATCTACATCTACATGTACATCTACATTTATACTCCGCAAGCCACCTAACGATGTGTGGCGGAGGGCACTTTACGTGCCACTGTCATTACCTCCCTTTCCTGTTCCAGTCGTGTACGGTTCGCAGGAAGAACGACTGCCGTAAAGCCTCCGTGCGCACTCGAATCTCTCTGATTTTACATTCGTGATCTCCTCGGGAGGTATAAGTAGGGGGAAGCAATATATTTGATACCTCATCCAGAAACGCACCCTCTCGAAACCTGGACAGCAAGCTACACTGCGATGCAGGGCGCCTCTCTTGCAGAGTCTGCCACTCGAGTTTATTAAACATCTCCGTAACGATATCACGGTTACCAAATAACCCTGTGACAAAACGCACCATTCTTCTTTGGATCTTTTCTATCTCCTCTGTCAACCTGACCTGGTACGGATCCGACACTGACGAGCAATAGGACTCTCCCAATGAATCTCAATCTGGCACCCACCTTTCCAACAATTATTTTTATGTGATCATTCCACTTCAAATCGTTCTGTACGCATACTCCTAGATATTTTACAGAAGTAACTGCTACCAGTGTTTGTTCCACTATCATATAATCATACAATAAAGGATCCTTCTTTCTATGTAATCACAATACATTACATTTGTCTATGTTAAGGGTCAGTTGCCACTCCCACCAAGTACCTATCTGCTGCAGATCTTCCTGCATTTCGCTGCAATTTTCTAATGCTGCAACTTATCTGTATACTACAGCACTGCACTGTCCTAACGGATGAGTTTGTCGTTTGTCCCACATTGATTTTAGCAGTTATTTCACACGATTTGCTCGTCTGTTAGCACTGACAACTGTGCGCAAACACCACCGCTCTCAATTGTCGTGTGAAGGCCGTCAGCCACTGCTTTGCACGTGGTGAGAGGTGATGCCTGAAATATGGTATTCTCTGCACACTCTCGACACTCCGGATCTAAGTCTATTGAATTCTCTGACAACTTCCGAAATGAAATACCACACGTGTCTAGCTCCAACTACCATTCTACATTCAGAATCTATTAATTCCCATTGTGTGCCCATAATCACATTGAGAACGATTTAATACGAATTACCTGAGCAGAAATGACTGCTCCGCTAATGCACTACCCTTCTATGTCAGGTGCATGTGATGCTGCTGCCATCTGTATCTTTGGCACATCACTATCCTGTGGCTTTTGTCACTTCAGTCTACATTGGTTGGATAAAAAGCAGTGAAAACACAGTAAAATGCGTTCCAGATTTTATTGACAGTTGTTCACCATACCTTCAATACAGTCGTCCCGCACCTCAATTTCCTTCTCCCACAGACGTGGAAGTCTTACTCTGTCAGTGTATCCGATGACTGTAGATGTCTCACGATGAACATCCTACGGCACGGGGGATATCTTCTCGTGTTGTTGCACACACCACAAAGAGGTTCCTTCATTTTGATGAACAGGTCATAAACGGACAGACTCGTATCGGGTGAATACGGGGACGTTCCAGTATCTCCCACCCTCGTGTACGGGCTCCTGCGTGAGGTCGACTGTGTCACGTCGTGCATTGTCACAAAGGACGATGGGAAGCGGTGCCAGAAGCAAAAACTGTTGTGCACTCCGACCACGTGCTACGCCAATCTCCATCCGTGCACGTGGTTTATGTTTCCGAAACATACTGTTAGGGTGCTTGAGCTGGCCTCCTTCACTTTCAGACAGCACACTGCAACTGACTCAAACACAGCCATCACCACTGACTGCGCTGTTTCAGCTGAACTTCCGCTATCCGCTGCTATAGTGGGCATGCCATGCCGTGTGATGCGCATCCTTCATGTTACGGCAGTGTTGCCACTACTTTTTATCCGACCTGTGTTTCACTGCAATACGGGTACAAAGATAATAGGTATAAGAAATCAAACATAATACACGGCTACGAAGTCTTTTGCGATGTATTTCTCGAATAAAAACTGGCTCTCCTACGTACAGGCTTGCAAAACACTTAACTAAATTTTTGGTGCCTATAGTTGGTCACTGCCCACATCATATTAAGAATTCAAAAATGTTTGTCGATATCATAAAACAGATGAAGATAGGCCCAAATGATATCACGGTCCGCCTCGACGTGGTTTCTCTGTTCACCAAAGTACCTGTGGATGACACATTACAACTGTTGGCTGCTCATTTTTCCTCAGAAATTTTGAAGTTGTTCCGGCATAACTTGACAACCACTTATTTTTTATACAGTGGAAATTATTATGAAATTATGGATGGAACAGCCACGGGTTCACCACTATCACCAGCAATAGCGAATTTTTTCATGAAGGATTTTGAAGAACAAACATTGAGCAGAGCTCACCTATGCCCATCATGCTTCTACAGACACACTGACGACACTTTTTTTTAATCTGGCCACATGGCAGTGACACACTGCAGCAGTTCGTCGAACATCTGAATGGTGTACATCCAAACATAAAATTTACAATGGAGGTAGAGAAGGAAGGGAGGTTACCTTTTTTAGATGTGTCGGTGGAGCGAAAACCGGATGGACGACGGGCCATTCTGTGTACAGGAAGCCAACACATACAGACTTATATCTGCATAGCCACAGCTTCCATCATCCGTCTCAGAAGAGAGCTATGCTGAACACTTTAGTACACAGAGCCAGGACTATTTCCGACAAGGACCACCTCGGTCACGAGATTAACCATTTGACGACTGTTTTCAACAGGAATGGTTATTCTGCCGGTGAAATTAAATCAGTACTGTCCAAGAAAGTAAGACACGATGCCATCCATAAACAAGAAGAGGACCGACACATAGCGCGGCTTCCATTTTGCAGTGATACAACAAGCAAGATAGGCAGAGTCCTACGACGCAAGGAATAAAACCAGTTTTCCGACCACCTAGGAAAATTAAGGAAATGTTGAGACCAGTCAAAGTCAGTCTCGACTTAAGGGTGCTGGGAATTTATAGTATTCCTTGTGAATGTGGCAAGAATTACGTGGGCCAGTCTGTAAGAACCATGGCCGACCGTTGCATCAAGCACCAGGGCCACCTGAAATACAGGTATTTCGAAAAATCAGTGGTGGCTGAGCATAGCCTGCTTAACAAGCATAAGATTTTATTTGAAGACATGAGAGTAATAGCCCACGCATTGAATTACTGGGACTCTGTGATCCGGGAAGCAGTCGAAATTAGACTTAGCGATAATAACTTTAACTGAGACAACGGCAATGCACTTAGCAACACGTGGAAGAGTGCACTGGATAAAGAAAAATCGCAGAGGAAAACTTCCCGCACTTTACCTCCCGATTCAAGGGATGGCGCTGCAAGCAATGCTGGATAGAAACTACATCTATGGAAGTAGAGGGCACCACTTCACTATGCACCATATCGCTGTTGCTATGACGTATTCCAGCCAATCAGAAGCCGTCCTTTACATATAAAAATGGGAGCCTCGCTAGTTAATGACAGTCAGTTTTAGCCCTGACAATGACCACGGAGGTAGTGGTCGAAAGCTTGGAGTTTTATCCTGAATTGACGCGGCATGTACACCGAGAGATTTTTATTCAAACATAGTGCAATTACTCTGTAATGATCAAGCAGAGACTTCGGGCCCCTTATGTCAAAATATTCAGAAAATATCCCTGAACAACCTCTGAAATGCTGTCAGTGTTGTGCCTTATAGTGTATATCCAGGTATGCTACCTAGTTGGAACACAGTGGTTGCCTTTGAAACAAAATTCTTCTATTGTACCTTTCTCTCACTTAAAGATGTTCATAGTCAGTTTTGATTTGTTTAAAAAGAAATGAAAACAGAAACAGTAAAATTCTAGAAAATCAATTTAACAAACAGATCCTCCTTTTCACAATTACAGAAATTCATTACATTACATAGCAACTCATCAAAGTATAGCTAAAGAGGCCAGGAAAGATGTTGCCAGTGTATGTACTCGTACTCTGATTGGTGTAACTGATGTCTACAGTTAACTACATAGCAGTATAATTCGTGTAACTCTTAAATCACAAATATAAATACAATTTTGACATAATAAAACTGATGCGAGAAATACACTATCGGATCAAAAGCATCTGGACACACTATGTGATGTGGGCCTGACCACAAAAGGTGGATACGCCAGCATAAAAGGAGGCGGGGAGTATTGTGTAGTCAGTAGAGAAGCTGTTACAGGAGAACAGGTTAGCCTAGAGCACTTGGTGACTTCAAACCTTGACCAATCACTGAATGTCACCTGAGTAATAAATTCACCACAGATATTCCGAACTTTCCAAAACTGCAAAAGTACGCTGTTGGTGATGTCATTGAGAGTGTGCACTGATACAAAACTTCCTGCCAGATTAAAACTGTGTGCCAGACCGAGACTCAAACTCGAGGCCTTTGTCTTTCGTGGGCAAGTTCAAGTCTCGGTCCGACAAACAGCTTTAATCTGCCAGGAAGTTTCATATCAGTACACACTCTGCTGCAGAGTGAAAAATCTCATTGTGGAAACACCTCCAGGCTGTGGCTAAGCCACGTCTCTACAATATCCTTTCTTCCAGGAGTGCTAGTTCTACAATGTTTGCAGGAGAGTTTCTGTGAAGTTTGGAAGGTAGGATGTGAGGTACTGGCAGAAGTAAAGCTGTGAGAATGGGACATGACTCGTGCTCAGATAGCTCAGTCGGTAGAACACTTGCCTACGAAAGGCAAAAGTGCCGAGTTCGAGTCACGGTCTGGCACAAAGTTTTAATCTGCCAGGAAGTTTTAACACAGTGACTGTCTGTATGGAGTTTAAAGGAAGGGGTACAATGCTCGAGCAGCTCCTCATAAGCCACACTTTTCTGTTGTCAGATGCTCGATATGGCGTAAAGTTCGACGCCACTGGACAGTGGATGACTGGAAACGAGTTTTCTGTGTGGTAAACTGACAGGAGGGTTTGGATTTGGTGAATGCCTGTAGAGCATTGCAGGCTATCGTGTGTAGTGTCAAAAGTGTAGCACAGAGAAGGTGGTGTTACAATATGGGGGTGTTTTTCATCGTTAGGGTGTGGTCCCCCAATTGCACTTAAGAAAACGCTAAATAGGAAAGGATACGAACACATTTTACAGTACTGTGTACTGTAGAGGAACAGTTTGGAGACAACTGCAGCTGTGTGTATGCGTGCATGCGTGGGTGTGGGCGTGAGGGGCAGCTGGGCCCCCTTACCGTGCGCAGCATGTTGACACCCAGGTCGAGCATTCTCAGCTTGCCGAGGCCTCGGAACGTTCCGGCGGAGATGCTGGCGATGCGGTTGCGGCTGAGATCCAGTGACTCCAGGTCTGGCAGCGAGGCCAGCTGGCTGTTCTCCAGGGTCTGGAACCGACAGGGGTGTCGTTTAACATCCCGAAACAGCTTCGACAAGTTGTCGTGCTCCTCTACAACGCGGAATACCGACTGACTACTTGTGGCATTCTTTACAGAGAAATTTTCAAATTATGTGACATGTTCCAGTAGCTGTCTACAATAGGTTATATAAGCTCACCTTGCACATGTCAACAGCAACAATTTTAGAAATTTATGAATGTTTTGCAGCATGATACAATAAAAACAATAGTAATAAGAAAAGAACAAAAGTCTAGGGAAAAATGAATAACAATTAAAAGAATGATTGGAAATAAAGACTACAACAAATTAAAAATCCCTCCATTATGACCCAAATATGATGTATATGCCCCACCAGTTTTTAACCTTTCAGACCTGAATTTTTTCTGGAGTTTTTTATGTGGTAATGCTCTTAGATGATTTTTAAATGATTTTAGATGCAAGATTTATGTACCCATTTTCAAAACATACTTTGTGCATGTGGCCTCATTTTAATGACTGCAATAACTAATTACAAAATATTCTCTATTGTAACAAATAGTAAAATGATCATTAAATAATTACCGTGAAAAATAACAATATTCAATTATGTGTTGGAATATAGCAAACCGACCATATACGCGTACATTGGTGGTCGCCACTCTACACCGCCACCCCTTCCTGCCCTCTGCCGTAAAGATCGGACTTGGACTTGAGCCCAGAACACTTTTCTGGGCAACTGCTCTACTGAAATGGATCCTGTGATGTATTTCCATATAACTCATTGCACTTTTCATAAATCTAATATTGACTGTGGCCAATAGATTTATTCCAAATGAATATGCTGCAAATGAAAACTGTTTTGTTCGTCATAATCTGACATTCCAGTTAATTGCCTTGCCTCATCGGATACATCAGGTCTTGTCAGACCACCCAAGTCAAGCAATGCTGGGGTAACTAGTATTCAGACGGGTAACTGCCTGGGAACACCACATGCCGTTTGCTGCTTTCACTTCGTCTTTACGGCAAAGTGCAGGAGGAGTTGTGGTGTAAAGTGCCCGATCGTCAGCCACTACATTAGTGTCCCGGATGAAATTCCGAACCTCTCCGCGACACTGTCGATGCCGATCCGTCCGTCGGATGGGGACTTAATGCTCGGCGGGCACCTCAGCGGTGTGAGCAGTGGCTTGTGGACTGGGATTGGGTTTTACCTTCTCCCTTCCCTTCATCGGTAACAAACCCAATACTAGACTGTACTCACATCCATTACACCCACATACGCTCTACAAAATGTGATGACGGTGCTCACAACTCCAGAGAGTACCGCACCACAATCGATAAGCCACGCTCAAAATGCTCTTCGCACAGCAGCTGTACGGGTCGGGAGTACAAACTATATCGAGGTCTGCCAGGGGCCGTAGCTGCCAATCCGTACGCATCACATGTGTGGACAGTGGTCAGTTACTGCTGGAACACTGAGCTACGGTGGAAAATTCTCTTCAGTGCGCCAAGTCGCGTACAGTATTCAGTTACCACCGAGTCTACAAGCTTCGACGTTCGTCCATTGTCTCCGAGACTTAGGCTCTGTAGAGATCGTAGGCCAGGTTCGGACTCCGCGTAGGCCTCACTCGGAGGCACAGTGACAGGAGTTTAATATTTTAGAGGAGTTCTAATAATTTCAATTTTAGAGGTCTTGTAATAATTTCTAACATCTAATTGTGCTGGACATTTCACAAGAAGAAGCATCATTTACGTCAAGTATTTCTTCATATTTGACAAATATCATTACTAATTATTGAGAATATTTCTGATCAAAGATGAGATACGCCATCCTACTGCATTCCGACACAAAATATACTCATACGACACACCTCTTACATATTTACACGAAAAGGGCCAGTGTGTGCAGCGAAAGAACAGACTTTCCGACAGGCGGCTAGACCTGCCCCGTGAGATATCAGAGCTGACAGTGCCACACAACATTTACGTACTATCTCGTTTTGTGTGGTGAAGTAGCACAATTTTACATTTCTGAACATTTAAAATGAGATTCCAATCTTTGTACCACTTTCAGGTCATATCAAAATGTGACTGACTGTTCGAGCAGACTTTTTCACACAGGATTTCATTGCTGCGAAAAATCTGAGTTAGATTGGTGGCGGGGTCATTAATACAGAGTGTCTCAAACTTGTTGGGTCAAATTGAAACATGTGATAGTGGGTCCCCAACTGATAATATTGATACAGGGAACAAATGGTCAGAAACACATATTTATTGTGTTATGAACATACACAGCATACACCACGTATTAACAATGTAGCTCATAGTAATTGATCAGAGCAACGATCACTAGTGTCATCGTGTGTACTGCAGCGGCACACGCAGTTCTGTCACACTCTTGCAGGGATCCCAGGTGTCTGTGTTTACTGAAACAGGCAGCGGGCATAACTGGCATACACCTCTGGCTGCCAGTCATGTGATGACCGTTTGCAACACACCAGTGCATTAACCTGTGCCGCATGCACACCATTATCCCTGGTGTCATTTGTCCATTGCATCAGACAGCTTGTGATGTGTCCACAGAGAGGTGCATTACTGAGTACAGTGCATGACACACGGTCAAAGATAGAATGTTACTCGTCACGAGAATTGGCAGACACGCATTTAAACTGCTGTAAAGCGGCACGAATGTACAGAGAACACTTTTCCGACAGGCATCATTCTGACTGGAAGAAGTTTATCTCCACGGATACCAACTTGTGACAGATGGGGGTCATTCCGCCACAGAGAGCTGGTGAAGGCTCCCGTCAGAGACGTACCTGAACACCAAACTTTGATGAGATGGGTGTTGGATCGTGTGGCAAACCACACAGCAATAAGCACCTGCCAACTTGCCCACGAAATGCACATTTCAAAGCATACGGTATGGAGAGTACCGGTGGAACAGGTGTTACGTATACGATGTGTGCAAGCACTGGGACCATCAGATTTTGATCCCCAAGTTCACTTCTGCTGCAGTGCCAGACATTGTACAGTTCGTATTGTTAATGTATGAGGTCTTATTCACCCAGGGAGGTATTTTCAACAGCTGCAATGGTCATGTCCAATCCCAATGCCACTCACATTGGTGGCCACCAGAAATTGATCCTCTCAAGATGTGGGCAACCATTACTGTCTCTCTGTTTCACTGGTCCACATTACCTGGTGTACCTGTGTGATGTACTGGCACAGTTCGTGAATACTGTACCACTTGTTGTCTGTGAAAATATGTGGTTTCAACACAATGCTGCAACATTAAATTTCAACATTAATGTGTGCAATCACCTAAACAACATGTACCCTCAATCATTGGATAGGAAGGGGAGGTACTGTCCCACAGCTAGCACGACTGATAGACATCACGCCTCTTGACTTTTTCCTCTGGGGTTACTTCGAGATGTCTGTGTATGAAACCTGCACAGAAACTGATGAAGACCTTACTTCAAGATGTCGATGTACGAAACCTGCATAGAAACAAATGAAGACCTGCTTGCTAGGGTACAAGCTGCCCATCTCCATGTGCAACTGACACCAGGAATCTTTGAGAAAGTGAAGTAGAGCCTCATGTGCAGTTGTCATGCATCCATTAAGACTTACAGTTGTCACACTGAACAATTACAATGAACTACGTTGTTGTATTGCGGTGTATGCTGTGTACATCTCTAACAGAATACATATGTGTTTCTGATCATTAGTTCCATATCCCAATATAATTGGTTGTCGACTTTTTATCATCTGTTCCAATTTGATCCAAAAGGTTTGAGACACCCAGTATACAACAACAATAGTAAGAAAGGGTCCCTTTACATTTCGCTGGGCACACGAAGTTACTTCTGAATCTGTCAGTGACTCAACCTCTAAGATAGTGTGTTGTATCCTCCATATCAAGAAATTCTCAAACCAGTTACAAATATCACTTGATACCCCATATGATCCTATCTTCTTTCATGTAGAAGATATGATGATGAGTAGAAACTTTGTCACCACTTGCTTAATAACATGTTGGTCCACATTCAGAATGCAATACAGCAGCCGTCCTGTGTGGCTTGGATTACACAAGTCCTAGGTAGTTTGAGGAGCTACGTAGTACCAGAGAGGACTGTTGATATTTTTAAAAATATTGAAAATCCGATATACCGATATTAAAAAATATCATTGTAGGCTCTCGATCTGTGAAAAACAGGTATCGCTGCATCGATGGAGATAATATCAGTTGCACATTGTAAATATGTTGCCAATCTTAGAGCTGTATGTTTAAGTACTAATATATTATCAGATATTCTGCACATCAACAAGTTAGCAGTCTGCCTCTGCCCCTCGTAGCAAGAATTTAAAGGAAAATGACACACGTTCACGTTTGGCAATAACCACTTTGCTAACATTGGTAACTACATGTGAGGGGCACAATAAAACGTGTCCAATCGGTCTATCATTCACTTTTGCCACATTTCGGATTTGTCCAGAACACTTCATGTTGACTTCCCAATTTTTTCCATGTCAGCAAACTAGCAGTTGTAGTGTCAAAACTGCACAGCGGAGCTAAATGCTGCAGTTTTTGTCGGAAGCAATGAGCGCCGACTACTTCAGCGTTTCCTCTCATGTTTCTGACCACCACAAACCACTCTAGTTGTCATTTAGATTTTTGTTAATCATTTTCAGCAATTGTTCCTGAAGGATGCTGATGTGAAAAATTGCACACTAATTGTATTAAAAATTGTTTTTTAACACAACTGGTTGGCTATTTCTCCACATCAGAAATCTCGTTATTCCATTCACATCGCCACCCACCCGTGCAATCAGACTTTTTCTTTTGTCCCACTTACACTTGCTTCACACTGTCAAAGAGAAAGACTGGACATGATGAAAGCTCCAAAAGTGGTAAGACTTCTTCACACAGTGAAAGTAAAAAAGTCCAAATATCTACCAAAAATTGAGAAAAATATAATATAAAATAAAATTATCAGCACTCTATATTGACATTTGATGCCAATATATTTTTGGACAAAATATCGCCAATATATATTAGTATTTTTTGGAAAACATATCAATATATCAATATTTTATCAATAGCCTTAGTACCAGATGTCTATGCACATATCACGCATTCCTCCAAATCACAAGCCGCTGGTTTGTGGTTATGGAGCTGGCACACAACAGCACTCCAGGTGTGATTCACATGTGAATTTGCTTGTCAGTGGCTGCACTATTATGCTTCTGAAACCAGTTAGGAAATTTCTGGCCTAGTGACATGGGCTTTTATCCTGCTGGAAAATGCCATTGCCGTCAAGGAAATCTTCAGGTATGAAGAGGTGCAGGTGGTCCACAGTAATGTTCACAGAGTGAACAGCTATCGAGGTGCATTCGATTACTGCCACAGATCCCATGGAAGCCCAGGTGAATGCCCCCCTATAGAATAATACTGCCTCCACTGGGCAACTACAGTGCTTGTATTGTGCAGCATTGGCCTGGTCGATAGCATGATACGTGTCTGTTATATGAGGATGGATGGTTTACAAGTCTGGTAAATTTCCATGAAAGACTGGAAAATTTTTGTTACACTTCCACTCCCTCATATAAAGAATTCTAACACTGTACGGCATACAGTTCATTTGATTTGATTTGATTTGATTTATTTCGTGTTCCATAGGTCCAACTGTGTTGGATACACAAGGACGTGGAACAAATCAGTTTTTTACAAATACAATCTGATAATCTTATAGCATATACAGAAATTTGAGTACATAATTATATAAAAATTTATACAGTAAATTCTTTGGGCAGCAATACAGAAAAAGAAAATACATATTTTCTTAGAATCATTAAAACACTACAGAAAACAGATACAGAGCACAAAAAGATACAGAGCACAGGTTAAATAAAATTATTAGTGGCATTATGTCAACTTGTATTATATAATATTAAAATATTACAATTTATTTAGTTAAAAATTCATCTAGACTGTAAAAAGCCTTTTCTAGCAGAAATATTTTTAGAGCTTTCTTAAACTCACTATTGTTATGAATCTTTGTCTTTATTTCGGGAGGAAGAGCATTGAAGAGTTTTGCTCCAGTGTAGTGGACACCCTTTTGTGCCAAGCTCAAATTTCTGAGTTCACTGTGTGTGTCATTCTTCCTCCGTGTGTTATGCTGATGATAATTACTGTTTGGTTGAAATATATCTATATTTTTACAAACAAAACACATGAGAGAAAAAATATATTGGCATGTAGTTGTGTATATTTTAAGATTACGAAAACTACTTCTACGCGAGTCTCTTGGGCGCAATCCACATATAATTCTTAAAGCTCGCTTCTGTGCAATGAACACTTTCCTTGCTAATGGCTGGTTGCCCCAAAAAATAATTCCGTACTCAATGAGAGAATGAAAATAGCCATAGTATGCCACTTTTGCTGTGTTAGGGTCAACACATGTAGTGACAACCCGTAAAGCATTGTTGACAGCAGTCTGATTTTAAATGTGTTCGGACAAGCAACAGAGACAATGTGTTCCGGCTGTCCAGTTGACAGGTCACCACAAGCGAAACCATTGACAAAACTAATGACGTGCTACTGCAAGACTGCCAAATAAAAGTTGGTGACATTACTGAGACTGTGTGTGAGTGCATAATATCCTGCACGGAGAACGTGCTACGAAGAAGCTGTGTGTGAGGTAGGTGCCACAATTGCTCAGTGTTGCCCAAAAGCTCATCGAGCACAGTTTCTGGCAATGTGTAATCGTAATCCACAAGACTTTTTGTGTCGATTTGTGACAGTTGATGAAACCTGGATCCATCATTACACAAAAAAGCCAAATCGGCAGTTGAAACAATGTACAGAGGCAAATGAAAGTGCACCAAAGAAGGCAATTTGTCAGCTGGTAAGATTATGGCCACTGTTTGTTTGCATTCCTGAGGAATAATCACCACAGATTACTTGGGAAAAGACAGAACAATAAATGGACCATATTATGCTTCCTTGTTCAATTGTTTGAAACTTGCACTGGCTGAAAAAAGATTAAGGCCGGCACACAGAAAAGTGCTGTATCACCGGGTTAATGCAACGTCTGTCACGTTGGTGATAACAATGGTAAAAGTTGGCGATAACAATGGCAAAAGTGCAAGAATTGGGCTTTGAATTTGTTCCTCATCCACCCTAATCACCAGACTTAGCTCCAAGTGACATTTTCCTGTTCCCTACCTCGAGACTTTGGCTCGCTGTGAAAGGAGGAGGAGGATATTAGCATTTAATGTACCGTCGACAACGAGGTTGTGAAATACGGAGTGTAAGCTCACATTAGGGAAGGATGGAGGAGAAAATTGGCCCTACCCTTTCAAATGAACCATCCTGGCACTTGCATAAAGCAGTTTAGGAATTCGTGGAAAACCTAAATCAGCCCGATGGCGGTTTGAATCGTCATCCTCCCAAATGTGAGTCCAGTGTGCTAACCACTGTGCCACCTCACTCAATTGCTGGGAACAAATTTTCATCGAATGAGAAAGTGACAATTGCAGTCAGTGACTACTTTGCAGAGTTTGAAACAAACATTTTTTTCTTGGGTTTTCCCAGACTTATCAAACCACCCTCACAATTTTCTACCTGCCATATACAGTGGAGTGACAAGGGTCATAGGATACCTCCTGGTATCGTGTTGGACCTCCTCGTGCCTGACACAGTGCAGCAGTTCAATGTGGCACGGACTCAACAAGTCATCAGAGGTCCACTGCAAAAATATTGCGCCACGTTACCTCTACAGCTGCCCGTAATTGTGGAAGTATTCCCAGTACAGGATATTGTGTACGAACTGACTTCTCGATTATGTGCCATAAATGTTAAATGGTGATCCGGGTAGCCAAATAATTTGCTCAAACTGTCCAGAATGTTCATCAAACCGATCGTGAACAATTGTGCCCCGGTGACACGACGCATTGCCACGCATAAAAATTCTGCCGTCGTTTGGAATGTGAGGCACACAAATGGCTGCAAATGGTCTCCGAGTAGCTGAACGTAACTGTTTCCAGTCGATGATCAATCCAGCTGGACAAGAAGACCCAGTCCTTTCTGTGTGAACCTAGCCCACTGCATCACGGAGCCGCCATCAGCTCGCACAGTGCCTCATTTACATCTCAGGTCCACAGTTTCGTAGGACCTGTGCCACACTAGAACCCTACCGTCAGCACTTACCAACAGAAACCGGGACTCACGGTGACCGAGCCGCAGTTTTCCGTCGGTCTACGATCCAGCCGATACGGTCACGAGCTCGAGAGACGCACTGCAGGTGATGTCGTGCTGTTAACAGAGCCACTTGGTTCAGTCATCTGCTGCCATAGCCTATTGATGCTAGATTTCACTGTACTGTCCTCTAACAGATACGTTCATCATACATCCCACATTGATTTCGGCAATTATTTCACGCATTGTTGCTTGTCTTTCAGCACTGACAACTATGTGAATGATGCTGCTGCTCTCGGTCGTTAAGTGAAGGCTGTTAGCCTGGATTGTCTGTGGTGAGAGGTAATGCCTGAAATCTGGTATTCTCAGCACACTATTGGCACTGTAGATCTCAGACTATTCATCTCTCTAATGATTTCGAAAGTGGAATGTCCCATACCTAAATCTCTAACTACCATTCTGCATTCAAAGTCTGTTAATTCCCATTGTGTGGCAATAACCACGTCCGAATCCTTTCGACGTGAATCACCCGAGTACAAATGACATCTCTGCCAAATCACTGCCCTTTCATTCCCTGTGTACGTGATACTACTGCCATCTGTGTATGCGCGTCCAGTGACTTTTCCTACCCCAGCAACAGGCTCCGTGGCTATTCCGTACAGATTGGTCTGGAGCGAAAATGCGTTTAGCTCGTGCATGATATGGTGTACTTTTGAATGAGACTGCATTGAATTACACTAAGAAAGATTAATAGCAATAACTAAAAGCGGTTTATGGTTTGTACACATGCAGTGCTACTGAAACTGAGAAACATATGGAATACTTTCTGTACACTGACTCCAGAACACAAAGTGAAATGTTTCTTTATTTTATGACTTGGTGAGGTGTATTGCAACAGTGTGGTTGCTTAGGCAATGTTATCATATAAATAGCAGAATGGTGCTCACCATTACGATTAATGTGGGGTAGGTCCCATTTTGTTTATGGGTCGTTTATGATTCATGAATGGATATCACAAGCTCGTATCTCATTCCCAAAAGGTGAATGAGATATATGGTTTTCTAATGGAGCAAGTCTTGCTATGATTGTTATTAAGGCACAACATCAATCATGACTGTTCAGTGTAAAATCTTTGTATTCTTAGGATCCAATAATAATTGCTAAATCAACAGACAATCACAAACCTTCTTTTCTGTTACGACCTTTCATCATTTTAATTAAATGAAGTATGATTTTTCTAATGTAAAACTCTGCACTAATGTCTGGGGTAAAAATAATGGAAATGATTTTATGCCTCCAGCTCACTTACAGTTTGATGATTATCCTTATTCATGTTGTACAAGGCTCAGCAACGTATTTCTTTACTGTAGCAACTGTGTCAAATTATGTAAAATAAGTTTGCTTTGAAAGCTTCGGGTAGCAGCAGTTCTATAGTTTTGTTATTGTCATCTGTAGCAAATAACATTGCTGAACCACAATAATGTATGGTGGATGTTTTGAGATGCCATCAGGATTTCCACATCTGCGATGAATAGTTTCCTAAGGGCAGGCAGAACATGTAATAATATTATTTCTCTTGGGTTTTATTCACTTCATCCAACCCGATAGCTGAGTGGTCAGCACGACAGTCGCCCAAGGGGCCCGGGTTCAATTCCTGGCTGGGTCAGAGATTTTCTCCGCTAAGGGACTGTGTGTTGTGTTGTCTTCATTATCATTTCATCATCACTAGTGAAAGGCAATGGGAAACCACCACTGGAATCACTTCCCTAGACACTCATGCGCTGGACCTCTCTGATGAGGCTTCCCCTAGACAAGACCTGCCATAAGGCTGAACACAAAGTTAAGTTATTCACTTCTGTGGAGGGCACTTTTATTTGGGCAAGTGCATATGGAACTTTGATGTCCTCTGCTAATAGCGAAGTCAATGCAGTTTTACAGACACCGTACAAGTGCATCCAGACACGACCATTGACCAAAAGTAAGAAGAAATGTGGTTCATACTATCAGGTGAAATCTTTCCATTGATTCACAATTCCAGTCTCATCGATCCTGTGCCCAATGATTCCACTGTGTCACCTTTGGAACACATTGGGATTATCTTTTGTGGGGCCCAATGTTCAATTGTATGTGCTGAAGGGTGTGCTCCAAAGCACTTATGGGTGCACCAGCACTATTCTCTGTCAACAGATCTGCCACAGATTGTCAGCTATCCTCCTTCGCTGAGGAAAACGAAGTTCTGAGCTCAGCATTCCCTGACGAGGCACGGGTGTCCGACACTTTGTCGGCTGTTTGTGGTTTCACCATATTTCAACCACTTTCCGTAGGTGCTCAAGATCCACTACACCATTTCCGAGATGATGGTGCCAAGATTAAATGAAATAATTGTGGGTATCAATGGCTGGGAGTCTCGATCTGAGGAAATTTGGCTGTCAAGGTGCAAATCTTTTCAGTCGATGCCACATCGTGTGACACGCGTGTCGATAATGACGAAATAGTGACAAGAACAACACAACACCAATCCCTGAGGGCCAAAAATCTCCGATTCGACCGGAAATCGAACCTGGACCTTCTTCACGGCAGTCAGACGTGCTGACCACTCAGCTAAAGCGGACGGTCCTTGGCCATAATCTTTCCTCATCAGAGTGGCTCGTGCCAACGTATTTCACCATTTGCATCTGTATTGTCATTAGAATGACACCCCCATTCATCTCTGCTGCTCTTGTACACTACCTATACCACATCGCAATGACACAGTGCCACCGGGTGGCATGCAGTCTCGCAGAGGCTCAGTGGTCATGTTTTGGCTCATTGGTGTGTGGTCTTGTGATTGATTTGATTTTTGATTTGATTTGAACAGGAGAGCTAAACCAGCTTAGGTCTAACCCAGCATTGCCCGCACCAAAACTAGGTTTATTGTGTGGTATCGCTCCCTGTACATCTAGTAAAGCCAACCAGTGCCCTTAAATAGTGGAAGGAGTCCCTCTACCAGTTTTTTGTTAGACACAATTTCTTCAGATCTAGTTGTCCCGAAGATTCTGTATCTTTTACTCTCCAATGCCGTGCTTTCAAAGATTACGTGTGATGCAGTTTCTTCACCCTCATCACAGATCCTATATTTACAGTCCTCTTCCATTATACCCATTGTGTGTAGGTGTTTTTTTAAGTTTCCATGGCCGGTTATCAGTCCAGTCATGAGTTTGATCTCTTTCCTGTTCAATCCCAGGATTACAGAGTTTCTTTTAAAACATGGCTTGGGCATCAATACCTTACCATGTTGTTGTTTATGGACCTCGGTCCAATATCCTACGTGCTGTTTCCTAAGCTAGTTCCGTAGTTCTAATTTGATCATAGCCTTGGTGATTGTCAAGATAGGTTCCGGTCCAATAAATGGAGTTGTTGCCCCCATCCTAGCCAGTCTATCAGCTTGTTCATTGCCACAGATCCCTGAGTGGCCAGGAACCCACACTGGGTACACCCTATTGCTTCCCCCTAGCTCCACCAGAGCCCTGTGGCAATCTGCAACAATCTTAGATCTTGTTGCAGGAGCTGCCAATGATTTCAGGGCTGCCTGGCTACGATCATTGTAGCACCTACTCATATTCACCTCCACACACGCCCTGATTGCAGTAATTTTGGCTTGGAATACAGAGGCCAGTCTCCCTAGAGAGATGCTGCTCTCCAGTGTTGGCTGAACCCCGTACAACCCTGCCCCAACGCCTCGATCTGTTTTCGACCCGTCGGCGAACCAAACGACGTCCCCCGAACGGTGTCGAACTGTTTTCTCCCACTGCTCCCTACTACCAATTATTATGTTGTAAGGCTTGTCGAAGCAGTCAGGAGTTATTATACAGTCGGCGGGCATTTCTCCAGCCATATCTATATTTACCTCACTTACTATGTTAGAGTGTGATTCTGGATATCCGAATGAGACCCAGTTTTGGCCAGTTTTAAGTCTGTATGCCCCAGCTACTGCCTCCATCTTAACCCAAAGGTGAAGTGGAGGCATGTCCAGCATTGCTTCCATTCCAGCGGTTGGTGTGCTGCTAATTCTGCCCGTTATGGCTAAGCAGACCAATCTCTGCACCTTAGCAAGCTCTTTAGCAGCAACCCGCTGTTCTACCTGTGGTCTTGTGAAGTGGAATGACTTTTTGAAACCCTTCTACATCTTACTCCAGGAACTATTCCCACCATTGTGAAGTGGAATGTGTCTACACGGTGCAAAGTCACTACACACATCATAATTATATACCAGCTACTCACCTGTATGGTGTTGGCAGAGAGGTTGAGGTGGCGGAGGCTGGCAAAGGCCTTTATGGCGGCAGCTGGCACCTCCTTCTGGAAGTTCTGCGACAGGTCCAGCTGCTCCAAGTTGTCTGCGCCTGCAAAAAGAGCGACAATGTACACTGCACGGTGAGAAGGACTTTACGTGTAGAAGTGCGGAACAGAGTTCTCGTCAACTTTCTATTGGTCCTTAGTTCTTCCCCAGTAAAGTCTTAGTGAAGATGGCCAAAAACGTATGATGTCAAAAAAGAAAGCTTTCCTTTGGAGAAACTTAAAATTTAACTGCTTTTGAGGTGCAACGAGCAAGTAGTTAACTTCATATTGAACTGATAGGAAGGAGGATAGATATCTCACACACCTCTCATGATGATTTTTCTTCTGGATTAAGTTCTGAGACCACTTATGTTCTTGCTATAAACAAGTATATACAGGGTGAAAAGTATTTAAACCGACAAACTCTGGGAGGTTGTAGGGGACACCAAAACAAATATTTTTCCCTAATGTCATTTTTTCCTATGAGGATTATTTAAACCGGTGGAGGCCGTATTATGCTCTTCAGTTGTTAGAGGCCATATTAATATCTTCAGTTGTTAGAGGGCGTATTATGCTCTTCAGTTGTAGGCAATTGCTGTCCACCAGTGTAGTAGTGCATTGTCTCTGTTTACTAAAGGAGCGATACACCTGGAGTGAGTACACTGATATGGTTGGTGCGTACTACGTAGCACACCACAGCGGACGAGCTGCACAGCGGGTTTATCAACAACAATATCCTAATCGCCGTATCTCGCACCATATGACCTTTACTGCTGTGTACCAACATCTGCATGAGACCGGGTCATTTAGCAGATTACCTGGATAGGGACGCCGTCGCACGGTAAGAACACTGCAATTTGAGGAAGCTGTCTTGCAGCGTGTGGAGCGGGATCCTTCAATCAGCACTCGTGCAATTGAATGTAACACGGGGACGAATCTAAGAACAGTCCTTCGAGAGCAATTGTTACCTCCATTTCACTTACAGCATGTCCACAACCTGGAACCAGTTGATTATCCACCCAGAGCATTGCCAGAATTGCTGGGAGACATCCCGCTCCCTACAAGACAAAGCATGTGATTCCAACATGACAGGGTGTCGGCACATTTCAGTCATCCTGTGCGTCGATTCCTGGACCGACGGTTCCCAGCAACGTGGATTGGCAGAGGTGGTCCTGCACCGTGGCCTGCTCGATCCGCAGATATGTCCGGTCTGGACTTTTTTGTGTGGGGAGAGATGCGCAACCTTGTTTAGGCAACTCCTGTTGCATCAGAAGGGGATCTGGTTGTCCAGATAGTAGTAGCATCAGGAACAATTCGGGATACTCCTGGGGTCCTTGCCCATGTGAGACAGAACATGATCCGATGGTGTAACCTTTTTTTACCTGTCAATGGAGGCATTTTTGAAAATCTACTGTAATTGAAATTGGGTCGTGTTAATGTGCTGTCTCTTGGTCATAAAAAAAAAATGGAAAAGTGTTACTTGGTTTAATTAATTTGCCGCCAGAGAAATCTTCCTCTACCGGTTTAAATACTCCTCATAGCAAAAAATGACATTATGGAAAAATATTTGTTTCGATGTCCCCTACAACCTCCCAGAGTTTGTCAGCTTAAATACTTTTCACTTGGGGCACTTTAACCAGTGTGATTTCCTTTCTTGCAATCTGTTTGTTACGAAAATATGAACAGCAGTACCTCCTTCATAAATAGTACGGAGTATTTTTTTATTCAGTAATCCACATCGTCCTCCCAAGACACTTGCAAAAACATGATGTTATTACAAATGGCAACACAAAAGTGACCGACTGTGCTTTACCAGCACACAGTCCAGGAACCTGGGGTGACAATAAGTAATGCAGCACATTTTTTTTCCTGGTCCAATTTTGGTTGAAAAAAAAATGCAGAATTTCTTTTGGGACATAGTGGAATATTCCCAGTTCAGCCCCTGTAGTTTTGTGAAGTTCTGAGAAGTGACGGCAGTAAACGTAGCCTTCAAAGCGGCATTCATAGCCGAGGTGCGTTGCAAGTAGAGAGCTGTCATTAAGTTTGTTTTGGCAGAAAACAATAGCATCACAAATATTCAGAGGTTCTTGTAGAATGTTTATGGAAACTCGGTGAGTCATTGGGCAAGGAATCTGTCATCATCACGGCAGGGTCGCACAATGACTTGCTGAATGCAGCCTGCCTCATTCCCTTCTCAGCCACTGCTTCCCTTTCATGTCCTTCAACTATTACAACTGCTGTCTGGTTTTCCTGCTATCTGAAGACAACCATTTAATCTCTGTATTTTATCCATGCCACCTATATAATTCTAAGCATGCAGTCCAGTCAACACTATGAAAAGCTACCAATGCTATAAACATTAATGTGGATTGTAGAAGCAGTCCATATTTCTAGTGTTATATTTGTGTACACTACTATTTATTTTCAAACACTGCCTGCTTCTTCACTCCAAACTTCATTAGACAGTAAATGCATCATGAGGTTGTCATTAGTAGGCCTAATAGTTTTAACAGTTGCCTATGTGATGTTTGATGATGGACGGTAGACATGTATCCGTACATCACATGTTTGTGCAGTGAATACTGCACATCTGCATGTGGAACTGCCCACGAAAAGTATTCTGTAAGATATTGACGAATTGAAGTGTGCAACGTAAGGTAGTTTTCTGATGCTTTCATCACAGGGATTGGCAGTAGCATGTAGAGCAAATGTTGCTGAAATCGAGAATGTGTTTTCCAGTTCAAGTTCTGATCGATGTGCTTGCCTAGGAATTTTAAATAATCAGTTTTAGACATACTTCCCTTCCCCATGCTGTATTTTTATTGATTACGATATTCCATGGCTTGTACACGATTGAATGAAATGTGTTCCCTCTAAGTTAAGTGATAGACCATTCACCAAGAACTAATGAATAAATAAACTGTATCGTGCAAATTTTGTTTGGCTTTATTCTTCTCCAAGATACAAAGAACAATAGTCTATGTCTTTTTTTTTTTAAATGGATGCTACATTTTTTATTCAGTAATCCACTCGGTCTTTCGAAGACCTCTTGAGAAACATTTCACAGTATAGCATTCACGTAAACCTGACATTACTAAAAACGTGATACAGAAGTGGCTCTGACCCTCCTGTATAGCACACAGAGTAGGCACCGAGGTTAACGTAACTTGTTCACTTGCTGGAGCTGAAGGTACACAAACGGAAACAAAAGGAAAATGCACACCGCTTTCAGTCAACCACCTTTAGCTGAAGGTTTGAGTGGGCACAGTGTACACTAACAAAAGGAAGATAGAAATGCTATGCAACTATGGAGAATGCAAATTAACAGAATGGTAACCCCAGCAGTGTTTTGCTAATTTGCATTCTGGTAACTTACACTGGTTACTGATAACATTATCACCACTGACCTACTATCGATATAAACGCACCCGGGCGATAGCAGTGTCACCTGCTGAGGAATGACTGCTAGTCAAACACAAGCACAGTGCAATTAGTGCCAGTGGGTTTACTGTCCTTGTGGAGAATGGAGAAGGTGTGAGATCTACCCGAGTTTGACTGAGGGCAGATTGTGATGCTCCGAAGGTCTGACACGAGCATTTTGGAAACTACACAACTTGTCGGGTATTGGAGGGGAGCAGTGTTGAATCTCTTCGACGCACAGTGAAACCACATGGGGTGCTACGGCCAGCCCTGACTACAGGTGTCAGATGTCTTAGGCTAAGCATACTGGTAAAACAGGACAGGCAATGAACAGTGGCAGGATTAATGTCAGACTTCAATTCTGGGCAGGGTACAAATGTGTCCAAACACGCAGTGCACAGAACACTCCTAATGGTTGTCCTCTGCAGCCGACAGCACACGCGTGTACCCGTGTCTTACGGAATATTTTTCGTGGGCAGTTCCACATGCACACGTGCAGTATTTACTGCTCAAACATGTGATGTAAGAATACATGTCTGCTGTCAATCATCAAACATCACATAGGCAACTCTTAAAACTATTAGGCCCACTAATGACAACCCCATGATGCATTTACTGCCTAATGAAGTTCAGAGTGAACAAACAGGTTGTATTTTAAAATAAACAGTTGTTGTTATTGTGGTCTTCAGTCCTGAGACTGGTTTGATGCAGCTCTCCATGCTACTCTATCCCGTACAAGCTTCTTCATCTCCCAGTACCTACTGCAACCCACATCCTACTGAATCTGCTTAGTGTATTCATCTCTTGGTCTCCCTCTACGATTTTTACCCTCCACGCTGCCCTCCAAAGCTAAATTGGTGATCCCTTGATGCCTCAGAACATGTCCTACCAAGCGATCCCTTCTTCTAGTCAAGTTGTGCCAGAAACTCCTCTTCTCCCCAATTCTATTCAATACCTCTTCATTAGTTATGTGATTTACCCATCTAATCTTCAGCATTCTTCTGTAGCACCACATTTCGAAAGCTTCTATTCTCTTCTTGTCCAAACTATTTATCATACATGTTTCACTTCCATACATGGCTACACTCCATACAAATACTTTCAGAAATGACTTCCTGAAACTTAAATCTATACTCAATGTTAACAAATTTCTTTTCTTCAGAAACACTTTCCTGCCAGTTGCCAGTCTACATTTTATATCTTCTCTACTTCGACCATCATCAGTTATTTTGCTCCCCAAATAGCAAAACTCCCTTAATACTTTAAGTGTCTCATTTCCTAATCTAATTCCCTCAACATCACCTGACTTAATTCGATTACATTCCATTATCCTCATTTTGCTTTTGTTGATGTTCATCTTATATCCTCCTTTCAAGACACTGTCCATTCCGTTCAACTGCTCTTCCAAGTCCTTTGCTGTCTCTGACAGAATTACAATGTCATCGGTGAACCTCAAAGTTTTTATTTCTTCTCCTTGGATTTTAATACCTACTCCAAATTTTTCTTTTGGTTCCTTTACTGCTTGCTCAATATACAGATTGAATAACATCGGGGACAGGCGACAACCCTGTCTCACTCCCTTCCCAATCACTGCTTCCCTTTCATGCCCCTCAACTCTTGTAATTGCCATCTGGTTTCTGTACAAATTGTAAATAGCCTTTCGCTCCCTGTATTTTACCCCTGCCACCTTTAAAATTTGAAAGAGAGTATTCCAGTCAACATTGTAAAAAGCAAATAAACAGTAGTGTACAGAAATATAACCCTAGCAACATGAATACCTTCTACAATCCACAATTACATTTATAGCATTTCTAGCTTTTCTCAGTGTTGACTGAGATTTTTATAGGTGGCACAGACAAAATGCAGAGGCTGAATGGTTGTCTGCAGATAATAGGAAAACCAGATAGAAGGTCATGAAAGGGAAGCAGTGGCTGAGAAGGGAATGAGGCAGGCTTGCTGCCAACCCTGATGTTATTCAGTCTCTACATTCAGTAAGCTGTGATAGGAAGCAAGGAGAAATATGGACAGCGATTTATAGATCAGGGAGAAAAAATAAAGTCTTTGAGATTTGCTGGTGATGTCAGAGACAGCAAAGGGTTTTTGAACACCAACAGCTGAACATTGCAGGGTATTAGAGAATACTGTAGGGCATAACAGGGTACTACAGGACATTATAGGATACCACAGGACATTATAGGATACCACAGGACATTATAGGATACCACAGGACATTATAGGATACCACAGGACATTATAGGATACTACAGGAGAGGAGGGTACCACATGGCACTGCAGGACACAATAAGACACTGGAAAACAATACAAAACGTGACATACCTTGGAAGACATCACTGTTGAGCTTATCCAGCCGATTCCTGGAGAGCCCGAGGTAGCGCAACCTGGAGAGCCCGGCGAACGCACTTCCCTCCAGCGTCGTGATGGAGTTGTTGGCTAGCTCCAGCCGCTCCAGGGAGCTCTGCCCGGAGAAGGCACCGGTGGGGACCGCCTCTGTGGAGACACACAAACCGTGGCAGATGACACGTGGTCAATGGCAGGATCTTTGACTAACTGCCTGCTTTCATTTTATAGCAGTAGCAGTCAAAAGCATTTCAGTGTGCAATTATCAGTTTCAGTCCAGCTGTGGTTGTCACCAGAAAAATGCAAAAATTGATGCAGCATACAGCAACCTAAGGCTTTACTGCTTTCTCAATGTAAGCTCATCAGACAGAGTATTAGTCTCCCCCTTAAGAGATCAGTCTCGTCGTTTTGTAGCTCTCAGTACGTTGTAGAACTAGGACCAGCTGCTGATGTGAACTTCCACTGCTGGTGTGAGTTGTATCAGCGAGGTCCGGTGTCTGCACCAATTGGATGTATTCAATAAGCACAGTATGATAATTTGCTGTGGAGACATGAGACAACAGCTATCGTGTTTTAAGTATAAACATATAGTCCTTTTTATGAACCACTTTCTCAAAACATATAAATGCTACTTTTATGAAACTTTACATATGATTTGTATGGTATATTTTTCAGAACTGTGAGAAGAATTATGTCTTTAGCTCAAATATTTCATGTGTTGTAATGCGGTTTGCTCGACAAAGAAGTTACGAGGGTGGTTTGATAAAGTCTGATAAAAAAGCACAGGAAAATGTTTCTTTCATTAACTACTTACCTTACTTGTCAACATATTTTCTTCTGAGTGATAAACAGTTGGTCTGGTGGACCTCCACCTTTTTCATCCCACTGTAAAAATAGATTACGTCGAACTCTGCAAAATACTCGTTGATGGCAACTGTCACTTCCTCATTTGGTGAAAATTTCTTCCCACAAGCCAAGTATCAAGTTAGGGAACAGGAAGAAGTCACTCTGTGCTAAGTCTAGTGAACAGAGTGGATGAGGAGCCAATTCAAAACCCAATTCATGCAATTTCTACATCTACATCTACATCCATTCACCGCAAGCCACCTGACGGTGTGTGGCGGAGGGTACCTAGAGTACCTCTATCGGTTCTCCCTTCTATTCCAGTCTCGTATTATTCATGGAAAGAAGGATTGTCGGTATGCCTCTGTGTGGGCTCTAATCTCTCTGATTTTATCCTCATGGTCTCTTCGCAAGATATACATAGGAGGGAGCAATATACTGCTCGACTCCTCGGTGAAGGTATGTTCTCGAAACTTCAACAAAAGCCCGTACCGAGCTACTGAGCGTCTCTCTTGCAGAGTCTTCCACTGGAGTTTATCTATCATCTCCGTAACACTTTCGCGATTACTAAATGATCCTGTAACGAAGCGCACTGCTCTCCGTTGGATCTTCTCTATCTCTTCTGTCAACCCTATCTGGTACGGATCCCACACTGGTGAACAGTATTCAAACAGAGGGCGAACAAGCGTACTGTAACCTACTTCCTTTGTTTTCAGATTGCATTTCCTTAGGATTCTTCCAATGAATCTCAGTCTGGCATCTGCTTTACCGACGATCAACTTTATATGCTCATTCCATTTTAAATCACTCCTAATGCCTACTCCTAGATAATTTATGGAATTAACTGCTTCCAGTTGCTGACCTGCTATATTGTAGCTAAATCATAAGGGATCTTTCTTTCTGTGTATTCACTGCACATTACACTTGTCTACATTGAGATTCAATTGACATGCCCCGCACCAAGCGTCAATTCGCTGCAGATCCTCCTGCATTTCAGTACAATTTTCCATTGTTATAACCTATCGATATACCACAGCATCATCCGCAAAAAGCCTCAGTGAACTTCCAATGTCATCCACAAGGTCATTTATGTATATTGTGAATAGCAACGGTCCTATGACACTCCCCTGCGGCACACCTGGAATCACTCTTGCTTCGGAAGACTTCTCTCCATTGTGAATGGCATGCTGCGTTCTGTTATCTAGGAACTCTTCAATCCAATCAAACAATTGGTGTGATAGTCCATATGCTCTTACTTTGTTCATTGAACGACTGTGGGGAACTGTATCGAATGCCTTGCGGAAGAAACACGGCATCTACCTGGGAACCCGTGTCTATGGCCCTCTGAGTCTCGTGGACGAATAGCGAGAGCTGGGTTTCACACGATCGTCTTTTTCAAAATCCATGCTGATTCCTACAGAGTAGATTTCTAGTCTCCAGAAAAGTCATTATACTCGAACATAATACGAGTTCCAAAATTCTACAACTGATCGACGTTAGAGACATAGGTCTATAGATATGCACATCTGTTCGACGTTCCTTCTTGAAAACGGAGATGACCTGTGCCCTTTTCCAATCCTTTGGAACACTACGCTCTTCTAGAGACCTACGGTACACCGCTGCAAGAAGGGGGGCAAGTTCCTTCACGTACTCTGTGTAAAATCGAACTGGTATCCCATCAGGTCCAGCGGCCTTTCCTCTTTTGAGCGATTTTAACTGTTTCTCTATCCCTCTGTCGTCTATTTCGACATCTACCATTTTTTCATCTGTGCATCAATCTAGAGATGGAACTACAGCTAATACGCCCCTGGAAAATGAAAAACGAACACACTGACGCAAGTGAATAAGACCAGCCATACCTACACTGCACACTAAGAGTGGACGGTAGAAGCGACGATCAAACGCACAGTGCTGCGGACACACCGGGAACCGCGTTATGGGGAGTGGAATGTTGCTGGCTGTGCAGCAGTTGGTCACCGCCAGAGTCAGTAGCAGCCTGTGACATATGGAACTCGGTGTGTGTCTACAACACTGTTAGCATGCTGCGACAGCGTGTACGTGAAACATTTGTGCGACTGACGGAGTTTGAGAAAGGGCGTGTAGTGGGCCTGGAGAGGCCAGGTGGATGTACTGCAGAACTGAGCAAAGCATGGGGCGTAAGGTCTCCATAGTGCATCAGTGTTGTCACCGGTGGTCGGCAGAAGGTACAGGGTGTCCGAAAAGTCTTTCCCTGATTACATAAATTGATAACTCAGGCTAGAAGTAAGATACAAATATGAAACTGGTGTCTAATTGTTTACAAACTATCAAAGTTTTTTTTTCACACATCAGTAAAGTTCCACATGAGCACCCTTGGTAGCACGTAGCACATCTAGGTGATATTCAATTTCCGTCCACACATTAGCCAACATCACTGGAGGGATCGATTCAACGACTGTGGTTATCCGTTGCCGCAGGGTTTCGAGATCTGGTACACGTGTTCGGTAGACCTCGTTCTTGACGTAACCCCGCAAAAATAAGTCTAATGGGGTTATGTCAGGACAGCGTGGAGGCCAAACCGTTGGCCCATCACGACCAATCCATCTTCCAGGAATGGTCATATCGAGATAGGCACGGACGTCCAAACCCCGATGAGGCGGTGCACCGTCTTGCTAAAAACGAGACATCGGGGTGATACTGAAGCAGCTGAGGAACAGCATACAGTTGCAACATGTCCAGATACACTGCAGATGTGACGGTAGCCTCAGCGAAGAAGAATGGCCCGATAATTCGATCGTGCAACAGCGCGCACCAAACGTTCACCTTTGGAGTGCCTCTGGTGCACTTCATGACCTCGCCAGGGGGTTGTGAACCCCAAATGCGTACATTATGGCGATTCACTACTCCACTGACGAGAAAGGTCGCTTCGTCGCAAAAGGCAATTCGTCTGAGATAACCATCATCGTCCTCAATACGTGATACCATTTTGACCGCAAAGTCATATCGACGTGTACTGTCATTGGGCAACAAGGCCTGAACGATTTGCACTTTGTATGCACGAAACTTTGATAGTTTGTAAACAGTTAGACACCAGTTTCATATTTGTATCTTACTTCTAGCCTGAGTTATCAATTTATGTAATCAGGGAAACACTTTTCAGACACCCTGTCGACCTGGTTCTGGACAGCGGCGACACACAGAAGCACGCCAAGACTGTCGCATTCTACGAAGTGCCGTAGTGGACCGTACTGTCACTTCACAACAACTTAGGGATACTATCGCTCCAGGGGTAGCAGCAAGAACCATTTGCAACCGGCTCCGTGAAGCAGGGCTACGGTCCCGTGTACTGTAAGAGCATCTTCCGCTCACACTGCAACATCTTTCAGCCCGCCTCCAGTGGTGTCGCGATAGGCGTTTATGGAAGGACGAATGAAGACGTGTCATCCTCACTGATGAGAGTCACTTCTGCCTTGTTGCCACTCGTGTGTATCATCGTGCAGGTGAGCGCTAAAATCAGGAGTGTATACGACAGGGGCACAAAGGTCCAACACTAGACATCACGGTGTGGGGAGCAATATCCTACACTGGCTGTACTCCTCTGGCAATCGTCAATGGAACATTGCACGGCACATTGAAACTGTCATCCAAGCCATCATGCTACCGTTCCTGGACCGGCAGGATGATGTGCTTTACCAACAGGACGATGCACGGCCACCTGTATCCTGTGCCAATACGTGTTCTTAAGGCATACACCAACTACTGTGGCCAGCATGATCCCTGAATCTGTCCCCCATTGAGCATGTTTGGAACTGGATGAAACATCACATTGAATGGTCTGCACGTCCGGCATGAACTTTGGCTCAACTGAGGCACCAGGTGGAAATTGTACGGTGGACCATTCCGCAAGACTACATGCAACACCTCTACAATCGTCTCCGTGGGAGAATTGCAGCCTGGATTGCTGCAAAAGGAGGGTATTCACGGTACTAGTGCTGACATTGTGCACGCTCTGTTGGCTGTAATAATAATAATAATAATAATAATAATAATAATGAGCGTATGGCATTGGTGGCCGGGAGACCCCTTGCGAGGCGGTTTGGCTGCCGCTCCACAAGTTCTACGGCGACTTACGAGTGAAGGAGGATGAAATGATGATGAAAGACACACAATACCCAGTCATCTCGAGGCAGATAAAATACCTACCCCTGCCGGGAATCGAACCTTTTTTTTTTTTTTTTTTTTTTTTTTCTTTGTAACCATATACAGGGTTATTACAAATGATTGAAGCGATTTCACAGCTCTTCAATAACTTTATTATTTGAGATATTTTCACAATGCTTTGCACACACATACAAAAACTCAAAAAGTTTTTTTAGGCATTCACAAATGTTCGATATGTGCCCCTTTAGTGATTCGGCAGACATCAAGCCGATAATCAAGTTCCTCCCACACTCGGCGCAACATGTCCCCATCAATGAGTTCGAAAGCATCGTTGATGCGAGCTCGGAGTTCTGGCACTTTTCTTGGTAGAGGAGGTTTAAACACTGAATCTTTCACATAACCCCACAGAAAGAAATCGCATGGGGTTAAGTCGGGAGAGCGTGGAGGCCGTGACATGAATTGCTGATCACGATCTCCACCACGACCGATCCATCGGTTTTCCAGTCTCCTGTTTAAGAAATGCCGAACATCATGATGGAAGTGCGGTGGAGCACCATCCTGTTGAAAGATGAAGTCGGCGCTGTCGGTCCCCAGTTGTGGCATGAGCCAATTTTCCAGCATGTCCAGATACACGTGTCCTGTAACGTTTTTTTCGCAGAAGAAAAAGGGGCCGTAAATTTTAAACCCTGAGATTGCACAAAACACGTTAACTTTTGGTGAATTGCGAGTTTGCTGCACGAATGCGTGAGGATTCTCTACCGCCCAGATTCGCACATTGTGTCTGTTCACTTCACCATTAAGAAAAAATTTTGCTTCATCACTGAAAACAAGTTTCGCGCTGAACGCATCCTCTTCCATGCGCTGTTGCAACCGCGCCGAAAATTCAAAGCATTTGACTTTGTCATTGTGTGTCAGGGCTTGTAGCAATTGTAAACGGTAAGGCTTCTGCTTTAGCCTTTTCCGTAAGATTTTCCAAACCGTCGGCTGTGGTACGTTTAGCTCCCTGCTTGCTTTATTCGTCGACTTCTGCGGGCTACGCGTGAAACTTGCCCGCACGCGTTCAACCGTTTCTTCGCTCACTGCAGGCCGACCCGTTGATTTCCCCTTACAGAGGCATCCAGAAGCTTTAAACTGCGCATCACATCGCCGAATGGAGTTAGCAGTTGGTGGATCTTTGTTGAACTTCGTCCTGAAGTGTCGTTACACTGTTATGACTGACTGATGTGAGTGCATTTCAAGCACGACATACGCTTTCTCGGCTCCTGTCGCCATTTTGTCTCACTGCGCTCTCGAGCGCTCTGGCGGCAGAAACCTGAGGCGCGGCTTCAGCCGAACAAAACTTTATGAGTTTTTGTACGTATCTGTAGTGTGTCGTGACCATATGTCAATGAATGGAGCTACAGTGAATTTATGAAATCGCTTCAATCATTTGTAATAGCCCTGTATATTTATTTAAATATATTAACAACGATAAATTTTTAAAAAAAGACATTTTATTCTATTAATCTATTATATTCCTAGTGATGGTTAATGTTACTGTCATTTTATATGTTTTCGTTTTTATATTTTCCTTTTTCGTTTTCTCTTATTGTTTGTTCCTTAAACCCTTTTACATGGCCATTTGTCGTCTTTTTTTTTTGAGGGGGGTAGACATTGCAGGACAGGCATAACAGTTTATATTTGGCATCGATGCATTGATTTTGAGTTTATGTTTCTGTATGTGATGCACTTGTGATGCCACAGGCACATTGTGTATTCTGGTTTGATCTCTTCCTCTAGTTACACTGTTAAGTGGGACAGTATGAAGTAAACGTCACCATGATAGGTGGAGCAGAAGTGGAAGAAACTTTTTTTTTGTTTTATACATATACTACAGAATATACCTAAATTGAAGAAGAGGGAAATTTTTGTCATATTACATAAGAGAAGCAGAAAGGATAGTGTGAGTAATCAATAGAATTTTATAGGCACAAAGTAAAGGAAATCATTAAAAAAAATATCTAATAACAATAATGAGTAGTTGGCACTTTCCACTAAGGAGCACTTTGTGTCCCTGATTTCACTAAGAAGAAACACTTTATACTACTATACTTCACTGTTTGATGCGAGAAGAGAAATCACTTTATCTTTTCTGCTGCACTTGTTCGCTATCACTGCACACGTGTGGTGAGGTGGCTGGTGGCGGTGCTGAGGGTCACAGGCTGGGGAGGACTCTGGCGATTGCTGTCTGCAGTGGAATCTGCAGGGAGTTTCGCCTGTGCTGCTGGGCCGTCTTGTTCTCCTCCTCCCAGAGGTCCATCAGGAAGGCCAGCTGGTCGGTCTGCCTCCGCGCTACGGTGGCGTGTGCCGTCATGGCGAGGATCCAGAGAGTCGCCAGTCGCTCGGGCCGTGGAAATGGGTTGCAGTCTGGGGCGGCGATTGCTTCCACTGTGATGCTTCCCGGCGCCGTTCTGTTGATGTGGGCCACCATCTGCTGGCACGCTTCCCAGATGTTGATGGCATTCCCGCACGTGAATCGGTGCTCGAGGGTGTCGGTCATGCCACATACGTCACACTTGTCACTTGCGACGAGTTTTATCTCCGCCAGTCCCGGGACCCCATGCGCGGGAAGCGAGAACGCTACCGTAAGACCACGAGCCGCGGTCGTTGTTAGCTGTACTAACGTGTTTATGGCTCTGTCTGTGTGGTCGTGTGTTGTAAACGTCCTCAAGAATGTCTCCATAAAATTTCCCCCTGCTGGGGCGAGGAATTCATGGCGTTCGTTTCTAATTTTCTATGAGTGTATATGGGATGGTGCATTATCCTGATGAAACAGCACTTTTTGTGAGCCAACCTTGGTTCTTTTTTCAGCCAACACAAGTTTCAAACAAACAGAAATTAATCACAACAGGTTCCAGCCATACTTCTGCCTTTTCGCAACTAGTCTATGATGATTAGTCCTTGTTAGCCCCCCCTCCCCCCACCCCCAAAAAAAACAGACCGTCACCTTACCAGCTGACAAAATAGTTTTTGCCTTCTTCAGTGCATTTTCACCAGCCTTTGTCCATTGTTTTGACTGTCTTTTTGATTCTGGTGTGTAAAGATGGTTCCGGGTTTCGTCAACAGTCACAAACTGCCGCGAAACGTCTTACAGACTGCGATCAAACATCTCTTGGCATTGGATTGAAAAACTGTGCCGGATGCAGTTTTGGTCGACTGTGACCAATCACGGCACCCACCTTGCACACAGCTCCTTCGTAGCCAACTGCCCATGCATGCTACTATGTACTCGCTCTGTTGAGGTGTCGGCAGTCTCGGTGGTCTCGCATTACCATGTCACGGATGTTGTTAATGGTTTCATCTGTGTTGACCTCAACTGGACATTTAAATTCATTAATCCAAAAGCAAATAGTCTTCAATGACGGTGCGAGCTTCATCCAATTCTGTTTTGATTTGTGCGGCAATCGAACCCTTCAAATGAAGATTTTTAATAAAAGCACAATACTCAGGTTTCCATTTTCAATCGCTGTCAACACTGACCAATTCACACAGCTGTCAACAATTAACTGTATGCTACACATTGTTGAAATTCTTTATACAATCCTTGCAATAATCAAGCTTACCAACCACGAAGGGCAACAAACATGTTCTATTCTTTCATGGAAATATACCATACATGCAAACCACCCTCATATTTGCTTTTCTCTCACAAAACATCATATAATACCTAAACTATAAACTTTCAAAATTTAAAATTTGGTGCAAATATAGCGTGGATTGTCTAAAATAATTGTGCATAATCTCTTTTTTTTTTCTCTCATAGTTTTTGACAAAATGACTCCTAAATAACCAAAAATGCAACTTTTAGCAGTACTCACTTCAGGAAATATTCCAGCTGCATAACCATTTTGATTTGCCTCCTGACGTTGCTCTTCGCTTCTTTAAGTGTTTTCTTCACTCTCGCCTGCTTTGAAGAAGCCTCTGTAGCTCCATCTACAAAGCCTCAATCGTTCATCTAGCTGGCAAAGAGCTTCGGTTGTGCTCATTTCTGACTTCATTCCAAGGTCATAGAAAATCTGTGCTCTGCATTGGCACCACTACTGAAGCAGAAAGCTATGTCATACACTCCAATATGCTTAGCTTTCAGTTCAACAAATACACTTTTTGGCAGACGCTTCCATACACTGTTGTTCAAGCTTTTGTTCAAGTTCTAAGTTCTGGTTTCAACGGTGAAGACGTTTTACAGCAAGTTCTCGCCCCTCAATTGCTTATACACAGATTTTATGGTCCGGATGACAGCACAAGGAAACGATTGATTATGCTCGTACATTTCAGCAGCACCGCCACTTGCCGCTACTGATATCTACTATAAAACGACGGAAGCAAAGTAATAGACCCAATATTTATTGCCTTTAGAATGAGAAAATATTTAAAAATTATTTAGACTCATTTCGCATCTGTGAAGATCATCTCGCTTGGGATCTGTGGAATATACATTAGTATATGAACGATTATGATGGAAGGCGAAGAAATGAATTAAAATATGTCCCACAGCCAGGACATGAACCCAGTCTCCTTACTTACTAGGCATACGCGAGTCCAACGCCCTCCCCCAAACAAACTTCATTTCATATCTTCAGCTTATTTTCCACCCAAATCGTCACTATTGCCAGGGGTCTCCGGTACTGGGGACGATGTAAGGGAAAAAAATAAGCTGAAGATATGAAATGAAGTTTGTGTGGGGGAGGCCGTTGGACTTGTGTAGTCCGTGCAGCAATGCTAACCATACCTGCCTAGTGAGCAAGGAGACCTAGATTCAAGTCCTGGTCGTGGCACAAATTTTAATTCATTTCTTCGGCTTCCATCATTGTCATAGATAAAGATGAGACATAATTGTCTGAAGGAAATCATTAATAGTTTATATATATATATATATATATATATATATATATATATATATATATATATATATATATATATATATAAACTTATTGTCGACAGGGTGGTTTGAAAAGTTCTCGGAACAGATTAGAAAAATAATTCTTACATCACTGAAACTTTTCTTATTTTTCAATATAGCCTCCTTGTAGATTAATGCACTTGGTCCAACAGTGTTCCAGTGCATTGATCCCATCTCGAAAATGAGTTTCCTCCAGGCCTGCAAAATAGTTGTCAACTCTGGTTATCAATTCGTCGTTTGAAGTCAATCTTCGCCCACCAAGAAAAATTTTCAGTTTCTGGAAGACATGGAAGTCTGACGGAGCCATATCAGGTGAATAAGGCGGGTGTGGCAACAACTCATATCTTAGTTCGTGTAGTTTTTCCATGACTACGACCCATGTCTGCGGGCGTGCATTGTCTTGGTGGAAGATGACTTTCTTCCTTGCTAAATCTGGCTTTTTTTGCGTTTCTTTTGTTGCAATTTTGCATAATATTCTCCAGTAATTGTTTGCCCAGTGGGGAGATAATCTACAAACAGAATCCCCTTCGCACCCCAGAACACTGATGCCATGACCTTTTCTGCCGAAGGAATTCTCTTTGCTTTCTTTGGTGGCGGAGAATCAGCATGTTTCCACTGCTTTGTTGTTTTATCTCTAGAGTATAGTAGTACACCCAAATTTCATCTACGGTCACAAACCAGCGCAAAAAATCTTGTTCTTTTCTCCTAATATGAACCACACATTGTTCCGATATGTCTATTCTCGTGCGTTTTTGATCCAGCGTCAAGAATCGCGGCACCCATCTTGCAGATAATTGTTTCATTTCTAATTCCTATACCCTTTCAGATGACATCTGGCAATCGTGAGCAATTTCACACACTTTCAATTCTCCAAGACTATTTTGTGCACTTTTGCAGTGATTTCTGGGGTAGTGACACATCTTGCCCGACTACTGCGCGCATTGCCATCTAAGCTCTCCCGACCAAATTTAAATTCAATTGTCCACTTGGCAACAGTCGAATACGAAGGAGCAGAGTCCCCCAGTGTATTGTGGAAATCTGTGTGAATGTCCTTTGCTTTCATACCTTTCTTCACGAAGTACTTAATCACTACACGGGAACAACATAGCCACGTCACCATCCCCGGCTGTCTTCCCAGAGCACTTACGTGGCTCGTGTTTACAGGCAACAGTCCAATGAATAAAACGTAAACAACTCGTTGCGCTAGCGCTGACGTGTCGTGGTGATTCCGAGAACCTTTCAAACCACCCTCGTATTTTTTGTTTTTGTGCCATGTTCTACATCCTGGAGGACCCCCTCAGAATGAATCAACTGGAACAAAAAGTACTTCCAATGTAATGTAATGTTTGACACATTAACTCATGTTTGAGGCCGCCTTATGCGTAGGAGCTCGATCCTTGAGAGATTTAGAGGTGTACTGATTATTTACTGAACGAAACTCATAGGCACAAATGTATACTACGAATGTACACTAATGGCCATTAAAATTGCTACACCACGAGGATGACGTACTAAAGACGCGAACTTTAACCGACAGGAAGAAGATGCTGTCATATGCAAATAATTAGCTTTTCAGAGCATGCACACAAGGTTGGCGCCGGTGGCGACACCTACAACGTGCTGACATTAGGAAAGTTTCCAACCGATTTCTCATACACAAACAGCAGTTGACTCTGGTGAAACGTTGTTGTGATGCCTCATGTAAGGAGGAGAAATGCGTACCATCACGTTGCCGACTTTGATAAAGGTCGGATTGTAGCCTATCGCGATTGCGGTTTATCGTACGGCGACATTGCTGCTCGCGTTGGTCGAGATCCAATGACTGTTAGCAGAATATGGAATCAGGAGGGTAATACGGAACGCCGTGCTGGATCCCAACGGCCTCGTATCACTCACAGTCGAGATGACAGGCATCTTACCCGCACGGCTGTAACGGATCGTGCAGCCATGTCTAGATCCCTGAGTCAACAGATGGGGACGTTTACAAGACAACAACCGTCTGTACGAACAGTTGGACGACGTTTGCAGCAGCATGGACTATCAGCTCGGAGACCATGGCTGCGGTTACCCTTGACGTTGCGTCACAGACAGGAGCGCCTGCGATGTTGTACTCGAGGACCAACCTGGGTGCACGAATGGCAAAACGTCATTTTTTGGGATGAATCCAGGTTCTGTTTACAGCATCATGATGGTCGCATCCGTGTTTGGCGACGTCGCGACACACATTGGAAGCGTGTATTCGTCATCGCCGTACTGACGTATCACCCTGCGTGATGGTATGGGTTGCCATTGGTTACACGTCTCGGTCACCTCTTGTTCGCATTGACGGCACTTTGAACAGTGGACGTTACATTTCAGATGTGTTACGAGCCGTGGCTCTACCCTTCATTCGATCCCTGCGAAATCCTACATTTCAGCAGTATAATGCACGACCGCATGTTGGAGGTCCTGTACGGGCCTTTCATGATACAGAAAATGTTCGACTGCTGCCCTGGCCAGCACATTCTCCAGATCAATTGAAAACGTCTGGTCAATGGTGGCCGAGCAACTGGCTCGTCACAATACGCCAGTCACTACTCTTGATGAACTGTGGTATTGTGTCGAAGCTGCATGGGCAGCTGTACCTGTACACGCCATCCAAGCTCTGTTTGACTCAATGCGCAGGCGTATCAAGGCCGTTATTACGGCCAGAGGTGGTTGTTCTTGGCATTGATTTCTCACGATCTATGCACCCAAACTGCGTGAAAATGTAATCACATGTCAGTTCTAGTATAATATATTTGTCCAATGAATACCCGATTCTTCTTGTTGTAGCAATTTTAATGGCCAGTAGTGTACAATTACCCGTTCTACATAATTACGATTAATTGTACAAATGATCCGTGTAATGTGAAATTCGCTGGGTAACGCCGTCCGCTGGTCTCCCTGAGCTATTGCTGGCGCCATTAAGGCGCAGTGGCGTCCCTACCTATGCGGTTTCCGGACAGCGACAGCACGGACAGCGCCCGGGGTCCGTTGAGGGACGAAGCGGGAACCTCAGACAGCGCGTTGCCGTCCAGCAGCAGCTCCTGCAACACACAGGGAAGGCCAACATATCAGTTCGCCGCCGTCATCACAAATCCGAGATGGACTGCGACGATCTACTGCTTCAGATGGAACATATGCTGAAAAAAAAGTTAACACCCTCAAGCACTAGGTCACTCTACAGGGTGGTCCATTGATAGTGACCGGGCCAAATATCTCACGAAATAAGCGTCGAACGAAAAAACTACAAAGAACGAAACTCGTCTAGCTTGAAGGGGGAAAACAGATGGCGCTACGGTTGGCGCTGCCATAGGAAAAACGGATATCAACTGCGTTTTTTTTTAAATAGGAACCTCCATTTTTATTACATATTCGTGTAGTACGTAAAGAAATACGAATGTTTTAGCTGGACCACATTTTTCGCTTTGTGATAGATGGCGCTGTAATGGTCACAAACGTATAAGTACGTGGTATCACGTAACATTCCTCCAGTGCGGACGGTATTTGCTTCGTGATATATTACCCATGTTGAAATGGACCGTTTACCAATTGCGGAAAAGGTCGATATCGTGTTGATATATGGCTATTGTGATCAAAATGCCCAACGGACGTGTGCTACGTATGCTGCTCGGTATCCTGGACGACATCATCCAATTGTCCGGACCGTTCGCCGGATAGTTACGTTATTTAAGAAAACAGGAAGTGTTCAGCCACATGTGAAACGTCAACCACGATCTGCAACAAATGATGATGCCCAAGTAGGTGTTTTAGTTGCTGTCGCGGCTAATCCGCACATCAGTAGCTGACCAATTGCGCGAGAATCGGGAATCACAAAAACGTCGGTGTTGAGAATGCTACATCAACATCGATTGCACCGGTACCATATTTCTATGCACCAGGAATTGCATGGCGACGACTTTGAACGTCGTGTACAGTTCTGCCACTGAGCACAAGAGAAATTACGGGATGATGACAGATTTTTTGCACGCGTTCTATTTAGCGACGAAGCGTCATTTACCAACAGAGGTAACGTAAACCGGCATAATATGCACTATTGGGCAACGGAAAATCGACGATGGCTGCGACAAGTGGAACATCAGCGACCTTGGCGGGCTAATGTATGGTGCGGCATTATGGGAGAAAGGATAACTGGCCCCCATTTTACACACATTTTACACCCCCCTGGTGGCAACAGAGGCGTATATGAGGGGCGTTTGAAAAGTCCGAGAGATAGCACCACCGGCGCGTATCGAGGTCATGTCTAGTTCGTAGCATCTTTGGAAAGAACGCACACCAAGTTTCAGCCATATTGGTCTATTTAATTGTGTTTGGCATTCGTGTGAATCAAGGAAGTCGAGTGATTGTCGAAAAATGGACGAAAAAGAATTTCGTATGGTGATGAAACATTACTTTATGAAAGGCAAAACGCCTCAGGAGACTAAAGAGAAGCTTGATAAAAATTTTCAGAGTGGCCATATGGGCACAAGTGATGCTAAATGTTCTGGACGCCCTGTGGAGGTTACGACTCCATAAATCATTGATAAAATCCATGATATGGTGATGGATGACAGAAGAATTAAGGTGCGTCAGATTGCTAGTGCTCTGGGCATCTCGAATGAATGGGTACATAATATTTTGCATAAACATTTGGACATGAGAAAGCTATCCGCAAGATGGGTTTCGCGATTGCTCACGCTTGACCAAAAACGAAATCTGGTGCAGTCTCTGTAATGGTGCAGTTGGAGTGATAAGGTACGGCTAATACGTCTAGATATAACTCTGACAGTGACAGGTACGTCGGCATCCTGTCTGATCCCCTGCATCCATTCGTGTCCATTGTGCATGCCGACGGACTTTGGCAATTCCAACAGGACAATGCGACACCTCACACGTCCAGAATTGCTAGATAGTGGCTCCAGGAACACTCTTCGGAATTTAAACACTTCCACTGGCCGTAAACCCCCGCCCCCCCCCCCCCAGACATGAACATTATTGAGCATAACTGGGATGGTTTGTAACGTGCTGTTCAGGTGAGATCTCCGCCCCCTCGTACTGTCACGGATTTATGGACAGCCCTGCAGGATTCATGGTGTCAGTTCCCTCCAGCACCACTTCAGACATTAGTCGACTCCATGCCACGTCGTGTCGCGGCACTTCTGCGAGCCCGCGGGGGTCCTACACGATATTAAGCAGGTGCACCAGTTTCTTTGGCTTTTCAGTGTATATCTTCCTTTCAACACACTGTCCACTACTTGTCACTGCTCTTTGAAGTCGGTTGTCGCCTCCGACCTCATTAGAATGTCATCGGTACGCTTCAGTGTTCTTATTTCTTCTCTCCGAACGCTAATTCTCTTTCTACATCTACATCTACATTTATACTCCGCAAGCCACCCAACGGTGTGTGGCGGAGGGCACTCTCCGTGCCACTGTCATTACCTCCCTTTCCTGTTCCAGTCGCGTATGGTTCGCGGGAAGAACGACTGCCGGAAAGCCTCCTTACGCGCTCGAATCTCTCTAATTTTACATTCGTGATCTCCTCGGGAGGTATAAGTAGGGGGAAGCAATATATTCGATACCTCATCCAGAAACGCACCCTCTCGAAATTTGGACAGCAAGCTACACCGCGATGCAGAGCGCCTCTCTTGCAGAGTCTGCCACTTGAGTTTCAAAAAATGTCTCTGAGCACTATGGGACAACTTCTGAGGTCATCAGTCCCCTAGAACTTAGAACTACTTAAACCTAACTAACCTAACGACATCACACACATCCATGCCCGAGGCAGGATTCGAACCTGCGACCGTAGCAGCAGCGCGGTTCCAGACTGTAGCGCCTAGAACCGCTCGGCCACACTAGAGTTTGCTGAACATCTCCGGAACGCTATCACGCTTACCAAATAACCCTGTGACGAAACGTGCCGCTCTTCTTTGGATCTTCTCTATCTCCTCTGTCAACCCGACCTGGTACGGATCCCACACTGATGGGCAATACTCGAGTATAGGTGAACGAGTGTTTTGTAAGACACCTCTTTTGTTGATGGACTACATTTTCGTAGGACTCTCCCAATGAATCTCAACCTGGTGCCTGCCTTACCAACAATTAATTTTATATGATCAAATCGTTCCGTACACATACTCCCAGATATTTTACAGAAGTAACTGCTACCAGTGTTTGTTCCGCTATCATATAATCATACAATAAAGGATCCTTCTTTCTATGTATTCGCAACACATTACATTTGTCTATGTTAAGGGTCAGTTGCCACTCCGTGCACCAAGTGCCTATCCGCTGCAGATCTTCCTGCATTTCGCTGCAATTTTCTAATGCTGCAACTTCTCTGTATACTACAGCATCATCCGCGAAAAGCCGCATGGAACTTCCGACACTATCTACTAGGTCATTTATATATACTGTGAAAAGCAATGGTCCCATAACACTCCCCTGTGGCACGCCAGAGGGTACTTTAACGTCTGTAGACGTATCTCCATCGAGAACAACATGCTGTCCGTTTTGCTAAAAACTCTTCAATCCAGCCACACAGCTGGTCTGATATTCCGTAGGCTCTTACTTTATCGGGCGACAGTGCGGAACTGTATCGAACGCCCTCCGGAAGTCAAGGAAAATGGCATCTACCTGGGAGCCTGTATCTAATATTTTCTGGGTCACATGAACAAATAAAGCGAGTTGGGTCTCACACGATCGCTGTTTCCAAAACTGTACTTGGTTTCCTCTGCTCTTTGCTCACTATACAGACTGAACAACATCGCACGTGAACTACATTCACAGCACGCTTTGTCTCGCTGCTCGCGTGATAATTGCCTCCGGCAACCAAGTTCGCACAGTGTCGGCCCGTTGCTCCTGACGTGGAATGGGATCGCCTCGCGCTTTCAGCGGCTGGGAACTTCGCGGGAATAGGTAAGGATGTTGCCACTTTCCTTCCTTCCTCCTGAGGCTCCCACGCGCTGGAGCGCGTATGCAAACCGGAACCGGAAAGCGTTGTTCAGATGAGCGCCTCCAGAAAGTAGTCCAGGGCTGTTAGCTGCTGGAGGATGCGCTCCGGCTCCCGTGACAACGGCTCCGAAACACGAAAGGGACGGGCTAGTGGACGTAGCTGTATTGCGGGACAGCCGGTATACGGTTTGTTTACCGGCTGGCGTTCAGGACTTCGCAAGGAATACAGGCTGGTCGTTAAGCACGAACTGTCAGATGTCCACGGTCAGGGCATCGCGTTCTTACACGGCGGTAGCGGCAGTTCACTACAGCTTTGGAAGCTCGCACTGCCTTTTCTTACTGCTTAACTGGGAAAGTGCAGACATCATTCGTGCAATATTCATTCTGAAAATAAAAACCACCGTCTCTCGCTGCAATTTATTTAATTTCTCCCAGACATGTTTCGCCTTTTACTTATCACTTATGAACTTTTTTCTTATTTACGAGGGTGAGTCTAATGAAAACCTTAAACTTGTAATAACAAAACGAAATTTCGCGCCGTTATCCTGTAAGAGACAGCAAAGCACTTGGAAGAGCAGTTGAACGGAATAGACAGTGTCTTGAAAGGAGGGTATAAGATGAGCATCAACAAAAGCAAAACGAGGATAATGGAATGTAGTCGAATTATGTCGGGTGATGCTGCGGGAATTAGATTAGGAAATGAGACACTTAAAGTAGTAAAGGAGTTTTGCTATTTGGGGAGCAAAATAATTGATGATGGTCGAAGTAGAGAGGATATCAAATGTAGACTGGCAATGGCAAGGAAAGCATTTCTGAAGAAGAGAAATTTGTTAACATCGAGTATTGATTTAAGTGTCAGGAAGTCGTTTCTGAAAGTATTTGTATGGAGTGTAGCCATGTATGGAAGTGAAACATGGACGATAAATAGTTTGGACAAGAAGAGAATAGAAGCTTTCGAAATGTGGTGCTACAGAAGAATGCTGAAGATTAGATGGGTAGATCACATAACTAATGAGGAGGTATTGAATAGGATTGGGGAGAAGAGGAGTTTGTGGCACAACTTAACTAGAAGAAGGGATCGGTTGGTAGGACATGTTCTGAGGCATCAAGGGATCACCAATTTAGTACTGGAGGGCAGCGTGGAGGGTAAAAATCGTAGAGGGACACCAAGAGATGAATACACTAAGCAGATTCAGATGGATGAAGGCTGCAGTAGGTACTGGGAGATGAAGAGGCTTGCACAGGATAGAGTAGCGTGGAGAGCTGCATCAAACCAGTCTCAGGACTGAAGACCACAACAACAACATCCTGTAAGTTGGTAAGCGTGCTACAAACAGCGTGCAGAACGGCCTGAAGGTGGCAGCATAGTGCAGATGCACACATACCGTCGCAGTATCAGTATAAAGATGGCCCCCCCACTTGTGACTTGCACCAGGGAAGAACAGCGTTCTGTTATTCGGTTTTTGCGTAGTGAAGGTGTGAACCCTATTGAAATTCATCGACGAATAAAGGTTCAATACGGTGATGCGTGTTTGTCACAGCAATAAGTCTACGAACGGAGTAGGAAGTTCGCAAATGGTGTGATGTCAGTGGAAGATGCTCCTCGTCCAGGTCAGGCACAACGAGTTGTGACTCCACAGAACATTGCAGCAGTTGCAGCCATAGTGAAGGAAAACCGCCGAGTGACACTGAATGACATTGCAGCATGTTTACAGATTAGTCATGGGTCAGCACACCACATTGTGCATGATGTGCTCCAGTTTCACAAAGTGTCTGCAAGATGGGTGCCACGGCAGCTGACTCCTGAAATGAGAGAACGACGTGTTGGTGCTTGTGAAGATCTCCTTCGGCGCTTTGAACGAGAAGGTAATGGCTTCCTTGCAAGAATCGTTACTGGGGACGAAACCTGGGTTCACTTCCACCAACCGGAAACGAACAGAGCGAGCAAGGAACGGCGCCATTCCGCATCACCAAAACCAAAGAAGGTCCGAACAGAACCATCAGCAGGGAGGGTTATTCTCTCTTTTGGGACGAAAAAGGCGTCATTTTGGAGCATTACATGCCTAGAGGGACCATTGCCACCAGTGCATCGTACACAGATCTCCTAAAAAATCATCTGCGGCCTGCAATCAAATCAAAGCGACGTGGATTGCTGTCAGCAGGTGTCCTCTTGCAACATGACAATGCAAGGCCCCACACTGCCCGTACAACAGTTGCAACAATCACAGACCTGCATTCTGAGTGTCTTCCTCATCCACCATACTCACCAGACCTTGCCCCAAGTGCTTTCCATATGTTTGGACCACTCAAAGACGCAATATAAGGAAAGAAGTTCCGTTCTGATGAAGGGGTACGCCACGCGGTGCATGAGTGTTTGCGCGGACTACCAGAAGAATTTTTTTCTAAAGGAATTTATGCACGTTGTAAGCCCTGGAGGACTTGCATTGAGCGTGGGGGGAGATTATGTTGAAAAGTGATAACAGCTTTGTACCACTTCTGCACAATAATATTTAAAAAAATATTTAAGGTTTTCATTTGACTCACCCTCTCATAATTTTACAGCGTAAGACAATGCAATTCCCTAAACAGTAGTACAACGCAAACCAAAAACATGTCAAATAATATCGCTTCAATACTTTGTCAAGCTTGTATTAAAACATGTTCCTGTTACTCAAAAGGACTTTCGCACTTATCAGTAATAACAGGAAGCTCTTACCTTTGATCAGGAATGCCCTATTGAGTACAAAACAAGAACAATAATTTTATGTCTGTACATGTAAACTGTACTTCAATCAAAAGTAATTGCTTTGCTTACATAAAAATCCAGAAGTTACACGATCAACTAGTTTTTATTAGTTATAAAACGTAATTTATATTTGTAAGGATATAAAATACACAGTGGACTAACGCTGAAAGATGTGCTGTTTAACACTGAACGATGTGCAGTTGCAATTAACGTAAAAAAATAGGTGGCGGGGGGGGGGGGGGGGGGAGGAGAGAAATTGTCGGCTTCGGCTACCGGTTTCTCTGACACATTCATTTGTTTCTTTCCGTACCAGTATTACCGGTAATCCTACTGTACATAAATTATAAATATATCTTGCTGATGAAGATATTTCAGAAGTGGTGTGAATTGTAAGCCAAGACACTTTTCATTATTTTCCAATTCAATTCAATTTTTAAAACATTATGTACAAAAGTGTAACAGTTAAGCTTTTTATTCTTGTAAATATGCATTTCTGTATTTGTTTATTCAATTATGTGTACATTGTCACTATGTGTTGCCGATGGCTAAATTGGGTACACACTCAAAGGCCAAATAAAAAAATAAAAATAAAAAAATCCTACGATTTACCACGTCATTTGCGTATTGTACCAAACCTATCGAGCCGTAGAGCGCAACTCTAACTTTTACTAAAGGCGGGTTCATTTGAAGTTCTTTGTCAGTACAGTAAATTGTAAGTACAAAGAGCAAACTATACGCACTGTACAGAACGTTTGATTGAGCACTAGCTATAAACCCATCTTCTACAATGCAATAAATCTGCAGAGGCTGAATACTGTATTTCCACAGGACATTTCACCGAGTATGGGAAAGTTAAAATGCTGGCTACAGCCTGATCCTACTGGGATTCACTGGTCGAGGAAGCTGTGGAAGTGCAAGTAGCAGACAACCTGCTCACCCGAGACAAGGGTTTCCAGCTCGACAAATTGCGGAGACCACCTCACTTGACATGTGTACTCTCTACCTGACATCCCAACACGTGCGATCCATAATAATTAGCCACATACTTCGTAAGCACTGTGGATTTGCCGACTGTGCGTTTTTTTAATTTAATTTAATTTTTTTATTTATTTTACTGTTCCATGCATTAAGTTTTATCTACGACTGACATGGACACTCTTCTTATCAGCGGTGTTATAACAAGAAGTTTGGACATACCTTTTTGTAACACGTAGGATTACCAGGTTTTCTAACTGAAAATAAAGGAGATTCTAAAAACTGCCAACATGCTACACGATGTACGATGTAACACTACCCTATCGACGTTTCCTATACTATTTAAATGTTTTCCTTTAATGAGTCTAATGGAACTTTTAATCTCATGCACTTAAAATACATAAAACACTAGAATTGACGAACACGGTTACAAATATTTACAATTTAACTTGCATTCGGAAAGAAACCGATCATTCACATATTTGACAAAATTCTTAAGAGGTTAAATTGAAATTTGTTACAATTTGCATTTCAGTTTTAATGTTTCTCACATCTGTCCACTAAATACTTATAACTGAAGACACTCTGTGTGGCCATCAGATCGTAGGATACTCGTAGGAAAACACAGCGACTTTTTTTTTCAAAATCTGTACGCTAATTCCTTTGTATTTAGAATCACAGAACACAGGTACCTATTTCTCACAAACTTTGCCAGCAAGACTGACATTACCCTTTAAAATTTCCCTCAGACTTCAGAACTCATCATACAGTTCATCTCCATTTACATCACGTTCAAAATATTTTAAAAAGTCTTGTAGCCCACTGAAATTAATTTTTCTGGTAAAGCAAAGAAGAAAGGCGTTAAGTAATCTGCACACAGTACTGCAGGGTGTCCGAAAAAGACTTTCCTTGATTACATAAATTGATAACTCTGGCTAGAAGTAAGATACAAATATGAAACTTGTGTCGGATTGTTTACAACTATCAAAGTTTTTTTTCTGTTTTGGGTTCGCAGTACGTAAGTAGTGGATGAGGTACAGTGCCCAAGAAGCCATGTTAACCAATGAGGAGAAGGCACAGTGTGTCCTGTGGTACCATGAGACACGAGCACCAACCACAGTGCAGAGACTCTTCCAGACAACATTTGGAAGGAATCCACCTGATGTCAAGAGCATTAAAGCCTGGTATGAGAAGTTCAAGAAGCACAGGATCGGTTGCTGACCTTCCGAGGGTTGGTCGACCGAGAACCTCAGCAGACAGGGTGGAAGCTGTACGGCAGTCTTTTCTGCCAAGTCCGAAGAAATCGGTGCGCAGGGCCTCACGTGAATTACAGATGCCAAAAAGCCCTCTCCATGATATTTTACAGAAACGTTTATTGTTTCGTGCATACAAAGTGCAAATAGTTCAGGCCTTGTTGCCCAATGACAGTACACGTCGATATGACTTTGCCGTCGAAATGCTTGCACGTATTGAGAACGATGATGATTATCTCAGACGCCTTTTCCAACGAAGCGACCTTTTTTGTCAGTGGAGTAGTGATGTGTGAAAAAAACTTTGATAGTTTGTAAACAATTAGACACCAGTTTCATATTTGTATCATACTTCTAGCCTGAGTTATCAATTTGTGTAATCAGGGAAATACTTTCCTGACACCCTGTATATTTGTATGAAGTACGGGAGAAATGTTCTTACACGCGTGAGTCGGGAAACTGAAAAAAATACAGTCAAAATACAGGAAAACTGGGGAAGTAAAGATGACCTATCCTAGTTGTTGTTATTGTTGTTGAGGTCTTCAGTCTGAAGACAGATATGATGCAGCTGCCCATGCTACTCTATCCTGTGCAAGCTTCTTCATCTCCCAGTACCTACTGCAACCTACATCCTTCTGAATCTGCTTACTGTATTCATCTGTTGGTCTTCCTCTACGACTTTTAGCCCTCACACTTCCCCTCCAATATCAAACTGGTAATCCCTGGAGGTTACAGAATGTGTCCTATCAATCGATCCCTTCTTCCAGTCAGGTTTCGCCACCAATGTTTTCTTCTCCGCAATTCTAGTAAGTACACCATTAGTTACGAAGCCTACCCGTTAGCATTCTACTGTAGCATTACACTTCAAAAGCCCCTGTTCTCTTCTTGGCTAAACTGTTTATCGTCCATGTTTCACTTCCATACACTACAGACGAATACCTTCAGAAAAGACTTCCTGGCACTTAAAGCTATAATCTCAGAAATTTCTCTTTTTCAGAAACGGATTTTTTGGCGTTGCCAGTCTACATTTTATAACCTCTGTACATCGTCCATCATCAATTATTTTGCTGCCTGAATAGCAAAACTCATCTACTAATTTTAGTGTCTCGTTTAATAATCTAATTCCCTCAGCGTCACTTGATTTAATTCGACTATCTGTCATTATCTTTGTTCTGCTTTTTTAAATTTTCGTCTTATATCCTATTTTGAAGACACTGTTCATTTCATTCATCTGCTCTTCCAAGTCCTTTGCTGTCCCTGACAGAATTCCAATATCACTGGATAATCTCAAAGTTCTTACTTCTTCTGCCTGGACTTTGATTCCTGCTCCAAATTTTTCTTTGCTCTCCTTTACTCCCTCGCTCAATGTACCGATTTAATAACATTGGAGATAGGCTAAAATCCTGTTTCATTCCCTTCACAGCCACTGCTTTCCTTTCATGCCTCTCGACATAGTCTTTACACCTTGTAAATAGCCTTTCGTCGGCCGCTGTGGACGAGCGGTTCTAGACGCTTCAGTCCGAAACCGCGCTGCTGCTACGGTCGCAGGTTCGAATCCTGCCTCGGGCATGGATGTGTGTGATGTCCTTAGGTTGGTTAGGTTTACGTAGATCTAAGTCTAGGGGACTGATGACCTCAGATGTTAAGTCCCATAGTGCTCAGAGCCATCTGGACATTTTTGAATAGCCTCCCGGTTCCAGTATTTCGTCCCAGCTACCTCAGGAAGTTTAATGACAGTATTGCAGTCAATATGGTCAAAACCGTTCTCTGACTAGAAATGCTATAAATGTAGGTTTGCCTTTCGGTAGCCTATCCTCTAAGATAAGTTGTAGGGTCAATACTGCCTCAGGTATTTCTGCGTTTCTCCGGAATCCGAAGTGATCCTCCCTGAGAGCGCCTTTTACCAGTATTTCCATTCTTCTGTAAGAAATTCGTGTTAGTATTTTGTAACCGTGACTTATTAAAGTGACAGTCCGGTAATATTCACACCTGTTAGCACCTGCTTTCCTTGGAACTGGAATTAGGAAATGGCTCTGAGCACTACGGGACTTAACTGCTGAGGTCATCAGTCCCCTAGACTTAGAACTACTTAAACCTAACTAACCTAAGGACATCACACACATCCATGCCCGAGGCAGGATTCGAACCTGCGGTCACGCGGTTCCTGACCGTAGCGCCTAGAACTGCACGGCCACTCCAGCCGGCTGGAATTATGACATGCGCCTTGAAGCCTGGGACACACCAGATGGAAGAGTCTTGTCACGGCTGGCTCACCCAATGCTATCAGTAGTTCTGACGGAGTGACGTCTACCCCCAGGGCCTTGTTACGACTCAGATCTTTCAGTCAAATTTTCTCTGTTACCATATCTTCATCCGGGTCCTCTTCCGTTTCTATAACACTGTCTTCGAGTTAATCTCCCTTGTATAGACCCGCTATACTCCTTCCACCTTTCAGCTTATTTGCTTACGACTGCCTTTCCCTCTGAGCTCTTCATATTCGTGCAGCTCCTTCTCTTTTCTCCAAAGGACTGTTAAGTTCTCCAGTAGGCGGTATCTATCTTTCCCCTGTATTGTATGTTAACCGCAGGCCTAGAAACGACGGAGAGGCTCCGCCCCCGCCGCAGTGGTCTACAACCCCACGACAACTGCCGCAGTCCACTTCACCCTTCCGACGCCCCACACCGAACCCAGGGTTATTGTGCGGTTCGGTCCCCGGAGGACCGCCCCCCCCCCCCCCCCCAGGGAACGTCTCACACCAGACGAGTGTAACCCCTATGTTTGCGTGGTAGAGTAATGGTGGTGTACGCGTACGTGGAGAACTTGTTTGCGCAGCAATCGCCGACATAGTGTAACTGAGGTGGAATAAGGGGAACCAGCCCGCATTCGCCAAGGCAGATGGAAAACCGCTTCAAAACCATCCACAGGCTGGCCGGTTCACCGGACCTCGACACAAGTCCGTGGGGCGGATTCGTGCCGGGGACCAGGCGCTCCTTCCCACCCGGAAAGCTGTGCGTTAGGCCGTCGGCACACGGACCGTGCATCCGAACGTTGAGCGTTGAGCGTGCCGAGTTTCTGACGTCATAGCGTGGAACGGCAAGTTCGGGAGTCTTTCCGAACGTACAGAGCAGTATCTGGCATGTCAGATATTCTGAGCGTGCGTCTGAGCGTTGACCAATGAGACGGCGCAACGCCACCTACGTCACACGCACGCCGTCTCCCTTCAGTACAGAGTTGTGAGGCGCCATATTGGCATTCATTTCAAGCCTGTATGTATATATGCCGTTTCTGAGTACCAGCAAATTGAGAATCAGTGGAAAACCCGTTGTTAACTGTGTGATTCGTTCCAATAAAATAATGAGAAACATCACATTTGTGGCAAAAGAATTATTGTAACTTGCGTATTATGAGAGTAGGCTATTTGAAGGCAGCGACACACTGAAGATCCACCCAAAACGCATTGTTCTTGGTACAATTTGTTATAGTTAAATTTCAATTAGTAACATAATTATCTACGATTAACGTTTTTAGCAAGGGGTAAGACAATATGGCTAAGCCCGAGGAGTTTGTTGTTGGTGTAGCGTAATGAGTAGCCGGCACGGTAGCTCAGGGGCCGGCACGGTAGCTCAGCGTGTTCGGTCAGAAAGCTTGGTTGGCTTCTGTAATAAAAAAACTGAGTGAAACGATCAACAACGAACTTGCACGGATGTCATGTGACGTCCGCAACGACCAAACACAACGATCAACGACGAAAAAAAAATGAAAAAAAAGCGTGTTCGGCGAGAGGGCTCTCTGTAATAAAAAAACTTAGTCAAGGGTCAACGATCAACTTGAACAGATGTCTTTTGACGTCCGCACAGACCAAACGCAACGAACTGTATCGAAAAAAAATTTGCGTCTCTGATCAATGTTGGAGTTTTTGTTGGGGTGGTGGTTCGCGTCGTAACACTTCCAAATCTTTTTTTCCTAACGTTCACGTTTTTATTAGGTTCTGATACTTTATTTTAGTTTCACATAAGTATATGTTATAATATTTCATGTTATGTAAATAAAAGCTCACCTCTTTTTGAGGGGTGACTTTGTTCGATTGGCTTAATCTACTATACAGCTTGCGCTACTTGTATAAAGATATTTTGCTCCTTTTTCTTTTACGCTTCGTAATTCACACGTTGCAAAAATTCTGCTACTGGGTAGGAACAGTGATCAAGTAAGACTGACCTTGGAGTTTTACTAAAATGTGGGAATGATTAAATAATGTTTATCTTATGTGAAGAAGTATTGCAAATTTGTACCACACTGTTTGTAATGGAACTTTTATAAGCCTGTGTCCTTATTGATTGGACATGGTACTTTCCTTTTCGTGGACCATGAAGGAAATGTATATTTTAATAGAGCTAACGTGGGAATTTTACGCACGCCCGTTGAGTAAATAGTGTGATTTACGAACAAGAAACATCCCTCAACTGCCGCTGGAGTGCGTTGTGATCGCGTATTCCACGTTGGGGCCCACGTACCGTGTGCACAAGTCGCATCGTTAAACCGTCGGCACACGGGCCTTGCTGCCGAACGTCAACGTTGATCGTGCCAAGTTCAAAGTGCTGCTGAACGCTCAGGAACGATGCGACTTGTCCATACGGTACGTGGGCCCCAACGTGGTATACGCGATCGCAACGCACTCCAGCGGCAGTTGAGAGATGTTTCTAGTTCGTAAATCACACTGTTTACTCAACGGGCGCGCGTAATATTCCCACGTTAGCTCTATTAAAATATACATTTCCTTCATCGTCCACGAAAAGGAAAGTACCATGTCCAATCAATAAGGACACAGGCTTATAAAAGTTCCATTACAAACAGTACGGTACTAATTTGGTTCTTGTTTATTTCATCATTCCCACATTTTAGTAAAACCCCAAGGTCAGTCTTACATGAGGACTGTTCCTACCTCCCAGTTGCAGAATCTTTGCAAAATGTGAATTACGAAGCGTAAAAGAAAAAGGAGCAAAATATTTTTATACAAGATTAAGGCAATCGAACAAAGTCGCCCCTCAAAAAATGGTTTACACAACATCAAATATTATAATATATACTTATTTTAAACTAATAATAAAGTATCAGAACCCAATTGAAACGCGAATGTTAAGAAAAAAAATTAAGGAAGCGTCGAGGCGCGAACCGCCGCCCCAATTAACAACTCAACACAAGACACTGATGCAAATCATTACGCTACACGATCAACATATGACTGACCTCCAATTATTTTATGTTAACCGTTGCTGAAAACCTTCATCGTAGATATGTTACTAACTGAAATTTAATTATAGGAAGTTGTACGAAGAACAACGCGTTTTGGGTGGATCTTCAGTGCGTCGCTGCCTTCAAATACCCTACTCTCATAATACGCAAATTACAATACTTTTCCTGGCCACGAATATGATGTTTGTCATTATTTTACTGGAACGAATCACACAGTTAACAATGGGGTTTCCAGTGATTCTCAATTTGCTGGTGCCCAGAAACGGCATATATACATATAGGCTTGAAATGAATGCCAATATGGCGCCTCACAACTCCGTACTGAAGGGAGACGGCGTGCGTGTGACGTAGGTGGCGTTGTGCCATCTCATTGGTCAACGCTCAGACGCACGCTCAGAATATCTGACATGCCAGATATTGCTCCGCACGCTCGGAAAGACTCCCGAACGTGCTATTCCACGCTATTACGTCAGAAACTCGGCACGCTCAACGCTCGGATACACGGTCCGTGTGCTCACGGCTTCAGACTGCACGGCCAACCGGGCGGGCTATCTTTCCCCTAGTGATATATGCTTCTAAATCCTTATGCTTGTCCTCCAGCCATTCCTGTTTAGCCATTTTGCACTTCGTGTCAGTCTCGTTTTTAATCCCAGTTGCACCCTGTATATCAGATGAAGAGGTCGCGACAGACTGTGTATTGTGGCGGGCAGCGTCAGACCAGCGTCCAGTTCGGCCACGAGGCCTTTCCCGAACAACAGCCGGAGCCGTAAATCCCACGCACGCAACGTGGGTCACGCAGCGGCCTGGAATGCGTGCGCGCGTCATTAACAGCTGCCTGCCGTCCAAACTACCTGCCGCTCGCTCCCTCCCTCCCTCCCTCCCTCGCCAATCACCAGTCCCACCAGCTCCGCTGACGTCGACACGGCTTCTCCAGTGGACCGCCTGCACCTTCAGCTCCCCCTAGACTGTCAATAATATTCCACAACAGTTCATACTGCGTAGTACTGTTGTGCCTCAATACGAGGGGTGGACCCAAAAAAATAAAAAAATAATTAAAAATATAGGGAAATACGTCACAACGTCTTTATTCCTTAACATTTTCAAACAAGATTTTGATCACCTTCAAAGTATTCTCCACTGGCCACAACGCAACTTCTTCAAACGGTCCTCCCTCTGTTCAAAGCTTTATATATACACCACTGGCCATTAAAATTGCTACACCACGAAGATGACGTGCTACAGACGCGAAATTTACCCGACAGGAAGAAGATGCTGTGATATGCAGATGATTAGCTTTTCAGAGCATTCACACAAGGTTGGCGCCGGTGGCGACACCTACAACGTACTGACATGAGGAAAGTTTCCAACCGATTTCTCATACACAGTTGACCGGCGTTCCCTGGTGAAACGTTGAGATGCCTCGTGTAAGGAGGAGAAATGCGTACCATTACGTTTCCGACTTTGATAAATGTCGGACTGTAGCCTATCGTGACTGCGGTTTATCGTATCGCGACATTGCTACTCCCGTTGATCGAGATTCTATAACTGTTTACAGAACATGCAATCGGTGGGTTCAGGAGGGTAATACAGAACGCGGTGCTGGATCCCAACATCTACATATACATACATACTCCGCAATCCACCATACGGCGCGTGGCGGAGGGTATCTCGTACCACAACTAGCATGTTCTCTCCCTGTTCCACTCCCAACCAGAACGAGGGAAAAAAGACTGCCTTTATGCCTCTGTACGAGCCCTAATCTCTCTTACCTTTGTGGTCTTTCCGCGAAATATAAGTTGGCGGCAGTAAAATTGTACTGCAGTCAGCCTCAAATGCTGGTTCTCTAAATTTCCTCAGTAGCGATTCCTTTCCTCTAGAGACTCCCACCCGAGTTCCTGAAGCATTTCCGTAACACTCGCGTTATGATCAAACCTACCAGTAACAAATCCAGCAGCCCGCCTCTGAATTGGTTCTATCTCCCCCCTCAAACCGACAAGATAGGGATCCCAAACGCTCGAGCAGTACTCAAGAATAGGTCGTATTAGTGTTTTATTAGCGGTCTCCTTTACAGATGAACCACATCTTCCCAAAATTCTGAAGACGACTATCCGCCTTCCCCACAACTGCCATTACATGCTTGTCCCACTTTATATCGCTCTGCAATGTTACGCCCAAATATTTAATCGACGTGCCTGTGTCAAGCGCTACACTACTAATGGAGTATTCAAACATTACTGGACTATTTTTCCTATTCATCAGCATTAATTTACATTTATCTGTATTTAGAGTTAGCTGCCATTCTTTACACCAATCATAAATCCTGTTCAAGGCATCTTGTATCGTCCTACAGTCACTCAACGACGACACCTTCCCGTACACCACAGCATCGTCAGCAAACAGCCGCACATTGCTATCCCCCCTATCCAAAAGATCATTTAAGTAGGTAGAAAACAACAGCGGACCTACCACACTTCCCTGGGGCACTCCAAATGATACGCTCACCTCCGATGAACACTCACCATAGAGGAGAACGTACTGGGTTCTATTACCTAAGAAGTGTGACTAGCAGTCGAGATGACAGGCATCTTATCCGCACGGCTGTAACGGATTGTGCAGCTACGTCTCGATCCATGAGTCAACAGATGGGGACGTTTGCCAGACAACAACCATCTGCACGAACAGTTCGACGACGTTAGCAGCAGCACGGACTACCAGCTCGGAGACCGTGGCTGCGGATATCCTTGACGCTGCATCACAGACAGGAGCGCCTGCGATGGTGTACTCAGCGACGAACGTGGGTGCACGAATGGCAAAACGTCATTTTTTCGGGTGAATCCAGGTTCTGTTTACAGCATCGTGATGGTCGCATCCGTGTTTGGCGACATCGCGGTGAACGCACACTGGAAACGTGCATTCGTCATCGCCATATTGGCGTATCGCCCGGCGTGATGGTATGGGGTGCCATTGGTTACACGTCTCGGTCACCTCTTGTTCGCATTGACGGCACTTCGAACAGTGGACGTTACATTTCAGATGTGTTACGACCCGTGGCTCTACCCGTCATTTGGTCCCTGCGAAACCCTACATTTCAGCAGGATAATGCACGACCGCATGTTGCAGGTCCTGAACTGGCCTTTCTGGATACAGAAAATGTTCGACTGCTGCCCTGCCCAGCGCATTCTCCAGATCTCTCACCAATTGAAAACGTAGCCGGCCGAAGTGGCCGTGCGGTTAAAGGCGCTGCAGTCTGGAACCGCAAGACCGCTACGGTCGCAGGTTCGAATCCTGCCTCGGGCATGGATGTTTGTGATGTCCTTAGGTTAGTTAGGTTTAACTAGTTCTAAGTTCTAGGGGACTAATGACCTCAGTAGTTGAGTCCCATAGTGCTCAGAGCCAATTGAAAACGTCTCGTCAGTGGTGGCCGAAGAACTGGCTCGTCACAATACGCCAGTCACTACTCCTGATGAACTGTGGTATCGTGTTGAAGCTGCATGGGCAGCTGTACCTGTACACGCCATCCAAGCTCTGTTTGACTCAATGCCCAGGCGTATGAAGGCCGTTATTACGGCCAGAGGTGGTTGTTCTGGGTACTGATTTCTCAGGATCTATGCACCCAAATTGCGTGAAAGTGTAATCACTTGTCAGTTCTAGTATAATATACTTGTCCCATGAATACCCGTTTATCATCTGCATTTCTTCTTGGTGTAGCAATTTTAATGGCCAGTAGTGTATGAAGATCGTATCTGTTCCATCTTCATATACACTCCTGGAAATTGAAATAAGAACACCGTGAATTCATTGTCCCAGGAAGGGGAAACTTTATTGACACATTCCTGGGGTCAGATACATCACATGATCACACTGACAGAACCACAGGCACATAGACACAGGCAACAGAGCATGCACAATGTCGGCACTAGTACAGTGTATATCCACCTTTCGCAGCAATGCAGGCTGCTATTCTCCCATGGAGACGATCGTAGAGATGCTGGATGTAGTCCTGTGGAACGGCTTGCCATGCAATTTCCACCTGGCGCCTCAGTTGGACCAGCGTTCGTGCTGGACGTGCAGACCGCGTGAGACGACGCTTCATCCAGTCCCAAACATGCTCAATGGGGGACACATCCGGAGATCTTGCTGGCCAGGGTAGTTGACTTACACCTTCTAGAGCACGTTGGGTGGCACGGGATACATGCGGTCGTGCATTGTCCTGTTGGAACAGCAAGTTCCCTTGCCGGTCTAGGAATGGTAGAACGATGGGTTCAATGACGGTTTGGATGTACCGTGTTCTATTCAGTGCCCCCTCGACGATCACCAGTGGTGTACGGCCAGTGTAGGAGATCGCTCCCCACACCATGATGCCGGGTGTTGGCCCTGTGTGCCTCGGTCGTATGCAGTCCTGATTGTGGCGCTCACCTGCACGGCGCCAAACACGCATACGACCATCATTGGCACCAAGGCAGAAGCGACTCTCATCGCTGAAGACGACACGTCTCCATTCGTCCCTCCGTTCACGCCTGTCGCGACACCACTGGAGGCGGGCTGCACGATGTTGGGGCGTGAGCGGAAGACGGCCTAACGGTGTGCGGGACCGTAGCCCAGCTTCATGGAGACGGTTGCGAATGGTCCTCGCCGATACCCCAGGAGCAACAGTGTCCCTAATTTGCTGGGAAGTGGCGGTGCGGTCCCCTACGGCACTGCGTAGGATCCTACGGTCTTGGCGTGCATCCGTGCGTCGCTGCGGTCCGGTCCCAGGTCGACGGGCACGTGCACCTTCCGCCGACCACTGGCGACAACATCGATGTACTGTGGAGACCTCACGCCCCACGTGTTGAGCAATTCGGCGGTACGTCCACCCGGCCTCCCGCATGCCCACTATACGCCCTCGCTCAAAGTCCGTCAACTGCACATACGGTTCACGTCCACGCTGTCGCGGCATGCTACCAGTGTTAAAGACTGCGATGGAGCTCCGTATGCCACGGCAAACTGGCTGACACTGACGGCGGCGGTGCACAAATGCTGCGCAGCTAGCGCCATTCGACGGCCAACACCGCGGTTCCTGGTGTGTCCGCTGTGCCGTGCGTGTGATCATTGCTTGTACAGCCCTCTCGCAGTGTCCGGAGCAAGTATGGTGGGTCTGACACACCGGTGTCAATGTGTTCTTTTTTCCATTTCCAGGAGTGTAGTTAAGGCTAACCGGCCATTGACGTTCTTCTTCTGTATTGGATGCACACGCATTGCCGAACTCTTACGGGACTCGGTACGATTGCCCGCCACGAGTAATGAGTGTAATGGGCAGGGACACTGCGAATGTAGTGTGTGGACGTTAAGTTGGGGGAGCGTGTAAGGGATAAATCCCTGCAGTCGCGCTTCCTCTGTGCCCTCAGTGGCTCAGACGGATGGAGCGTCTGCCATGTAAGCAGGAGATCCCGGGTTCGTGTCCCAGTAGGGCCACAAATTTTCAACTGTACCCGTTGATGTATATCAACGCGTGTCGGCAGCGTAGGGTCTTGATTTAATTATCATTTCATTCTAGGGCGCTTCATTGTCGCCGATGGTATCTGTTCTTTCGGACATATCCGAAAGAACATATACCATTTCATATCATCTACACAGAACTCGGAGAAATGGTAATTTAACGGTGGTATGCTGCTGAGGGGCACACATGGTCAATTCGCGAACAGCGTTTTTAATATACGACAAATCGCAATTTAAAATCGCTATTACCGAAAACTAGCATACACAAAAATCATTCATACCGGAAAGTCACAGTTTAGTCCAGTCCCTAAATACGAGTTAGCAGATATACTTGACAGTGTCTGTTAGTTGATACTTGCGACTGATCACAGTGTGATATTTAGGGTGATACGTCTCAGAAGTTGGAGAAATAGCAATTTAACGTTGGTATGTGGGGACGGGTGGTTATTACGATTTTATAGGGTGACAAATCGCAATGTAAAGTAGCAGCTACCGAAAAGTAGCACTCACAGAAATCACTGATCCTGGAAAGTCACAATTTAGCCCCATCCCTAAATACCGGTAAACAGATATACTTAGCAGAGCCCGTTAGCTGCTACTTGCGATTAATCACAGTGTAACACCTAAGCAGAAGTCGGAGAAATTGTAATTTAACGTTGGTACGGTGCAGAAGGATGCAAGTTGTGAATTCGTGAACTGCGATGTTAAAGTGTTACATACTGCAATGTAAAATCACACTTACTGAAAATCAGCATCCACAGAAATCACCGATATCGGAAAAGTCACATTTAGCTCAGCCCTATGGCCGGTATTACACTATCAAAATTGATGGTGTAATAGGGAACTTTGTCAAATGTCGTCAAATATTTGATCAAATCTAGGGCCTCACTGTAGATTTGATCAAAGAAGTCGCTTGTCTTCTGTTCACTGCAATGTAACTTGTTACCGCTTGGAGCGCTAGCATCACTGCAGCGTACTCTCATCTGCAGTGTTATTATAAACATTGCTGGTAAATAGAATTGGTGTGTGCCGACAACTACAAAACTAATAGAGATGTATGAAGCTGATGAGGTGCTTTACAACGTCAGGCACCCTGAATACAAAAATAGATTAAGAAGATTGGAGACCTGACCTGACTTAACTCTCTCCTGCAGCAAGGAATCGGACCTGTATTCTGCAGATATAGCAGTTCTTAAGTGAGTATTGTGCTTTGTGATATGAGGATACACTTCACTGAGCACATACAGAAATGTATGCTTATGCATCCTTAACTAACTGATGCACGACTTGACGTCCTCCACTATAAGCTTACGTAACAAGTTTTGTTGAATGCTTTTATCGTGTCGTCGTAAAACCCACGGCTTCACCCACGTACGTTTTCTTTTTTCCCCACTTCTCTTCCACATTTGCACACAGTCCAATTGTGGTACAGTCGTGGCCAAAACGAGCGAGACCCCTCGCCTTTTAGTTATGCTGATCCGCACAGCTTTAAAGTCTGCTACACAGCATAACAGGCAAGGCGACGAAGTGCTACCAACATACTATGCACAGGCGTGAAACTGAAAAACTATCCGAACTTTGTCAGACTGTTTTCAATCATGTGTAAGAGTATATTAATGCTGATTGGTGTGTTAAACACAACACGTACATATAGGATATAAATGAAAGAAGCTGACTTTTTTACACCACCAAGGGACCGTATACCGAAGTGCGATACATTTCCGTTTATTGTGTCTACCCGTACTCGAGGTAAACAGATAGACGGTCAAGAAAGTGAGACTAGCAGGGTTCCACTTTTACCGATTTAGGTGACGAAATCCTAACAACGAAAATAGCCACGACCGTTACTGAAGATGAGGGCCGCATAAATAATTCCCCCTACTCTTTATTCCAAATGTTCTATTTTCAGTCGATACATCAGCATATTAATCGTAGCTAAGCTTTCGATCCAAATCACGTTTACAGGAATGCAAATAAAATCCATTTGCCTATACACGTGGTAATTCAGATCCCAGTATTAATGCCACTGCGTTTTAGAAGTGCGAGCATTCCCATTACTAGCTAGCTTACGAAACACTTCGGCTAATGAACGTTTTCTGGCTGTGGCGAGTCCAATGGAGAATTCGAAACACTGTAGAATACGTTTGGCAGCTACGTAGCCCTTTATTTCCTGGGGTGGTGCAGAATTATCCTACTAAATTTACTCGCTAATAACAGTATTTTGTTATTTCGATAACCATCCCGAATGATTGTCACATAAGCGGTGACATAAAGGTAGAAAACTCATGTTTTTGAGTCTACAAAGCTCTACGCAATGGAAACTGCAGATCATTTTGCCATTTTCATTGCGAAATTGCCGGCTTATTCCTGTCTGGGATAATAATAGAGGGCTGTTTGCCTGGGTTGTCTGATTGCGTAGTGAAAGGTGTTTGCTACTGCAAGGGAGGTCTGGTTTGTTTTAGGTTTTAATCTCGATGGAGGCAGATAGGCTATCAGTAAAGACATTTTAAGATATTCTCGCGCCCCAATACATTTTATTGCTACCTTTATTCTGTATCGGCGCCCTGTGGATGTCGATATGAAACTCTTGTAGAACTTTATACTTGTTACTGCCTACTTTTTCCGCTTCTGTCAATAATTGAAATGACTTAAGTGTGGCACGGAATGATTTTTAACTGAATATCGTTATGAATCTTCAGGCATTGCTAAATTTGCACACTTTCATGGCACGTCAGCAGCGGTAATCCAGTATGACTGGTCTGAACGTTGACACAGACCGTTTCGCGGCCGAATGCGCATAATATTTTGCTAATCTGGGGTACTTTGGCTTACTAAAACATTTATGTTATCTCGATAAGCTGAAATTCATTTTTATTAGTACAGTTCATACTCATTAGCGTTTCTTCTTTCATTTATATCTTATATTTACGTGTTGTATTTAACACACTAATCAGCATTAATATAGTCTTACACATGATTGAAAACAGTCTGACAAAGTTCGGAAAGTTTTTCAATTTCACGCCTGTGCATAGTATGTTGGTAGCACTTCGTCGCCTTGCCTGTTACGCTGTGTAGCAGACTCTAAAGCTGTGCGGATCAGCATAACGAAAAGGCGAGGGGTCTCTCTCGTTTTGTCCACGACTGCACATGCAACTGCTGCGGTTAATTACAAGTTGTTGTTGTCAGCCATGTTAAACTTTGAGGAAAAATATGATGACAGTAACACCCCTTTTTAGCGCCACGTCAAAGATCTTTGTCATATTTGTGAAATATTTTATCACATCTTTGATCAAATCTTCGACAAAGAAATTTGATAGTGTAGTACCGGCTTATGTCAAAGGTGAGAGGAGAGGAGAGACAGGCTAGCCGCTGCGACCGACCAGTGACCCGGGAGCTGGCGGCAGCCCCCCTACCTGTACATAACGGCGCTGAGACGCGGCAGTGGGTGCGGTCGGCCATTCAGACCCGCCAACGTCGTAGTGGTGAGGGGAGGGGGGAGCAGAGGCTGGAGGGGGGCGGAACTACAGAGGAATGCACCTCACTGGAGGTGAGCGGACGCAAACGTGAAAGAAGGCCTCAGACCTGCAGGGCCAATGCGGCACGTGTACAGTGGCGTGCACCACACTGCAGGTCTTGAGTTACAGCGAACATCTCCAGCACATGTTGAGTCGCTATTTCAGTCTAGTTCAATGTTGTTATTTTACCCACGTTGGATCTTATGAACTCCGCGGTCGTTATGATACTTGGTGAATGACGCAACCAGCCACAAATACGTTTTAAATGTTTTATTGTAGTGCCATAACCGGTTTTGGGGTGCCATGCCCATCTTACCTCAGACCAGAGGCATTTCGAGTAACTCCCATAATATGAATTTGACCCTCATTACCCCAGTAGAAATAATGTCCATCATAAAATCTTTAAAATCAAAAACATCTAGTGGTTATGATGAAATATCAACAAAGTTAATTAAAGAATGTGATTATAAGTAACATAATAAGCTATCTGTGTAACCAGTCATTTATCAGTGGAATATTTCCTGAATGGTTGAAATATGCTGAAGTTAAGCCACTGTTTAAGAAGGGAGATAAAGTAATAGCATCAAATTTCCGTCCAATTTTACTGTTGCCAGCATTCTCAAAGATTTTAGAAAAAGTAATGTACAATCGGCTTTATAACCAAATAACATACTGTCAAAGTTCAGAATACTTCTGGCTACTGATGTACACCATATTAAGGCCTTTTTGTAGGAATAATGGTACTGGTATGTAATGGTATGATGTACCGTAGCAGCACACTAAATGTGTCTCAATTGAATTGATTCTTCACCATGTCCTTGACACTAACGCTAACAAGTTTGGTACTCGTACGGTAATTACTTTCCGTGTTATAGCGTGTTAAATAGGGAAAGTTTAATTATAACCACACGGTATATATAATGCAAGCAAAATATTAACCGTCTGAAGATGGGAATGGTAGCCCGAAACCGGTTATGGCACTAAAATGAAACATTTAAAAGAATTTGTGGCTGGTTGCGTCATTCACCAACTGGTTTAATATTTCCTAAGTGTGTGTATAAATACAAGCAAGCTCCTAATAACACTTACGACATGACAAAAGTTAATATCTTTAGTGTGTACGTTTTCATTGGCATACTGACTTCCGATTAGTCCCGGACGGAACCGAGAGTTCACGATGTATGTCGGGAAAGGCACCTGGTGTGACGGCACAAGTTCGTTGCGGGGCCTGCTGTGGGCAGCGATAATACAGGACAGAGCGCACGTCTGTGTGACGTCAGCATGTAGCGTTCGCGGCCAGCGATAAATACCTATCAAAGGCCTTCGGTGAAAGCTTTGACAGTGTAGTAGCCAAGCTTTTACCAAAGATCTTTGAAAAAAGTTGAGCGAGGGCCTAATTTGATGAAAGTTCGCCATTGTATACACGTCGTTTCGCTTGCTTTAGTACATATAAGCTATAAAATGACGAAGCACATTTGGTACGTGCTACCACCGAGTGACGATTGCAAAGTACTTCTTCACAACACTAAGCATGCTGATCACGAAAACCGTAATTAGCGGTCGGATCTTCCAAGGAAATATCTGCAGCAATCATCTGCGTTAGAAGACTGGAAAAAAGTGCAGGTGACGCCTGTATATAAGAAGGGTACAAGGACGGATCCTCAAAATTACAGACCAATATCTTTAACATCGGTTTGTTGTAGGATTCTCGAACATATTCTCGGTTCGAATATAATGAATATCCTTCAGACAGAGAAGTTGCTGTCCGTGCATCAGCACGGCATTAGAAAGCATTGCTCCTGCGAAATGCAACTCGCCCTTTTTTCACATGATACCTTGCGAACCGTGGATGAAGGGTATCAGACGGATACCATATTCCTTGACTTCCAGAAAGCGTTTGATTCGGTGCCCCACTGCAGACTCCTAACTAAGGTACGAGCATATGGGATTGGTTCCCAAGTATGTGAGTGGCTCGAAGACTTCTTAAGTAATAGAACCCAGTACGTTGTCCTCGATGGTGAGTGTTCATCGGAGGTGAGGGTATCATCTGGAGTGCCCCAGGGAAGTGTGGTAGGTCCGCTGTTGTTTTCTATCTATATAAATGATCTCTGGATAGGGTGGATAGCAATGTGCGGCTGTTTGCTGATGATGCTGTGGTGTACGGGAAGGTGTCGTCGTTGAGTGACTGTAGGAGGATACAAGATGACTTGGACAGGATTTGTGATTGGTGTAAAGAATGACAGCTAACTCTAAATATAGATAAATGTAAATTAATGCAGATGAATAGAAAAAAGAATCCCGTAATGTTTGAATACTCCATTAGTAGTGTAGCGCATGATACAGTCACGTCGATTAAATATTTGGGCGTAACATCGCAGAGCGATATGAACTGGGACAAGCATGTAATGGTAGTTGTGGGGAAGGCGGATAGTCGTCTTCGGTTCATAGGTAGATTTTTGGGAAGGTGTGGTTCATCTGTAAAGGAGACCGCTTATAAAACACTAATACGACCTATTCTTGAGTACTGCTCGAGCGTTTGGGATCCCTATCAGGTCGGATTGAGGGAGGACATAGAAGCAATTCAGAGGCGGGCTGCTAGATTTGTTACTGGTAGGTTTGATCATCACGCGAGTGTTACGGAAATGCTTCAGGAGCTCGGGTGGGAGTCTCTAGAGGAAAGGAGGCGTTCTTTTCGTGAATCGCTACTGAGGAAATTTAGAGAACCAGCATTTGAGGCTGACTGCAGTACAATGTTACTGCCACCAACTTGTATTTCGCGGAAAGACCACAAAGATAAGATAAGACAGATTAGGGCTCGTACAGAGGCATATAGGCAGTCGTTTTCCCTCGTTCTGTTTGGGAGTGGAACAGGGAAAGAAGATGCTAGTTGTGGTACAAGGTACCATCCGCCACGCACCGTATGGTGGATTGCGGAGTATGTAAGTAGATGTAGATGTAGATGAAGTGGCTGGACTGTTGATGATGTTACGCTTACATATAGAAAGAAAGGGTGTGGAAGGAGGTGGAGATGTGGAAAGCCAAGCGTGTTCAAAGACGATATAAATGAAACAAGTACTTATTTGTATTCTAAATAAACTTCTTCTTAGGTGACTTATATATTGCTTCACATGTGTCTGGCATAACACGTAAAATGGTACGCTGTAGGATTCGACTAATATATTGCAAGCTGGAATAGCTTTCGGATGTTCTAAAAGTCTTAACCTAACCTCGAGACGATCTTTAGCAGAAATAGCATTCATGATTTAAATAATGAAACAATGCACTGGTTACGTATTTATTTACGTTTTACATGATGCTTTGCGAGAATTTATACTCATTATCAAGTACAAGTATTTAATGTGAAGTTTCGGAAAATCGGACAAATGAATTCTGTCAGACTGCAGTAAAACATAAAAACTCAAATGCCCAGCAAGAAAGGCAGAGCAGCAAACATACCAACAGCACCGAGCGAGGTGGCGCAGTGGGAAGCACACTGGACTCGCTTTCGGGAGGACGACGGTTCAATCCCGCGTCCGGCCATCCTGATTTAGGTTTTCCGTGATTTCTCTAAAATCGCACCAGGCAAATCCCAGGATGGTTCCTCTGAAAGGACACGGCCGACTTCCTTCCCCGTCCATCCCTAATCCGAAGAGACCGATGACCTCGCTGTTTAGTCTCTTCCCCCAAACAATCCAAAGCAACAAACACCACATAAAAGACGTTTGTAAATATTTCCTCTTGAAAATGAAAATAAATTCTGGAAACGCCTCATTAAGCATAAAAAAATTTATAACTAGTACAGAAGTTCATTATTTAAATCAGGAATGAAAAAGTTGCCGGCTTTTCGAAAACATCACTTATGATGAAAAAAGTAGGAAATGGCATTTCTTAAATCGGTATGGTGTATGCAGATACGAGGGGCCACCTTCATGAGGGAAAAATGAAGCTTTTTTTCCACATTCTCAAATAACTTTCGTTGTTCTTTATGTCGTCGCCCTGTAGCTCACTAAGCAAATTCTGATTAACGTTTTGAGCTTCTCCTCTCATTATCCATAGTTTCACTCAACAATCGTTGCCATTTCTAGCAATGCATTTGTCAGCAACATATGCTGTTGTGCACGTACTTAACTGTCCGCAATCAGTTCCGAACAACTATGAAAAACTATAGCGAAGCAGTTTTGTCAAAGAGGTTTGACGAAATATTTGACAAAATCTTTGCCAAAGATCTTCCGTGTAATATGGGCTTCAAGACTGACGCGTTTGTGTCGACCTGCAGTTAACACTATATTCCTGACGTCACAGGCGTGCGCACAGACCTATCGTTGGCCACGGCCTCTATATAGTGACGTCACAGCCTAAGTGCTTCCCACAGGGAGCGAGGCAGCGACAGCAGTACAGTTCCCGATGCTGTTTCCAGGGACAAATTTTCGCGCGAACTTGTAAGCAGGTTCTGGCGCTGCAGTCTGGAACCGCGAGACCGCTACGGTCGCAGGTTCGAATCCTGCCTCGGGCATGGATGTGTGTGATGTCCTTAGGTTAGTTAGGTTTAACTAGTTCTAAGTTCTAGGGGACTAATGACCTCAGCAGTTGAGTCCCATAGTGCTCAGAGCCATTTGAACCATTTGAACTTGTAAGCAGGTTACTGTGAAAGAGCTCAGAAGGCAGAGCAAAAACTGTAAGCTTTCTTCAGAAATATAAAATAGAATTTATAACAGACGTTAAATTGCCCAGAGAAATTGCTCATAAACTAAAAGTAAATCAAGGAAGTCAGTTTATTCAAATACACTACCGGCCATTAAAATAGCTACACCACGAAGCTGACGTGCTACAGACGCGAAACTTAACCTATAGGAAGAAGATGCTGTGATATGCAAATGATTAGCTTTTCAGAGCATTCACACAAGGTTGCCGCCGGTGGCGACACCTACAACGTGTTGACACGAGGAAAGTTTCCACCCAATTTCTCATACACAAACAGCAGTTGACCGGCGTTGCCTGGTGAAACGTTGTTGTGATGCCTCGTGTAAGGAGGAGAAATGCGTACCATCACGTTTCCGACTTTGATAAAGGTCGGATTGTAGCCTATCGCGATTGCGGTTTATCGTATCGCGACATTGCTGCTCGCGTTGGTCGAGATCCAATGACTGTTGGCAGAATACGGAATCGGTGGGTTCAGGAGGGTAATACGGAACGCCGTACTGGATCCCAACGGCCTCGTATCACTAGCAATTGAGATGACAGGCATCTTATCCGCACGGCTGTAACGGATCGTGCAGCCACGTCTCGATCCCTGAGTCAACAGATGGGGACGTTTGCAAGACAACAACCATCTGCACGAACAGTTCGACGACGTTTGCAGCAGCACGGACTATCAGCTCGGAGACCGTGGCTGCGGTTACCCTCGACGCTACATCACAGACAGGAGCGCCTGCGATGGTGTTTACAGCATCATGATGGTCGCATCCGTGTTTGGCGACATCGCGGTGAACGCACATTGGAAGCGTGATACTGGCGTATCACCCGGCGTGATGGTATGGGGTGCCATTGGTTACACGTCTCGGTTACCTCTTGTTCGCACTGACGGCACTTTGAACAGTGGACGTTACATGTCATATGTGTTACGACCCGTGCACTACCCTTCATTCGATCCCTGTGAAACCCTACATTTCAGCAGGATAATGCACGACCGCATGTTGCAGGTCGAGTACGGGCCTTTCTGGATACAGAAAATGTTCGACTGCTGCCCTGGCCAGCACATTCTCCATATCTCTCACCAATTGAAAATGTCTGGTCAATGGTGGCCGAGCATCTGGCTCGTCACAATACGCGAATCACTACTCTTGATGAACTGTGGTATCGTGCTGAAGCTGCACGGGCAGCTGTACCTGTTCACGCCATCCAAGCTCTGTTTGACTCAATGCCCAGGCGTATCAAGGCCGTTATTACGGTCATAGGTGGTTGTTCTGGGTACTGATTTCTTAGGATCTATGCACCAAATTACGTGAAAATGTAATCGCATGTCAGTTGTAGTATAATATATTTGTCCAATGAATACCCGTTCATCATCTGCATTTCTTCTTGGTGTAGCCATATTAATGGCAAGCAGTGTATTTAGGTGAGTGGCTAAACGTAAACAACAACGAGAAAGACAGTTTAGAAATAAGAGAAGAGCAAATAAGATGAACATCGCAGTCCAGAACACCAGAAACATGTACACGAAGGAGAGTTCATCGTTAGACTCTAAAATCAAAGCATTATAATACAGTAGTGAGACATGGGGTGCAGTATGGAGCCGAAACACTAACAATAGTGTGGAAGGGCGGAACAAATAAAATCATGAAAATAGAAAGAAGACATGTTAGAAGCATACTTGTAACAACGACAAGAGAAACACAATTTAACAGGGTATCAATTAACAACCTCGGGGAAGATCAGTTTGGATTCCGTAGAAATGTTGGAACACGTGAGGCAATACTAACCTTACGACTTATCTTAGAAGAAAGATTAAGAAAAGGCAAACCTACGTTTCTAGCATTTGTAGACTTAGAGAAAGCTTTTGACAACGTTAACTGGAATACTCTCTTTCAAATTCTGAAGGTGGCAGGGGTAAAATACAGGGAGCGAAAGGCTATTTACAATTTGTACAGAAACCAGATGGCAGTTATAAGAGTCGAGGGGCATGAAAGGTAAGCAGTGGTTGGGAAAGGAGTGAGACAGGGTTGTAGCCTCTCCCCGATGTTATTCAATCTGTATATTGAGCAAGCAGTAAAGGAAACAAAAGAAAAATTCGGAGTAGGTATTAAAATTCATGGAAAAGAAGTAAAAACTTTGAGGTTCGCCGATGACATTGTAATTCTGTCAGAGACAGCAAAGGACTTGGAAGAGCAGTTGAACGGAATGGACAGTGTCTTGAAAGGAGGATATAAGATGAACATCAACAAAAGCAAAACGAGGATAATGGAATGTAGTCAGATTAAATCGGGTGATGCTGAGGGAATTAGATTAGGAAATGAGACACTTAAAGTAGTAAAGGGGTTTTGCTATTTAGGGAGTAAAATAACTGATGATGGTCGAAGTAGAGAGGATATAAAATGTAGACTGGCAATGGCAAGGAAATCGTTTCTGAAGAAGAGAAATTTGTTAACATCGAGTATAGATTTAGGTGTCAGGAAGTCGTTTCTGAAAGTATTTGTATGGAGTGTAGCCATGTATGGAAGTGAAACATGGACGATAACCAGTTTGGACAAGAAGAGAATAGAAGCTTTCGAAATGTGGTGCTACAGAAGAATGCTGAAGATAAGGTGGGTAGATCACGTAACTAATGAGGAGGTATTGAATAGGATTGGGGAGAAGAGAAGTTTGTGGCACAACTTGACTAGAAGAAGGGATCGGTTGGTAGGACATGTTTTGAGGCATCAAGGGATCACAAATTTAGCATTGGAGGGCAGCGTGGAGGGTAAAAATCGTAGAGGGAGACCAAGAGATCAATACACTAAGCAGATTCAGAAGGATGTAGGTTGCAGTAGGTACTGGGAGATGAAGAAGCTTGCACAGGATAGAGTAGCATGGAGAGCTGCATCAAACCAGTCTCAGGACTGAAGACCACAACAACAACAACATCAACTAACAGAGAAATGTTTTTATGTGTAGAGAAGATAATACGAACACTTTTCAGTAAGTAATGCAACACTTATATTTTTGAAAGCAAGTTGGGTTTGTTCAGGATTCCAATACACGAAATCATTCCCCACTCTTCTGGCTACAAAATGATATTTTTCCAACGTAATCTCCCTTCAGTGCGGCGGCACGGGATGGGCTGTACGCCCGCGTGGCACCACCCTACGCCTTGCTACATCAGCAACCACCCCATCATACATGTATTGCTTCCTTCATTGGGCCAGACAGATGGGGATAGATGACGTCAGCAGTTTGGTCCCATAGGAACTTACCACCACCGAACAGAGGGCAGGGGCGAGATCCGGACTGGAGGGTGGTTGTGGAACAACGGTCCAATGAAGTTTCGTGAACTCCTCTCTGGACTGCAGACTATTGTGAGGTTTTGCGTTGTCACGGAGAAGTAGTAGTTAGTTTGCCTGTTTATGTCGATGGACACGCAGAACTCGTTTCTTCAATATCCTAAGGATGGCACAATACACTTCAGGGTTGATCGTCGCACTATGTGGGAGAACATCAAACAGAATAATCCCTTCAGAGTCCCAGAAGACTTAGCCATGAGGGGTAGGCTTCGAATTTTTTCTTAGGAGGAAAGGTAGTTTGGCAATACTCCATGGTTTGTTTCCGGTTGGAAGAGATGAACCCATGTTTCATTGTTTGTGCGTATGTTCGACAAATCTTTGTCATGATCAGAATCGTAACGCGCAAGCAATTCCACAAAGATCTACATGGATACTCTGCAAATCACATTTAAGTGCCTGGCAGAGAGTTCATCGAACCACCTTCACACTTCTCTATTATTCCAATCTCGTATAGAGCGCGGAATGAATGAAAATCTATATCTTCCCGTGCGAGCTCTGATTTCCCTTATTTTATCTCGGTGATCGTTCCTCCCTATGTAAGTCGGTGTCAACAAAATATTTTCGCAATCGGAGGAGAAAGTTGGTGATTAGAATTTCGTGAGATGATTCCGTCGCAACGAAAAACGCCTTTCTTTTAACGATGTCCATCCCAAATCGTGTATCATTTCTGTGACACTCTCTTCCATATTTCGCGACAATACGAGACGAGCTGCCCTTCTTCGAACTTTTTCGATGTACTCTGTCAGTCCTATCCAGTAAGAATCCCACACCGCGCAGTAGTATTCTAAAACAGGACGGACAAGCGTAATGTAGGCAGTCTCCTTAGTAGATATGTTACATCTTGTAAGTGTCCTGTCAATAAAACGCAGTCTTTGGTTAGCCTTCCCCACAACATTTTCTGTGTGTTCCTTCAAATTTAACTTGTTCGTAATTGTAATTCCTAGGTATTTAGTTGAATTTGCGACCTTTATATTTGACTGATTTATCGCGTAACCGAAGTTTAACGGATTCCTTTTAGCACTCATGTGGATGACCTCACACTTTTCGTTATTTAAGGTCGACTGCCACTTTTCGCACCATTCAGGTATTTCTTCTAAATCGTTTTGCAGTTTGTTTTGATCCTCTGATGACTTTACTAGTCGATAAACTACAGCGTCATCTGCGAACAACCTAAGACGGCTGCTCAGATTGTCTCCCAAATCGTTTACATAGGTAAGGAACAGCAAAGGACCTATAACACTACCTTGGGGAACGCCAGAAATCACTTCTGATTTACTCGATGACTTTCCGTCAAATGCTACGAACTGTGACCTCTCTGACAGGAAATCATAGATCCAGTCAGATAACTGAGACGATATTCCATAAGCACGCAATTTCACTACAATCCGTTTGTGTGGTATAGTATCAAAAGCCTTCCGGAAATCCAGAAATACGGACTCAATTTGAAATCCCTTGTCAATAGCACTCAGCACTTCATGTGAGTAAAGAGCTAGTTGTGTTTCACAAGAACGATGTTTTCTAAACCCATTTTGACTGTGTGTCAATAGACCGTTTTCTTCTAGGTACTTCATAATGTTCGAACACAATATATGTTCTAAAATGCTGCAGCATATCGACGTTAACGATATGGGCCTGTAATGTAGTGGATTACTCCTACTACCTTTCTTGAACAGTCGTTCACTTTTTTATGGTCCTCTTTGTTGCAGTAATCTCGAACATATTCTCAGTTCGAATATAAAGAATTTCCTTGAGACAGAGAAGTTGCTGTCCATGCATCAGCACGGCATTAGAAAGCATCGCTCCTGCAAAACACAACTCGCCGTTTTTTCACATGATATCTTGCGAACCATGGATGAAGGGTATCAGACGGACGCCAGATTCCTTGACTTCCGGAAAGCGTTTGACTCGGTGCCCCACTGCAGACTCCTAACTAAGGTACGAGCATATGGGATTGGTTCCCAAGTATGTGAGTGGCTCGAAGACTTCTTAAGTAATAGAACCCAGTACGTTGTCCTCGATGATGAGTGTTCATCGGAGGTGAGGGCATCATCTGGAGTGCCCCAGGGAAGTGTGGTAGGTCCGCTGTTGTTTTCTATCTACATAAATGATCTTTTGGATAGAGTGGATAGCAGTGTGCGGCTGTTTGCTGATGATGCTGTGGCGTACGGGAAGGTGTCGTCGTAGAGTGAGTGTAGGAGGATACAAGATGACTTGGACAGGATTTGTGATTGGTGTAAAGAATGGCAGCTACCTCTAAATATAGATAAATGTAAATTAATACAGATGAATAGGAAAAAGAATCCCGTAATGTTTGAATACTCCATTAGTAGTGTAGCGCTTGACACAGCCACGTCGATTAATATTTGGGCGTAAAATTGCAGAGCGATATGAAGTGGGACAAGCATGTAATGGCAGTTGTGGGGAAGGTGGATAGTCGTCTTCGGTCCATTGGTAGAATTTTGGGAAGATGTGGTTCATCTGTAAAGGAGACCGCTTATAAAACACGACCTATTCTCGAGTACTGCTCGAGCGTTTGGGATCCCTATCAGGTCGGTTTGAGGGAGGACATAGAAGCAATTCAGAGGCGGGGCTGCTAGATTTGTTACTGGTAGGTTTGATCATCACGCGAGTGTTACGGAAATGTTCCAGGAACTCGGGTGGGAGTCTTAAGAGGAAAGGAGGCGTTCTTTTCGTGAATCGCTACTGAGGAAATTTAGAGAACCAGCATTTGAGGCTGACCTCAGTACAATTTTACTGCCGCCAACTCACATTTCGCGGAAAGACCACAAAGATAAGAGAGATTAGGGCTTGTACAGAGGCACATGGGCAGTCATTTTTCCCTCGTTCTGTTTGGGAGTGGAACAGGGAGAGAAGATGCTAGTTGTGGTACGAGGCCCCCTCCGCCACGCACCGTCTGGTGGATTGCGGAGTATGTATGTAGATGTAGATGTAGATGTAGGCAACGAGGCATCACAGCTGACACACGCATTTTAGAACCTCAGCTGGTGGACGCCCAGTTTAGCACTCAAGTGCTTCTCTGTGATCCGTCCATCACCTCGAATGAGAGTGTCCGCACGTTCCAAGGCTGCAGGGAGTCGCAGCTGTGTGCGGACGGCCGGCACGCCAGAGATCGGGCAGGTTTGCGCGAACTTCATGCGATGGTGACAGACACCTCGCCTGAGAGCTCACCGTGCTTTTGTTCACTGCCAGACCTCCACAGGCATTCTGCACTCTCCTATGAGTACCTGCAGTGCTCTGCTTTTTCGCCAAAAGAAACTCGATGGCAGCTGTTTGCTTGGAACGCACCTCTGTTACGGACGCCATTTGGAAGTCTGCATATAGCCCCGCCACGCATCGGAGCTTCATGAAACTATAGCGACTCAAGCGGGAATGTTCTACCATGCCCGACAACAAATTCCACATTTCTTCAACCGAAAGTGGTCGAGAAAAAAATGCGCCCCTCGTAGAGAACAAGCCCAAATGAATCCTCGAACACTTGTCTAGAATTGGTGGTGAGCGACTGAGGAAGCAAATCACTAGTACAATTAGGAAGCTGAAAGGACAACCAACACGGTTTACACATACATTCAAGGACCTGAAAGGAGCAATCATGAACATACTGGACGCATGTAACAGGAATTTAGTTAGGAACAAAAATTCAGAAAATGATCTTCGGGGACAAACAAGAAGGATAAAGAAAACAGCCTCATAGCATCGAGCAGCGAAGGAGGACAGTGGGCGCAGCAAGAACTAAATATGGATTTCATGTGCTCTGTAAAAAGTCTGTTCGCATAAATAAATGGCATTATTTTAAACACATGTCACCTTCATGAAAATTGCTTCCTAAACGTTCGAGCTATTGTTAAATATGCCGTTTTGAAGCTTGAGCCAACGTCATAAACACATGTTTTGTTAATGAAGTACAGGAACAAAAATATTTAAAGAGGGAAAACTATTACGGAAAACGGACACCATTATGCAGGAATCTTCATTTGTTTTGTAAAGTAAGTTCCGTCTACCGCCGTTCATTAGGCAGTTCTCTCTTATTTTAGAATAAGTGTTTATGAACGTATTTTTCGAAGTGTCCTTTAGCACAAGTGTCGTTCCCAAAAACTGTTTAAACTCTTCTATATCACTGGTTGTGTTAGGAACGAATTTTTAAATTAATCTTATATAAATGTTTGAAAGAATTGTACCCTGTGAAGACAATTTGAAACATTACATCAGATAACTGATCTAATGTGTGCCTACACAGGTTAAGTAAATGTGACTTGACATTATTGTTCATCCTGACTGCACCACTGGCAACAAGCACTTTACATGTATCACATCGATTTATAAATTTCAATAAACATTGATATGTAGTGTCCTATGTACAACAACAGTATGGTCAAGTCAGTGTGAGAGGTTTCCGTAATGTCGTGTCTATATGAATGGTACACTGTGATACGTTTTCTAGCAGGGCTTGAGGAGAGAAAGTAAATTATCAAACAAAAAAATGTGGATTGCGAATACGTTTAATGTAGAGGTTTACCCTTTTCATAATACTGTTGTTGCTCTATCTTGGTGTCCTCCCCTGATAGCTGAGTGGTCAGCGCAACGGAATGTCATACCTAACGGCCCGGGTTCGATTTCTGGCTGGGTCGGAGATTTTCTCCGCTCAGGGACTGGGTGTTGTGTTGTCCTAATCATCATCATTTCATCCCCATCGACGCACAATTCGCCGAAGTGGAGTCAACTTGGAAGACTTCTATGGGACGGGAAGCCCTGGTCACAGGGCATTTATAGTCTATCTTGGCCTTTGCCTTCTTTAAACTTTTATCGTTAGACACATGCTGTCTGAAATATTGTGTGGGTGCAGAAGTTCGTAGTTTTTTCGTGAGTTTAATTAATACAACAGAGAGTTTAGTGATCAATAATACAGGGCGTTTCGAAATGAATGTATGGGTTCTAAGGCTCTGTAGCATTTATTACATTCAACTTACAATTATAAATAATACATCAAATGAAAGAGCAGCTGAAACAGTTTTTCTTACAAGTGTTCAATGTGACCACTATTCGTCTGACATCGAGTCGGTATCGGAGTTCTTCCCAAACACTGATCACTGCGTCTGGTGTAATTGTTGCAACGATGCTGTTTCTAAAGTGAGGTTGAAACGTTCCCTTACAAAAATAATTAATTACTATGCTGGTAAACCCCTTACGTTGTTTGATTTTCAAACAGATGAGCAGAACTGAACGTAGACATTTCTCTCTTTCTTCACTTAAAACTTCCGGGCTGATAGGCCGTGATCGAAGTATAAAACTGTCTCCTGACGTTTCGCCTCCGACTACGGGAGACATCCTCGGAGGTAAAGCGGCGAACTGTGAAGAGAACTCGAGGCAGCGCTCATTATATAGGCAGTACAGAGGGCGCCACTGTCGATCACGTGGCGTCGGCTATGATATTATCTCTGATAATGCCAACATTCTCGATTGAAAGTAATCATCGTCACGCTTGCGGTGCAACTCTGACATCCAAATGTTATCCATTTTAACACCTTCGTCTTTCCTGTTAAAATTATTACGATGTATATGAATCTCGATAGCCTCTCTATACAAGCGTGCATAATAATGTGAGGTTTTTGATATGACGCTCGTCTCGCTGATTTTTATTTCATGATCACCTTCCTGGTAAACATGTTCCGCTACGGCCGATTTATCCGTGTGACCCAAAATTCTTTTATTTTCCTGGTGGGTCTGAAAATAGTTTCCACCCCATTCTTGCCTAAAATTTTCCCAATACGATCTGTGACCTTACTAACGATCGGAAGAAAAACTTTGCCCTTGGGCGACTGTTGTTCGTCGTTACTCCTGATTCTGTGCCTAGAGCGAAGTGATCGATCTATATCCTTGCTAGAATAGCCCTTCTTCACGAAAGTTGACCGTAGATGTTCAATCTCATCTTTTAAATAAACAGGTTCACAAAGTTCGTGCGCCCTGTCTACCAAAGTTTTCATTACACCTTTTTTTTGTCTAGGGTGGTGGTTTGAATCTTTGTGTAGATAACGATCAGTATGTGTGGCCTTTTTATACACGTTATGGCCCAACGTTCCGTCCGGTCGTTTAATCACAGACACATCCAGGAAGTTCAATTGCCCATTCCTTTCTGTCTCCATAGTGAATTGGATTTTCGGATTAATGCTGTTTAAATGTGTCAGGAAGGCATCCAACTCCTCTGCTCCGTGTGTCCATACCACGAACGTGTCATCGACATAGCGATACCATCTGGCTGGTCTGTTACTGGCAGTCTGCAACGCCCGTTGTTCAAAAGTCTCCATAAATAAGTTAGCCACAACAGGACTGAGAGGATTGCCCATAGCCACACCGTCAATCTGTTCATAAAAGTTATTATTGTACTGAAAGTAGGTTGTGGTGAGGCAGTGTCGGAATAATGACACATTATCGGTAGGAAAGATATGCGCTATGCATAAGATAGCTTCGTTTACCGGAATCGTGGTAAATAACGACACAACGTCAAAACTGACGAGGATATCATCCGGGCCCACGCTCGTTTCCTTTAACTTGTCAATGAAATGAGCTGAATTTTTAATATGACTGTCCGTCCTACCAACATACGGCTGCAGCATTGAGGCAAGGTGTCTAGTTAACTCGTGTGTTGGTCCGCCTATAGCGCTGACAATTGGTTTATGAACTTTGGGTAAGCCATAAAGTCTAGGTGGGTACGCTTCTGTTTTACAAAGCAGCTTCTTATCGTTGGAGCCAAATGAAGACGCTTTCACCAGTCGATTTGTCATTCTTAAAATCTTCATAGTCGGATCTTTCTGGAGCTTTTTGTAATTGGAGGGAACCAAAATATCATTGATTTTTCCATGATAGTCCTCACTGTTCAGTATGACGGTGGCATTATCCTTATCTGCATTAAGAACAATAATGTTTTTATCTCCATTTATATCCCTCAGCGCCTTCCTTTGAGCCTGCGACAAATTACTTTTAGGTGGCTTACATGTACGTAAAATCCTAGCCGTTTCCATCCTAATTACGTCAGCGGACTGCTGTGGAAGCTGACGGATACCGGCCTCAATATTTGCTACAATATCCTCTGTGGGTACGTTTTGGGGGGTCACAACAAAATTGCCTTCTTTCGCTAGTACAGAAATTTCAACTTTTGACAAATCTTTATCAGACAGGTTAATAACAGTTCGAGAATTGGCCTCAACTGAACCCCCAGAAATGTTGTTCTGTAAGTTATTGAACTTCTTCTTCTGCCTGTTTGCTGTTATTTCTGCACTAACTTCCATAGTTTTGAATGTTAGACCGTCAATCTTATTCCAATCACCACACTGCATAGAATTACTAAGAAACAAGTGGAGATGAAAACGTTTACTGCTGGTTACCGCCAGTGCTCGCCGCGTCTGATGAATCCTCTCACGTAGCATTGTAGACTCCATACGGTTGTAAATACGATGTGCCTGAGCCGAGCGAAACATCCTCTTCACCTTCAGAAATTTCGGAACCGTCGAAGGGTCCCTGCAGCGTAACAGGAAGGTGAGGGTACACAGTTGTTGTGCTTTCTTCTTGCGCATTCCTTCAAATCGTCGAACCGATGCTGACATATCCTCCCCGTAAAGGCGTTTGATCATACAATGTAAAGTTTCACGGCCGGTATTGTCTTCACTTCAAACTTCCGGGCTGATAGGCCGTGGTCGAAGTATAAAACTCTCCTGACGTTTCGTCTCCGACTGCGGGTGACATCCTCGGAGGTAAAGCGTCGAACTGCGAAGAGAACTCGAGGCAGCACTGGTTATATAAGCAGTACAGAGGGCGCCACTGTCGATCACGTGGCGTCGGCTATCAGATTGTCTCTGGTAATGCCAACATTCTCGATTGAAAGTAATCGATCGTCACGCTTGCGGTGCAACGCTGACATCCAAATTTTATCCAGTTTAACGCCTTCGTCTTTCCTGTTACAATTATTACGATGTTTATCATTCCCGATAGCCTCTCTATACAAGCGTGCATAATAATGTGAGGTTTTTGATATGACGCTCGTCTCGCTGAATCTGCCGTAGCGGAACATGTTTACCTGGAAGGTGATCATGAAATAAAAATCAGGAGAGAGTTTTATACTTCGACCACGGCCTATCAGCCCGGAAGTTTTAAGTGAAGACAATACCGGCCGCGAAAGTTTACATTGTATGATCATTTCTCTCTTTACTTATTCTGATGCAACACTAAACTGACACACAATATTTTTAGCGCAACGCAGTCTGACTTTCAATAATCCCTACAAAAGAATGGCCCTGACTAACAATAACTTATACCTTTCATGAATCACTTACCTCACAAAAATCTTCGTTACTCGAACTACTACAATACAGCGAGCGCCAATACTGCCAGCTAAATACAAGATTCTAACTACTGAAGGCACTGATATGCATAGTTAGCAAATGAAAAATTTTGATTGAGAACAAACAATGTATTTACCTTAATAATGTTCAAAAGTCATCATATATAATCACATCCAACTGCCCAACACTACAATAGCGAATATTCTAACAATGCAAACCAGCCAGTGATTTTCATACAGAGCGCTGCGTGGCGTTACCAACATAAAAACCTAAACAGACTGCTTACAAGGTGACTCAGCTTTGGAGCTTGTAGCAACTGCAAACGATAAGGACGTAATTGTAGGCGTCTCCACACAGGTGTCACTGGAACTGCTAATTCATGACTAGCCTGCCGAACTGATTTCTGGGGCCTACGTGTGAAGGTCTCTCACTCGTTCAACACGTTATTCAGTCACTCTTGGCTCGTTCCACTCTCTTCCGTTTGCGTACAGGTACACAAACAAAACTGTTTGAGCTGCTCTTTCATTTGATGTATTATTTATAATTGTAAAACACTCCGTCGTCAGGCCAGGAGTGGCCTACCGGGACCATCCGACCGCCGTGTCATCCTAAAGGAGGATGCAGATAGGAGGGGCGTGGGGTCAGCACACCGCTCTCCCGGTCGTTATGATGGTGTTCTTGACCGAAGCCGCTACTACTCGGTCGAGTAGCTCCTCAATTGGCATCACGAGGCTGAGTGCACCCCGAAAATAGCAACAGCGCGTGGCGGCCTGGATGGTCACCCATCCAAGTGCAGGCCACGCCCAACAGCGCTTAACTTCGGTGATCTCACGGGAACCGGTGTATCCACTGCGGCAAGGCCGTTGCCCATTCATAATTGTAAGGTGAATGTAATAAATGCTACAAAGCCTTAAAACCCGTATGTTCATTTTGTAACGCCGTGTATATTCTCCTTAACTATTTGCAAATCTCTGCCAACGCCGGTATAACTCCTTGATTCTGCAACTGTGGAAAGCACGTGGTTGTGAGGCGAAGGCATATTCGGAACACGTTTTCATCCGGAAAGGAAGTTCCTTGGCGGTTGTTCGATACAGAGCGGAAGAGGTGAAAATCTGAGGGCGCAAGACCAGGTGAATAGGGTGGGTACGGAATGACTTTCCAAGCCAACTCCAGTATGGTGTTTGTTATCAGTCTAGTAGAGTGCGAGCAGGCGCTATCGTGGACTGGCATCACTTACACACAGTCGGACTGCGTGTGCAAGACATCTCAGTTCTTGGCAACAGATGTCAGCAGTGATGGGGAAGGGATTCATAGTGCACCACATCCTCACTGTTACGAGGCGTGTTGTTTTTAAGTAAGTACCGTTTTGAAATTAAAAAAAAAGACGTGCTAAGATATCTCAATAATTTTATTTTTACATGAAAGCCTGTAACTTAATCTACTTTTATACATAATTTCCGTCAATATTGAGGTACTTGTCATAACGTTGTACCAGTTTTTGAATACCCTCCTCATAGAAGTCTGCTGCCTGATTTGTCAACCACTGCATCACCACTGTTTTGACTTCGTCATCGTCTTTAAGACGATGACCTCCCAGGTGTTTCTTCAAGTGCAGGAACAGATGGTAGTCACTGGGCGCAAGACCGGTGCTGTACGGAGGATGATCTAGAGATTCCCATCGAAATGGACTGATGAGATCTTTGGTCTGATTCGCCACGTGCGGACGGGCACTGTCTTGCAGCAAAACGATGCCCTTGCTCAACTTCCATGGACTGTTTCTTTGATTCTGTTGTGTCGTAGGCCACCCATGTTTCATCGCCCGTAACAATTTCGCTTAACAAATCATCACCGTCGTTGTGGTACCTCTCGAGGAAAGTCAATGCACTGCCTAACCGTTTGGTTTTGTGCACATCCGTCAACATTTTCGGTACCCAACGTGCGCACAATTTTCGATAATTCAAGTGCTCGGTCACAGTGCCATACAAAACACTACGAGAAACATTAGGAAAGTCATCCCGCAAGGAGGAAATCGTAAAGCGTCTGTTTTCTCTCACCTTATCGTCCACTTCCTGGACCAAACTTTCATTAACGACCGAAGGACGCCCACCCCGTTTTCATCATGCACATTTGTGCGGCCGTCTTTAAATGCTCTCACCCACTTTCTTACCATTCTCCGTAAACTGCACAGATCTCACGATGAATATCGATCGCTTTTAGGCCTTTAGCACTAAGAAATCTCATAACAGCCCGTACTTCACAGTCGGCGTGACTCTCGATTATCGGAGGCATGTTAAACAGTCAGTACACAACGTAAACAAGGAAGAATCAGACTGTAATGGCGTCAGTGCGTAGATTAAGGTACAGCTTTCATGTAAAAATAAAATTATTGAGATATCTTAGCACGTCGTTTTTTAATTTCCAAACGGTACTTACTTAAAAAACATGCCTCGTACACCAGATGCATAACGTGAACTTTTGTGGATGGACGCAGGTCTTTGTACGGGCAGTTGAGTACTCTACTGCATTGGCTCCTTACTTAGCTCGCATGTATCGCGAATCTCTTGCCCAACGTAAAGCCCCGAGCGACTGGAAAAAAGCGCCGGTGACGCCTATATATATATATATATATATATATATATATATATATATATATATATATATATATATATATATATAAGAAAGGTAGAAGGACGGATCCTCAAGATTACAGACCAATATCCTTAACATCGGTTTGCTGCAGGGTTCTCGAACATATTCTCAGTTCGAATGTAATGAATATCCTTCAGACAGAGAAGTTGCTGTCCAAGCATGAGAACGGCTTTAGAAAGCATCGTTCCTGCGAAACGCAACTGGCCCTTTTTTCACATGATGTCTTGCGAACCGTGGATGAAGGGTATCAGACGGATGCCATATTCCGTGACTTCCGGAAAGCGTTTGACTCGGTGCTCCACTACAGACTCCTGAATACGGAACGAGCATATGGGATTGGTTCCCAAGTATGTAAGTGACTCGACGACTTCTTAAGTAATAGAACCCAGTACGTTGTCCTCGATGGTGAGTGTTCATCGGAGGAGAGGGTGTCATCTGGAGTGCCCCAGGGAAGTGTGGTAGGTCCGCTGTTGTTTTGTATCTGCATAAATGATCTTTTGGATAGGGTGGATAGCAATGTGCGGCTGTTTGCTGATGATGCTGTGGTGTACGGGAAGGTGTCGTCGTTGAGTGACTGTAGGAGGATACGAGATGACTTGGACAGGATTTGTGATTGGTGTAAAGAATGGCAGCTAACTCTAAATGTAGATAAGTGTAAATTAATGCAGATGAATAGGAAAAAGAATCCTGTAATGTTTGAATACTCCATTAGTAGTGTAGCGCTTGACACAGTCACGTCGATTAAATATTTGGGCGTCACATTGCAGAGCGATATGATGTGGGACAAGCTTGTAATGGGAGATGTAGAGAAGGCGGATAGTCGTCTTCGGTTCATTGGTACAATTTTGAGAAGATGTGGGTCATCTGTAAAGGAGACCGTTTATAAAACACTAATATGACCTGTTCTTGAGTACTGCTCGAGCGTTTGGGATCCCTATCAGGTCGGATTGAGGAAGGATATAGAAGCAATTCAGAGGCGGGCTGCTAGATTTGTTACTGGTAGGTTTGATCATCACGCGAGTGTTACGGAAATGTTTCAGGAACTCGGGTGGGAGTCTCTAGAGGAAAGGAGGTGTTCTTTCCGTGAATCGCTACTGAGGAAATTTAGAGAACCAGCATTTGAGGCTGACTGCAGTGCAATTATACTGTCACCAACTTACATTTCGCGGAAAGACCGCAAAGGCGCAGTGGTTAGACACTGGACTCGCATTCGGGAGGACGACGGTTCAATCCCGCGTTCGGCCATCCTGATTTAGGTTTTCCGTGATTTCCCTAAATCGCTCCAGGCAAATGCCGGGATGGTTGCTTTCAAAGGGCACGGCCGACTTCCTTCCCCGTCCTTCCCTAATCCGATGAGACCGATGACCTCGCTGTCTGGTCTCCTTCCCCAAACCAACCAACCAAGACCACAAAGATAAGATACGAGAGATTAGGGCTCGTCCAGAGGCATATAGGCAGTCATTTTTCCATCGTTCTCTTTGGGAGTGGAACAGGGAGAGAAGATGCTAGTTGTGGTACGAGGTGCCCTCCGCCACGCACCGTATGGTGGCTTTCGGAGTATGTATGTAGATGTAGATGCTTTGTTTGAGCTCAACCATCCTTCCCTTTTGGTTTTGTTAGCGTAAATGCACCATTCAAGTCAGCAGTAATGATACGGGATAGAAATGGTCGGTGTTGTTCGCGAGACAATTGATGACGAGGGAGCAGAGATTCACACGTGGCCACCAGCTGGTTTTCGTGATTTTGGCTTACAGCACGAGGTACCTACAGACCTCATTTTGGACTTTCCCCACTGGATACAAATGTCGAACGATGGTGGAATGATCACAGTTCATCACAGTTACCAGTTCTCGAATACAGTGATGTGGACCGTTGTGAATTAATACTTTTAAACGATCCTCATGGAACTCCCGAACGTCTTCCTGAACGTGGGGAGTCATCAATGTCGAAACGATCCTTCTAAAAACGAGAAAACCATTTTCCTGTCATTTTCTGTTCAATGTCATTAGCGCCACACACGGCGCAGATGCTCACTATTGAAAGAAAAAATGTCGGAAATGTTCCGATTTTTTCGCTTGCAGTCCATTTTCTAGCGTTCGCAGCTCCACTGACTATCTCCAAAAGGACAAAATGTAAACTGAAATAGCAACAGTGAACTACAAACAGAAAATTCCGATCGATAATTAAACCCATAGCAACAGGAATACCAACATGCGAAACACAAACACTATAAACTTATTGAGCAACCTAATACACTGAAGCGCCAATGAATCTGTTAAGGGCAGGGGTATTCAAATACAGAGATCTGTCAACAGGCAGAATACGGCGCTGGGGTCGGCAATGCCTATATAAGACGAGTGTCTGGGCTGTTGTTAGGTCGCTTACTGCTGCTACAATGGCAGGGTATCAACATTTAACTGAACCTGAACGTCGTGTTATAGTCGGCGCGCGAGCAATTGGACACAGCATCTCCGATGCGATGAAGTGGGGATTTTTTTGTACGACCATTTCAGGAACTGGATAATACATCAAATCTACGACATCGCTGCAGCCGGAAAAAGACCAACGACGACTGAACACAATCGTTCGACTTGACAGAAGTGCAACCCTTACGCAAATTGCTGCAGATGTCAATGCTGGGCCATCAACAAGTGTCACCGTGCGAAACATTCATCGAAACATCATCGATATGGGCTTTCGACCCACTCGTGTACCCTTGGTGACAGCACGACACAATGCTTTACAGCTCGCCTGAGCCCATCAGCACCGACATTGGACTGTTGATGGGACGAGTTTCAAATTGTATCGAGCGGATGGACGTACACGGGTATGGAGACAACTTCATGAATCCATGGACCCTGCATCTCAGCAGCGGACTGTTCAAGCTGGTGAAGGCTCTGCAGTGGTGTGGGGCGTGTGCAGTTGGAGTGATATGGGATCCATGATAGGTCTAGATACGACTCTGACTGGTGACACGTACGTAAACATTCTGTCTGATCACCTGCATCCATTCATGTCCATTGTGCATTCCGACGGGACTTGGACAATTACAGCAGGAAAATGCGACACCCCAGACGTCCAGAGTGGCTCCAGGAACATTCTGAGTTTAAACACTTCCGCTGGCCACCAAACTCCCCATACATGAACATTATTGCGCATATTTGGGATGTCTTACAACGCGCCGTTCAGAAGAGATCTCCACCCCGTCTTAGTCTTACGGATTTATGGACAGCCCTGCAGGATTCATGGTGTCAGTTCCCTCCAGCCCTACTTCAGATATTAGTCGAGTCCATGGCACGTCGTGTTGCAATTGTCCGTGTTCGCAGGGGTCCTACGCGATATTAGGCAGGTGTACGATTTTCTTTGGCTCTCCAGTGTACATACAGTACTATCATGAAGCCTTGTCGTAATACAATGTTGCCTTCAAGTGATTTCTCAGGGAGCTCAGCCGTACACGCTTGGATAGGGCGGACGTACCTGCAGCTCGGTGCACCCCTCCAGCAGGCCCGGCTCCAGCGCCCGCAGCTGGTTCCTGGAGAGGTCCAGCAGGGCGAGGCGTCTCAGGCCGCGCAGCTCCTGGCTGGAGAACACGGGGTTGAGGCCGTCGCCCAGCAGGTTGTCCGCCAGCCGGAGCTCCACCAGGGAGTCTCGCAGGCTGCCCAGCAACCTGCACCACACACACACGTCGTGGAACACCTCTACATCTCAACTTGTTCACGTGTACAATTAGAAAACTACAGTCGTGCACTACTGGCCAAAATTCCGACAGAAACTGGCCTACAAATTTGTACACTCGAAGATGCCGCACCACAACTCCACAGAAAGTTCTCCGTACAGGTATGTCTACGTACATGGTGTAGCAAAAAGTATCATCCGACTTTTAAAAAAATCATAACTATTACGTTATTTGAGATACGTGCGTGAACAATGTACTGTTGGAAAGAGCAATCTTTCGAGTTTTAGCAACACCGACTCAAAGGAAGGCCTCGGCGCTTGTTGGTGACGTCACGTCAGCTAGGCACGGCGAACGCCAGGTCTGTTGCAGGCATACTCATAATGGTGGGGTCACCCTCTCTGACACACGAAAATGTGAAACTATTGGCGGTAGTTGACCGACACACACTGTTCTGAGAGATTTCTGCAATCAATTAATTGTGCAATTCATTACACTTCTTAACAAACAGTGTACTCCTGAACTTAAATTTCGACCTGTTTTAAGAATTGACATACAAAATACAACTTCACGGTCCCGAAGCAACAGAATTTGTGCTTCTTTACCTTATTTGTAAATCTGAGGAAGTTACGTCTGTACTGGGTTGCTTTTACAAGAAACTGTGAACACATTGGTGCTCTTCTTTAGGTATCTTGGTTGACTATGGGGTGAGGAGCACTGAATCTTAATGAAATATCTTGCGATTGTACAAGTTGGGGGAGGGGGTGGGGGACAGAAGAAGAGACAAAACAGAGATACCTGTTTTATCAAATAAATTTTTTTCATCTTATAAAGTTTCTCCTTTCAGTTGCAAGAGGGGAATATTTATCTTTTCTAATGTGCACGTGTAAAAAAGTTTAAGCTCGGCAGTATTTTCGATGTATGAAACTATTTTGTTTCCTGTTTAGAATTCCTTTCGTTGAAAACGACTGTAATCTAATGACTGGTAACAGTTGGACATTTACACATGTAAATTAGTTCACATTTCCAGTGACGATGTCAAACGAAAATAAATAAAAGAAACGAGTTCATTGTAAGGGGGTTGGGGTAAGTTTCGATAGCAAAATGGATCAAGTAAATACGGTTTCTTGAATGTAAAATTTCCGAAGCTTGCAATGGGGCAAAGCATCTTCTCATATTGATCTACGTTTGTTTCGACAAGATTCAGTAATACAGAACTATGATCTTCATTTGTAGCTTTACAATAGTAAGAAAATCTTTCATCTCAATAAAACTGCAAAATCCAAAACAATACCAAATATTTTGTCCAAAAATAAGAGATTTATAGTGATATGCACGCCCAGGTGTTTGTGTCTGCAACAGACCTGGCGTTCGCCGTGCCTAGCTGATGTGGCGTCACCAACAAGCGCCGAGGCCTTCCTATGAGTCGGTGTTGGTTTTACACGGTTTCCGCTAGGTAGCAAGCAGCGTGCGCCCACTTCTAGAAAAATGGTGTGGGGGCAACAGAAAGCGTTTTGTGTTCTACGTTTTGCGCAGTGCAGGTCAGTAATAACTGTACAGCGTACAGGTACTGTGTGGGTCCTCCTACAGCATACAGCATTAGACGATGACACGAGCAATTCCGAGAGACGCGTTGTCTGTGATTTCGTTCTTGGCAAGATGGAGGATGACAGTTTTCTTCCACGCTTAGTGTTTTGGAGACGAGGCAACATTCCATTTAAATGAAAAGGTGAACCTTCACGATATCAGAATATGGGGTACGGAACAACCACAGTAAGTTGCACAGTAAGTTGTACAAGATGAGAGGCACTCAGCAAAATTTAACGTGTTTTGTGCAGTTTCATGGGAAAAGGTGTACGGTCCATTTGTCTTTGCTGAGAACACTGTCACAGGAAGCACATGTCCCGATATGCTCGAGAACTTCCTTTTCTCACAGTTGAACACTGAGTAAACGACTTCATTTATCAAGAGGATGGCGCACCGCCACACTGGCATATGGAAATAAGGGAATTTTTAAATCAAAGGATTACTGAACGATGGATGGGTCGCAGTGGACCAAATGATTCAGCCTTACAGTGCTGACTCCATGGTTCCCGGACCTGACTGTATGTGATTATTTCTTGTGAGGGTTCATAAAAGACTCAGTTTATGTGCCTCCGTTACCAACAACAATGAATGAACTGAGACATCGCATAAAAGGAGCTGTGGAACCTATATCTCTAGATATGCTCACTGCAGTGTTTCATCAGTTTGAATACGGCATTGCCACATGCCGCGCATCTCCAGGGTGGTACACTGAACACCTGTGAAAAGGTATGAAAAACACTGAGTTTTCTGTTCATCAAAAAACTAATTCATTGTACTTATTAGTTTCAGAAATATATCGTTCAAATGGCTCTGAGCACTGTGGGACTTAACATCTGAGGTCATCAGTCCCCTAGAACTTAGAACTACTTAAACCTAACTAACCTAAGGACATCACACACATCCATGCCCGAGGTTCCAGACTGCAGCGCCTAGAACCCCTCGGCCACTCCGGCCGGCTCAGAAATGTAGACGTGCCAAATTCGATGATTCTTTTTGATACACACTGTATATGCAGCGCCTTTAATCCTAAAGCCGAAACATCTGTTAAACATGTGTAACAACCAGGCTAATCCGGAGAGCAACGATAAAATAATTTTTTGAAGAACAAAAATTAATTTATTTTAATAAAATTTGTATGCATTGTAGCACAGGTCTTGCATTTTTTTTTCGCGTAATCCCCATTTACCTCAATACGTTTTGTCACCCGTGGGACGAGTTTTTTGATTCCTGTGTCATAGACGTCTTCCGCCGCCTTTTCCCAGCCTATTCTTCACTTCGATTTTCACCTCGTCGTCATCGTCGGAAAAGTATTTTCAACGAAGGTGTTCAGTTTAATGAACATATGATAGTCAGTACGCGCAAGATCGGGGCTGTCAGAGGGGTGGCTTGCCGGCCGCGGTGGCCGTGCGGTTCTAGGCGCTTCAGTCCGGAACCGCGTGACTGCTACGGTCGCAGGTTCGAATCCTGCCTCGGGCATAGATGTGTGTGCTGTCCTTAGGTTAGTTAGTAGTTCTAAGTTCTAGGGGAGTGATGACCTCAGCTGTTAAGTCCCGTAGTGCTCAGAGCCATTTGAACCATTTTGAGGGGTGGCTTAAAACGTCCCAACCAAACGAAGTCAACAACTCTTGTGTTGCACGAGCGGTGTGCGGACGTGCGTTCCCATGGCGACAGATTCCCGTTGTCAGCATCCCGCGACGTTTGCCTCCTACGGCTCGGCGAAGTTTCTTCCTGGTCTCAGAATATCTTTCAGCATTTATTGTTTCACCTCTTTCCGAAAAATCGACGAGGAGGAACCCCTTTTCAGTCCCAAAAGACTGACGGCATGATTTTCCTCGCTGTTTGCAGAGTTTTGAATTTTTTGCCTGAAGGAGAATGAGTATGGCTGTACTGTGTTGATTGAAGCATGGTGATAAGCCCAAGTTTCATCTCCTGTCACTATAGAGTTCAGAAAAGCCTCGCCTTCACTCTCGAAACGGTCAAGAAATTCGCGAGCGGCACTCAATCTGTTCATTTTGTGTGCTTCGGTAAGCATCTTGGGCACCCATCGCACCCACAACTTGCAATAATTTAGTTGATCAGATGCGATTTCGCGAAATGTTTGGACAAACTGCAGCAAGTCGTCAGTTGCCGAACGGCGACCAGAGATATGATGACCTTCAATTTTCTACAACAGACGGCCTTCCGCCTCTGTCTTCATCGTGAATTGCCGGCCGCGGTGGTCTTGCGGTTCTAGGCGCTCAGTCCGGAACCGCGCGACTGCTACGGTCGCAGGTTCGAATCCTGCCTCGGGCATGGATGTATGTGATGTCCTTAGGTTAGTTAGGTTTAAGTAGTTCTAAGTTCTATGGGACTGATGACCACAGATGTTAAGTCCCATAATGCTCAGAGCCATTTTTTCATCGTGAATTTCCGTCCTCCCAGAATTGAAATTCCGTACCCATTCGGTTACACGAAGCGTTGAAATTACGCCCTCTCAGTAAACTGAAACAATTTCGTGATGAATCGCAGTGGCGTCCACGCCCTTAGCATTTAGGTGGCGGATTACAGCGCGCACTTCGTCCCACAACACTACTCAGCCACGCGGTCTTAGGCGCCGTGCCACGGTTCGTGCGACTCCCCCCCCCCCCCCCCCGTCGGAGGTTCGAGTCCTCCCTCGGTCATGTGTGTGTGTGTGTGTGTGTGTGTGTGTGTGTGTGTGTGTTGGTGTGTTGTCCTTAGCGTAAGAGTCAGATTACATAGTGCGTAAGCTGGTTGGTTCGTTGGTTTTGGGGAAGGAGAGCAGACAGCGTGGTCATCGGTGTCATCGGATTAGGGAAGGATGGGGAAGGAAGTCGGCCGTGCCCTTTCAGAGGAACCATCCCGGCATTTGCCTGGAGTGATTTAGGGAAATCACGGAAAACCTAAATCAGGATGGCCGGACGCGGGATTGAACCGTCGTCCTCCCGAATGCGAGTCCAGTGTCTAACCACTGTGCCACCTCGCTCGGTTAGTGCGTAAGCCTAGGGACCAATGACCTCAGCAGACTGGTCCCAAAGTAACTTACCACAAAATTCCAACAGTAACTGACGGGCTACTGATTGTTGGGAATGGTCGTCCCTTTCGCTGGTTCCCCGCTACACAGCAATCGTACCAACTCCTTCCCCCCCCCCCCCCCCCCCCATGCTAAAGCTGCATGCCATGTACCTTAATTTCTGTATAACCCCCGTACAAACATGCAGTCTTGTAGCCCTATTAATATTTTTTATCACCTACCTCCAAATTAACTGACAAAAGTTAAGTGAATAGCCAACTATTTCCTATTATAAGCAGATGAAGTACTATTCATCGCTTCTACAGACTTCATTGATTTCGTCATTCAAAATGAAGACGAATCATCAAGTATATATAGTCTTGAAATTTCTGTTAGTATTGTTACACCAGTCACGATATTTATAAGTACAAATTCAAATGCAAGGGAAAGTAATAATGAACTGACCTGAAAATACACTACTGGCCATTAAAACTGCTACACCAAGAAGAAATGCAGATGATAAACGGGTATTCATTGGGCAAATATATTATACTAGAACTGACATGTGATTACATTTTCACGCAATTTGGGTGCATAAATCCTGAGAAATCAGTACCCAGAACAACCACCTCTGGCCGTAATAACGGCCTTGATACACCTGCGCATTGAGTCAAACAGAGCTTCGATGGTGTGTACAGGTACAGCTGCCCATGCAGCTTCAACACGATACCACAGTTCGTCAAGAGTAGTGACTGGCGAATTGTGACGAGCCAGTTTCTCGGCCACCATTGACCAGACGTTTTCAGTTGGTGAGATATCTGGTCAACGTGCTCACCAGAGCAGCAGACGAACCTTTTCTGTATCGAGAAAGGCCCGTATAGGACCTGCAAGATGGGGTCGTGCATTATCCTGCTGAAATGTAGGGTGTCACAGGGATCGAATGAATGGTAGAGTCACAGGTCGTAACACATCTGAAATGTAATGTCCACTGTTCAAAGTGCCGTCAATGCAAACAAGCGGTGACCGAGACGTGTAACCAATGGCACCCCATTCCATCACGCCGGGTGATACGACAGTATGGCGATGACGAAATACAGTCTTCCAATCTGCGCTCACCGCGACGTCGCCAAATACAGATGCGACTATTATGATGCTGTAAACAGAACCCGGATTCATCCGAAAAAATGAGGTTTTGCCGTTCGTGCACCCAGGTTCGTCGTTGAGTACACCATCACAGCCACTGGTGTCTGTGATGCAGCGTCAAGGGTAACCGCAGCCACGGTCTCCGAGCTGATAGTCCATGCTGCTGAAAATGTCGTGAACTGTTCGTGCAGATGGTTGTTGTGTTGCAAACGTCCCCATCTGTTGACTCAGGGATCGAGATGTGGCTGCATGACGCGTTAGATCTATGCGGATAAGGCGGATAAGGACCATCCGACCGCCGTGTCATCCTCAGTTGAGGATGTGAGTAGGAGGGGCACGTGGTCAGCACACCGCTCTCCCGGTCGCTATGATGTCTTTGTTTGACCGGAGTCACTACTATTCGGTCGATTAGCTCCTCAATTGGCATCACGAGGCTGAGTGCAGCCCGAAATATGGCAAGAGGGTATGGCGGCTGGATGGTCACCCATCAAAGTGCCGGCCACGCCCGTCAGTGCTTAACTTCGGTGATCTCACGGGAACCGGTGTATCCACTACGGCAAGGTCGTTGCGTCTATGGGGATAAGATGCCTGTCATCTCGACTGCTAGTGATACGGTGTTCCGTATTCCCTCCTGAACCCACCGATTCCATATTCTGCTAACAGTCATCGGGTCTCGACCGACGTGAGCAGGAATGTCGCGATACGATAAACCGCAGTAGTGATAGGCTACAATCCGACCTTTATGAAAGTCGGAAACGTGATGGTACGCATTTCTCCTCCTTACACGAGGCATCACAACAACGTTTCACCAGGCAAAGCCGGTCAACTGCTGCTTGTGTATGAGAAATCGGTTGGAAACTTTCCTCATGTCAGCACGTTGTAGGTGTCGCCACCGGCGCCAACCTTGTGTGAATGCTCTGAAAAGCTAATCATTTGCATATCACAGCATGTTCTTCCTGTCGGTTAAATTTCGCGTCTGCAGCGCGTCATCTTCGTGGTGTAGCAATTTTAATGTCCAGTAGTGTGTTTTGTTTACGTCAGAGTGGTGTTGTTTACCTCTCGGTGAGCCGCCTCAGCAGGTTGTGGGAGAGGTCGAGCCTGCGCAGCGGCGGCCGCCCGGGCGCGCCCAGCGCGTGCTGCGGCAGCGCCTGCAGGCCGGCGCCCCGCTGGCTGAACGCGACGACGGGCGCCCCCGGCGGCAGCGCCGCTTCCACCGGCCAGGCGACGGCGTCGCAGTCGACGGCCAGCCCGGGCCCCGCGTCGCCCGCCTCGGGCAGCAGCACGTCGCAGCGGCACGGCGCGCGCAGCCCGCCCGCCAGGATGTCCGTGCAGGGCCGCGTCGCCCCGCACATAGGCGCGCCGGCCAGCGCCAGCACCAGCAGCAGCGCCAACACCTACAAGTAAGTAATGGCGTGCACAAGGAGGGGCTTCACGAGGCTCCTGAGAATAAGCATAAGAAGTGAGGAAATTTCTGTACCCTCATCGTCTGTCCATTATAGTTATCCGGGCTGCTATGCCGTGGTCGGATGATGAATTCTGTGTTGTTTCCCAACGTTTCGTCCCCGTCTGCGGGAGACATCTTCAAGGGGGTCTGTAGCTCGATGGAAGATTCAACACACCCACTGGTTCACTACTGTCAGTAGCGAGCTGGTGGGTGTGTTGGACCTTCCATCGAGCTACAGACGCCCTTGAAGATGTCTCCCGCAGACGAGTACAGAATTCATCGACCGACCACGGCATAACAGCCCGGATAACTATAGTGGACATGACATTTCCGGTCGTGAAAGTCTATATTTTAGTACCCTCATCTTCTACAAATGAGCACACGTCTACAACAAAGTTAATTTTATTGTTAATAACAATTAAATGGTACAGAACTACCGCACAAGCATTCATTTATATAATTTTAATAAACATTTTTGGAAAAGTGATTAAAAGTGATTCAGACTTAATCACACCACATATGTTACAAGAACATAGGTGACCGGTTTCAGTCATATGACCATCATCAGACCTGTAATTTAATTTACAAAGTAATAGAAACCTTACCAGATTTACAATAAAATATTATATATGAATATATATACGAATATATGTTCCTGAAAGAACAGTTACTGTTAATGACCATGCAGCTTTCGAGACAATCAAATTATAATTAAATAGACACCCTAGCTGCAAAGAGGCGTTGATATACTTCATAGGGGACATGTTGAAAATGTGTGCCCCGACCGGGACTCGAACCTGGTATCTCCTGCTTACATGGCAGACGCTCTATCCATCTGAGCCACCGTGGGCACAGAGGATAGTGCGCCTGCAGGGACTTATCCCTTGCACGCTCCTCGTGAGATTCACATTCCCTAGAGGTCCACACCACTACATTCGTAGTGCGCCTGATAGATGTTTGCCCATCATACTCATTACTCGTGGCATATTAATCTACCAAGTCCCGTAAGAGTTTGGGCATAGCGTGTGCATTCACACAAGAAGGTCAACGGCCGGGAAGCCATATTTTAACTATATATGACGGTAGTATCTGTTCCCGAAAGAACACTTACCGTTAATGACCATGCAGCTTTCGAGACAATCAAATTATAATTAAATGGACACCCTAGCTGCAAAGAGGCGTTGATATACTTAATGCTTATAAGGACAAAATACAATAAGACGTGTTATACCCATGGCACCCTTCGAAGATGGTACGTGGAGCACTCTTGTAGTCGAGTTACAACTCACATATCGATATGATGCAGCAATGCCCAAGACCTCCACAACATGCGGTAGCGTTCTCGCTTCCCACGCACGGGTTCCCGGGTTCGATTGCCGGCGGGGTCAGGGATTTTCTCTGCCTCGTGATGACTGGGTGTTGTGTGCTGTCCTTAGGTTAGTTAGGTTTAAGTAGTTCTAAGTTCTAGGGGACTGATGACCGTAGATGTTAAGTCCCATAGTGCTCAGAGCCATTTGAGCCTCCACAACATCGTTGACTTTGAAAACATTGTGGCAGTAGCACCTTAGCCCACAGAGGGCGCCCTGGCTATACATCGTCTGTACAGTTATTTTAAAGCTTTTAATTAAAATTTTGTACAACATTGTACTTCAATGGTTGTAAAGAGATATTATACATAACTATTTTTATATTATTATTGTACTCTTTTTACGTTTTGACGACTATGTGAACCCATTTTTATACCGATTGGTTGATGTGAGGTGGAGGGAGAAGAGGTAGGCGGAGCATCTTCGTACTTAAGCGTATGCCCGTCACTTTCTGGCACCAGTTGACAGCACAGCAGCTGGGAAGAGTGTTCCACCTACCATCTTCGAAGGATGCCACGGGTATAACACATCTTATTGTATTTTATCCTTGTAAGCATTTTGTCTTATTTTATTGTAAATCTAGTAAAGTTTCTATTACTTTCTAAATTAAATTACAGGTCTGATGATGGCCATGTGATATGACCGAAACCGGTCACCTATGTTCTAGTAACACACGTGGTGTGATTAAGACTGAATTTTAAAAACAAAAAAATTCTATTCATTTATATGTACGATTGGTCGGTTTGGGGAGGAAGACCAACAGCGAGGTCGTCCCATCGGATTAGGTAAGGATGCAGGGGGGTGTCGACTGTGCCCTATCAAAGAAAACATCCCTGCATTCGCCTGAAGCGATTTTGGGAAAGCGTGGAAAACCTAAATCAGTATGGCCGGAGACGTGTTTGAACCGTCGTCCTCCTGAATACGAGTCCTAAGCACTGCGACCTCGTTCTGTCATTTATATGCATGACGGATGTTCAAAAGAATAGGTACACAAGAGCGCTGTGCTCATCATTGAAGTCGTTATTCAAAAGTGATCAGCAGAGGCCTGAGCACAACTATTCCACTGTTTCACAAGCCGAGGGATTCCCTGTTAGCAGAATTCCTGTGGAAGTGGCAGGAGCCAGACATCCACTGTGTTCCGCAGTTCGTCGTCTGAGTTGGCGCCCTTCCCTCTGACATGTTTTTCTTTATGGACCAAAAACATACAAGTCACAGGGGCGGCGGGGGAAGTGGGGGGGGGGGGGACGTCTGGCCTGTAGGGCGGATGCTCAAGCTACTCTCACTTTAACTTGAACTTGGTGTGACCTTAGAGATGTGCAGACGGCGTGCATTATTATGGAGCACATTCACTCCCTCCTGAGGAGGTCATGCCATTTGCTCTAGACGGACTTCCATAGCCTATGTGTGTCTCACAGTACACGTCACTCTTCACTTAAAACGGCTGATAGGCCGTGGTCGAAGCATAAAACTCTCTCCTGACGTTTCGTCTCCGACTGCGGGAGCCATCCTCGGAGGTAAAGCGGCGAACTGCGAAGAGAACTCGAGGCAGCGCTGGTTATATAGGCAGTACAGAGGGCGCCAGTGTCGATCACGTGGCTCCGGCTATGAGATTCTCTGGTAATGCCAACATTCTCGATTGAAAGTAATCGATCGTCACGCTTGCGGTGCAACGCTGACATCCAAATTTTGTCCAGTTTAACACCTTCGTCTTTCCTGTTAAAATTATTACGATGTACACTCCTGGAAATGGAAAAAAGAGCACTTGACACCGGTGTGTCAGACCCACCATACTTGCTCCGGACACTGCGAGAGGGCTGTACAAGCAATGATCACACGCACGGCACAGCGGACACACCAGGAACCGCGGTGTTGGCCGTCGAATGGCGCTAGCTGCGCAGCATTTGTGCACCGCCGCCGTCAGTGTCAGCCAGTTTGCCGTGGCATACGGAGCTCCATCGCAGTCTTTAACACTGGTAGCATGCCGCGACAGCGTGGACGTGAACCGTATGTGCAGTTGACGGACTTTGAGCGAGGGCGTATAGTGGGCATGCGGGAGGCCGGGTGGACGTACCGCCGAATTGCTCAACACGTGGGGCGTGAGGTCTCCACAGTACATCGATGTTGTCGCCAGTGGTCGGCGGAAGGTGCACGTGCCCGTCGACCTGGGACCGGACCGCAGCGACGCACGGATGCACGCCAAGACCGTAGGATCCTACGCAGTGCCGTAGGGGACCGCACCGCCACTTCCCAGCAAATTAGGGACACTGTTGCTCCTGGGGTATCGGCGAGGACCATTCGCAACCGTCTCCATGAAGCTGGGCTACGGTCCCGCACACCGTTAGGCCGTCTTCCGCTCACGCCCCAACATCGTGCAGCCCGCCTCCAGTGGTGTCGCGACAGGCGTGAATGGAGGGACGAATGGAGACGTGTCGTCTTCAGCGATGAGAGTCGCTTCTGCCTTGGTGCCAATGATGGTCGTATGCGTGTTTGGCGCCGTGCAGGTGAGCGCCACAATCAGGACTGCATACGACCGAGGCACACAGGGCCAACACCCGGCATCATGGTGTGGGGAGCGATCTCCTACATCATGGTGTGGGGAGCGATCTCCTACACTAGACCGGCAAGGGAACTTGCTGTAACAGGACAATGCACGTCCGCATGTATCCCGTGCCACCCAACGTGCTCTAGAAGGTGTAAGTCAACTACCCTGGCCAGCAAGATCTCCGGATCTCTCCCCCATTGAGCATGTTTGGGACTGGATGAAGCGTCGTCTCACGCGGTCTGCACGTCCAGCACGAACGCTGGTCCAAATGAGGCGCCAGGTGGAAATGGCATGGCAAGCCGTTCCACAGGACTACATCCAGCATCTCTACGATCGTCTCCATAGGAGAATAGCAGCCTGCATTGCTGGGAAAGGTGGATATACACTGTACTAGTGCCGACATTGTGCATGCTCTGTTGCCTGTGTCTATGTGCCTGTGGTTCTGTCAGTGTGATCATGTGATGTATCTGACCCCAGGAATGTGTCAATAAAGTTTCCCCTTCCTGGGACAATGAATTCACGGTGTTCTTATTTCAATTTCCAGGAGTGTATATCAATCTCGATAGCCTCTCTATACAAGCGTGCATAATAATGCGAGGTTTTTGATATGACGCTCGTCTCGCTGAATTTTATTTCATGATCACCTTCCTGGTAAACATGTTCCGCTACGGCCGATTCAGCGAGACGACCGTCATATCAAAAACCTCGCATTATTATGCACGCTTGTATAGAGAGGCTATCGAGATTGATAAACATCGTAATAATTGTAACAGGAAAGACGAAGGCGTTAAACTGGATAAAATTTGGATGTCAGCGTTGCACCGCAAGCGTGACGATCGATTACTTTCAATCGAGAATGTTGGCATTACCAGAGACAATCTGATAGCCGACGCCACGTGATCGACACTGGCGCCCTCTGTACTGCCTATATAACCAGTGCTGCCTCGAGTTCTCTTCGCTACCGACCCATCAGCCTTCTGAGCTCGCTCAGTAAGGTTGTTGAGAAGGTGATTCTCAAACGCATCACTAGGCACTGCATAACAAATGACATCCTGAGACCGGAGCAATTCGGCTTCAGGAATCACCACTCCACAACACAACAACTCCTACGGGTCGTTGAACATATAACACATGGTTTCAACATAAACAAAGCTACAGGGGCAGTGTTCATGGACATCGAAAAGGCTTCCGACCGTCTATGGCACAACGGCCTCATCCGCAAACTCAGCGACGCGGGATTCCCCGACGGGCTGCTGCGTCTAATACACTCATACCTCACAGACAGGAGTTTCAACACTGATGTGCAGGGAAAACAATCAACACGACACGGTATACATGCGGGGGTACCCCAGGGAAGCATCCTATGGCCCCTACTGTTTAACCTCTACATAAACGCTCTCCCAACCACACACAACACAATGATGACACAGCCATCCTTGCGCAAGATTGGAAACCATCAAACATTACGTCACGCCTACAGACTGCACTCAGAGAGGCCGAGCCTTGGTTGGAGAAATGGCGGATTAGAGTAAACGTCGACAAGTGCGAAGCCGTTCTGTTCACTAAAAGAGCGAAGCAACTGCGCAAACACCGTTACTGCAGACCACTAACCCTACGTGCACGTCCAATACGTTTCCGCGAGAAAGTCAAATACCTCGGTGTCTGGCTGGACCGGAAATTACTCTGGGGGGGACCACATACAACACATGACCAACCGAGCTAGTGCGAGGCTCAAACAGCTCTACCCTATGCTCAACAGGCGTAGCACACTGAACAGAAGGGTGTCGAGGTCCATGTACATGACACTTATTCGACCCCTGATGACGTACGCAGCTCCTGTCTGGGGATACGCTGCGCCTACACGCCTGCGCCGTCTGCAGCTCATACAAAACAAAGTACTCAAAATCATAAGCAATGCTCCACGATACACACGCATCGCGGACCTTCACCGGGAATACCGACTTGAGACTCTCACGGAGGTAATCCACAAACTCGCCACAAGACTATACAGAAACTACAGACACTCGCAGAACCCGTTTATTCTGAATCTGGGGAACTACGACCACAACCATAGATGGAAACATAAAAGACCAAAAGACATACTTGCAAGGACATAACATCTATGGCCAAGCATACGCAAACATAACGGCACAGGCGAGCCCCTGTTAATCAGACGCATTTACTGGATTTCCAGCTGAAATACACTGCCGAATAACTGGCACCACACAGGGAAGCCGTACCGTACACTGCATGCAAACAAGATCCACGCATCCCCCACACAGTGAGATGATCTATGGCCGATCTCCCACTACTGTATAACGATCTTGATTGTTCCAGGAATGTAGCAGCTGCAGCAACAGGGACACATCGCCATCGCTTGTCACGGTAATGATGCATGATACCTATACTAACAAATCCAACCTTGCATGAGCTATCGCAGCTAGTAAGCCACTACTGCCCTTACTACCCATCCCACTGTCGCAGAGGTTTTTTTCCCACGGCACGAGCCATGGCAATTTTTTCCCTCTGCTCTTCAAATCGCTACCCTCACTCGCGTTTCGTCCACTATCTATCACCTGATGGACCGTGTTAATGCGTAGTCTTACCCAGACGCACGGACAACATCACAGCCCAGCATCCTGTGATCCACCTACTAGATAACTAACATGTTTACGGAGGTGACAGTAGAACTTTTGGTTTGGTCACCACGTTGGTGCGGGCGTGGAGGGGCCCCATCTATATAAAGTTCTCTTCGCAGTTCGCCGCTTTACCTCCGAGGATGGCTCCCGCAGTCGGAGACGAAACGTCAGGAGACAGTTTTATACTTCGACCACGGCCTATCAGCCCGGAAGTTTTAAGTGAAGACAATACCGGCCGTGAAAGTTTACACTATATGATCAATACACGTCACTGTTAATGTTTTGTTCGTTGCTCGAGGAACTGGACGAGTACCAGACCTCCGATGTCAGGAAAGTTAGTGAGGATCATCTTGACTGTTGCAGGCACAGGTTTGAATTTTTTGGAGGAAGGAGACGACGCATGCTTCAACTTCATGCTGTTCCATCTTGTCTCTGGCTCAAAAGTCGCGGCATCAGATCTCGTCACCAGTGACGATCCAATCTAGCAAAGTGGGGTCTTCGCAATTGTAGAACAGATGTTACCCCATACGTAGCTCTCTTGCAGTTCACGATGTTGCTTCAGAATCCACTGCACGCACAGCTTCCAGTAACTCACTCTGTCGTGCACAACCGTCCACGTTCTTCCAACACTGGATCCCACGATCACTCCCAACATTTGCATTCTGACACACCAGTCGGTTCGCGCCAGGTCGTTCACCTTGCGAATGAGTTCAGCCGTGATTATCGTGTTTGTCTAGCCTGGTCTCGGATCATGACACCAGCACTCCCGGCCTTCATGGAAACAGGCACTCCACTTTCCCAATACCTTGCCAGACACACAGTCTAGCCCATAATTGGCCACCATACGGCGAAGAATATCAGCGAGTTTAACCCACTTCGCACTCAGAAATCTGATATCACTTCGCTACTCCTAGTATCCTGTAATGTCAACTCCAAGATGTCCTCACATGCACTGTCGTGCCATACGGAAGACACACACACAACTTTCTGCTTCTCTCCTGCACCATGTGCCCATCCATGTGCATAACCATACCAGACACCACATTCACGTCTCGACATGTGTCGCCATGTTATCCTAAAGCGGCATATGCCAATTTCAACCGCTTGGGTTGCTACAGTGCCGGCCGCTGTGGCCGAGCGGTTCTAGACGCTTCAGTCCGGAACTGCGCTGCTGCTACGGTCGCAGGTTCGAATCCTGCCTCGGGCATGGATATGTGTGTGATGTCCTTAGGTTAGTTAGGTTTAAGTAGTTCAAAAGTCTAGCATACTGATGACCTCAGGTGTTAAGTCCCATAGTGCTCACAGGCGGTTGGGTTGTTACAGCGTTTCGTGCCTTTTCATTTGTACACGCCTGATACATGATATCCTGTATATGTTCAAATATTTCTTTTACAATTTTGTTACTTTTTGAGATACTGCTTCTTGTTGTAGTGGTCTTCAGTTCTGAGACTGGTTTGATGCAGCTCTCCATGCTACTCTATCCTGTGCAAACTTCTTCATCTCACAGTACCTACTGCAACCTACATCCTTCTGAACCTGCTTAGTGTATTCATCTCTTGGTCTCCATCAACGATTTTTACCCTCCACGCTGCCCTCCAATACTAAATTGGCGATTCCTTGTCGCATCAGAATATGCCCTACGAACTGATCCCTTCTTCTAGTCACGTTGTGCCACAAACGTCTCTGCTCCACAATCCTATTCAATACTTGCTCATTAGTTATGTGATCTACTCATCTAATCTTCAGCATTCTTCTGTAGCACCACATTTCGAAAGCTTCTATTCTCTTCTTGTCTAAACTATTTATCGTCCATGTTTCACTTCCATACATGGCTACACTCCATACAAATACTTTCAGAAACGATTTCCTGACACATAAACCAATACTCAATGTTAACAAAATTTCTCTTCTTCTGAAACACTTTCCTTGCCATTGCCAATCTACATTTTATTTCCTCTCTACTTCGCCCATCATCAGTTATTTTGCTCCCCAAACAACAAATCTCCTTTACTACTTTAAGTGTCTCATTTCCTAATCTATTTCCCTCAGCATCACCCAAGGTAACTCGACTACATTCCATTATCTTTGTGTTGCTTTTGTTGATGTTCATCTTATACCCTCCTTTCAAGACAGTGTCTATTCCATTCAACTGCCGTTCGAAGTCATTTACTGTCTCTGACAGAATTACAATGTCACTGGCGAACCTCAAAGTTTTTACTTCTTCTCCACGGATTTTAATACCTACTTCGAATTTTTCTTTTGTTTCCTTTACTGCTTGCTCAATATACAGATTGAATAACATCGGGGAGAGGTTACAACGCTGTCTCACTCCTTTCCCAACCACTGCTTCCCTTTCATGCCCCTCGACTCTTATAACTGTCATCTGGTTTCTGTACAAATTGTAAATAGCCTTTCGCTCCCTGTATTTTACCCCTGCCACCTTCAGAATTTGAAAGAGAGTATTCCAGTCAACATTGTCAAAAGCTTTCTCTAAGTCTACAAATGCTAGGAACTTAGATTTGCCTTTTCTTAATCTTTCTTCTAAGCTGCCTCAAGTGTTCTATAGAATCCAAACTGATCTTCCCTGAGGTCCACTTCTAACAGGTTTTCCATTCTTCTGTAAAGAATTCGCGTTAGTATTTTGCAGCTGTGACTTATTAAACTGATAGTTCGTTAATTTTCACATCTGTCAACACCTGCTTCTTGAAGTCTGACAGTATTTCGCCTGTCTCATCCATCTGTCATAGTGAGGTACCAAACAACAACAGACTCATCATACAAAGCCATCACCTGTGATTTCCGCCGAGTCCCCATGCTGGCCTGCAGCTAGTTGTCTGCTGGCTGTCCTCATAGCCTCCAGTTCATGTGAGTAGAGATGAGAATCAGAGGGAGGCAAAACTGTGCTATATTATGGTGGCTGATGAAACACTTCCCACCAAAATGTGGGGCAGAGTATTGTCACACGAAGAAGGAAGATGTCTGACGGCAACATTCTTCTTCTCTTGTTCTCGCCCTTTGTAGACGATTTTCTCGAATCGCCTGATCCACTCGCTGGACAAGATCAGCGTTTGGCACTCGCTTCCTTCCCTGCGTCATCAACATCTGCACGTAGTCCTTCAAAGTTCTTGCACTGTTGTTGTACTCTGCTGTCACGCATGGCAGTTACGTTATGTGGGCTGCATGAAATCAGGCGCAACGCGTCAACATAAGAAAAAATCGAATGACAACACAGACGTCACACTTTGTGGGAGACGCTATTGTTCTGGGCAACTTTCCACGACGTGATGCAGTCGACGGGCATACTAGAGAGACTGCCCAACACACCTTTGCGAAGCTTCATTGGATTTTCACTGCGGTTGGCCGGCCGCAGTGGTCTCGCGGTTCTAGGCGCTCAGTCCGGAACCGCGGGACTGCTACGGTCACAGGTTCGAATCTTGCCTCGGGCATGGATGTGTGTGATGCCCTTAGGTTAGTTAGGTTTAAGTAGTTCTAGGTTCTAGGGGACTGATGACCACAGATGTTAAGTCCCATAGTACTCAGAGCCATTTGAGCCACTGTGGTTGTAAATTGGCGACCGATCGGAGGTTGAAGAAAGAACAGCCCGTGAATCTTGTTTCATAAAAGTTGTAAGAAAAATGACATACTAAATTACTATGACATCACTACTGCACGTTTTGAACAGCAAAGCTGCAGTAATCGAAGAAATAAAGGGAAAAGTTGATCGATTTTGATACATATTACACAGTTCTTTGTTTTTAAAAATTCGGAAAGGAGAAGACACATACTGGATAGCAAATACTCATCATTTTGAACACTATCAGTTGTTAAGCGTGCAAATGCCGTGGCTGCAACCTTACTAGCAGTTTCACAGAGTGCAGCAGTATGTGAAATTGTACAAATTTGCACATGTTACATGTAATAAAAAAAAAGTTGCCCAGGACTCATGCTCCGAATGCTAAACACAAACTTAATTTTTATATCGCCAGTGCATTCATCCTGTCGACCGGTTCCTGAGAAAAAGGAGTCTTTAACAGATGGATAACAAATCACAAAAATTTTTTTTCGTGTGATATAATTACAAATTAACAATTTTCTGATTATTTCCTTTACTTGTATTGTGAAACATTCCTTTCTTCCAGATTTCATGATTCTATGTCAATGGGAAGTACCCTATAGTTTCTGATGAGTCTGTAAGTGTCAAAATATGTGACGTAAATGGCCATATCTTTTGACTGCATTGACTTAGAAGCTTAAATTTTCTCCACCACCAAGGGACCATGGACCTTAGTATGTGAAATGAATTTCAATTTGATAGCTCTACTCGTTGATAAGAAAAGTGGATCTTAATAGACAGGCAAACAGACAGACAACAAAGTGACCCTATAACGGTGCTTTTTGCCAATTGAGGTACGAAACCCTAAAACTGGGTGGCGTATTATAATACTAGGCAAATCTTAGTTGCAGGTCACTTGAGATGATTACCATTTTTCATATAACTTGTAACGCCATAAAGATAAATCATGCAGACCTTCCTCAAGGGTCTATCTTCGACCCATTACTGCTCTTGGTTTTGCTAAAGATCAATCACTTCATTTGAATCAGGAGAATGAATTCGCCCATTTAAATGATGATGAAAGCATCTCTCTCAAGCTGAGGAAGAAAGCATCAACAGTAAATCAGTAAATAGTTCTTTGAGTTAGGTGACAAACAGATTTTGCACAAATGGAGCAGCTTTAACTTTTGGACTGTCAAAACTACCACAACATTTATTAACGGAGTTTTCCAAGATAAGTAATAAACAGGATAAAATTCCTAAAGTCCGAACTGCATATAATTATGAAAAAGTAACCCCCAAAAATCATACAGAAGACCAGCTCAAACACTGAGATACCGCTATTTTTGCCATACGAATTATTACCAAGATTGGGCTAGTAAAAATCAACAAGCTAACGTATTTTTCACATGTTTATTCATAGATCTGAATTCTGTGGTAGCTTCTCTTACACAAACAGTGTTGATTGCACATAGGAAAGCAATTGCAAGTCTGGGAGCGATTCTCCATTCCTATATCTGGCACACACCTGTTTGCATATTCTTCGCAATTCTTCAGTGTCAGTTACTGTAGGTGTCCGTGGTATTTTAAGCATTTTGCAGCAAATCCACATTTCAATGCTCTCTCCGTTCCTTGCTGTGTGCTTATTTACTGTGCGTCCTTCAGAACCATGCAGAAGGGCATACCAGATGTAGTATCTTATAAATCAAACTCTAATTCTTAAATTTCATGAAGGCGTTATCTGCGTTGTGTATGTGACATTTTATCTCCATATCTGATTTCCACTGTTCACAGAGCCACGTTCCAAGAAACTTTAACTTCTCTATCCGTTGTGTTAAGGAGCTACTGAATCCTACGTTTGCATTTTTAAGGGAGTCATAAAAATGTTGTTTTGAGTGGAGTGTTGAAGATCATATAATTTATCAGCAATCAACACCATATCATCACAATTGCGAATGTTGTTGATGACTCCACTAACCGTTATACATTTTTGTTTATCGCCAAGTGGTTCCTGAAAGATACTCTCTGACATTAACTGAATCTTTCGTCGATGCTTCACAGAACATGGTAATAATATTACGGGAAAACACTTACTAATGTTCTGCAAGATTATATTTATTGGGCCATGAACAGGCTTTCGAATTCTCAGGCCATCTTCAGGTGACAACTGAATGTCACACAGATAAACATGATGCGCGACTTTCAGAGATATTGTTCGTACAGAAGATACAAAAATGACAAAGCGCTTAAATAGGAAAATATTACGATAATTGCATTAACTAAAAGAGGGAGTAAACATTTTTTATGTGGAGATACATATAACAAATGACGAGAAATAAAATGAATTTACAATTTGTATCTAGTATTTGTAACGGAAACTGAAGTTAATAAGACGGAAAACAGAAACTGAGTATGATCATTTAATACTGGTCTGACATTCTAGATCTTGTGTTGGTTCATTTCCAGTACGATCATGTTTCTGTTTTTTCTTTGACAGGATTTAAAACTTTGCATTATATATCATATAGATATAAGGAGTTCTAGTTCTGCAAGGTTCGCAGAAGAGCTTCTGTGAAGTTTGGAAGGTACGGGACAAGGTACTTGCAGAATTTAAGCTGTGATTATGGGTGGTGAGTCATGCTTCGGTAGCTGAGATGGTAGAGGACTTGTCCGTGTAAGGTAAAGGTGCCGAGTTCGTGTCTCGGTCATTACACAGTTTTAATCTGCCAGGAAGTTTCATGTCGATGGTGTTTCTTTGAATGGTTCCACGCTGACAGTTGTCGATGGCCCAGCATTGAAATCTGCAACAATTCGCGGAAGGGTTGCACTTCTGTCACGTTGAATGATTTTCTTCAGTCGTCGTTGGTCCTTTTCTAGTAGCATTGTAACCTCCCCCTCATTTATCGACCTTAATGACAGTGAAAAATTAAACCGCGTGTACCTAATGGAAATTTGGGAAAAGCAATCGTCACCGAGGTTAATTTGTCGGTAAAGAGGGAGGAAAGGGTTACATCTAAATGAAAGGAAAAATGCTAATGAAACTGGTGGAAATTAATTTTGAAATAGGGGTAAAGTTAATAAAGAAAGTAAATGTGCGGCCGTTACGTTAACAATCAACTAGCGGTAATTAGATATTTGAGATTTGGGGGAAATTACGGTCTCCAGTCCTAAGGACAATTACTATAGTAACTGAAAAAGAAAGATTATTACACATATAATTAGCACTAGAAGCGTGGCAACTGAAGGTTGACAAGTGTAGTGTGAAAACTGAAAGTTTGTCAGAAGTAATAAATTTCGCTACACTTAATTTAGCAAAAGAATTAATAAAACCGGAAAATCGAAAGTTAATTTAGTGAGTGAAGTTAATAGTAAGCTTTCTTTCTGAAGCACATCGAAATTCAGTAAAATACGGTTAGTCTTGGACTACCTCAACAATCATTTCAAAAGCTACTTGAATCTACGCAATTTAGAAATAAGAGATTTAACTTTGAACTTGAATTAAACGATTCTGAACAATTAACAATAGTAAAATTTAGTACGTACCAAGCTGAGCTGCAGTCACAGGTAAGCTAAAATATGGTAACAAAACTAGCACTCTTAATTTGTGCTTGTGTAGTCTAAGTATTGTAGCCAGCTATGAATACTTTAACTGAACTTTGAAATTAAAGCAGTGAAATGGAATTATGCTGGCGTTTGAATTTCAACGACACTCGGGTTCATTTCGGAAAAGGAAGGGACCCTGCTTGGTAATGCAATTGGGACAATGAGCAACAAAGGTTCATGCTAAGTAGCTGTAATTTTGTGATGCAACAATTTTAAAAGTTTGAAAAGCTGAGGCCTGCCATACAGTTCTAAAACTTTACGTGCTTCCAGTCTTCCTTGTTGGTTGACTGAAGGTTTGAAGCCGTCGATCGAGGATGTGGCGACAGTCACTCATTGTCGGCCGTCGCTGTTGCAGAAGCTGGATGTTGGCGCGCCTTCTTCTCGACACGGTCACCAGACGAAACGGGCTCTTGATGTGCGCCAGCTAATGCTTCCCGTCCACGACACCATGTCAGAAACTATCATCGCAAGTCGAGCGCAATTACATGCTGCCAAACCCCGAAAGCGCGGCAACTCGCGGGAGCTTCACACCACACACCTGCTCCACTCGCTCCTCCAGCCAGACTCTTCCTTGCTCTGCCCGCGCTCCACGCGGCAGAGTTAACACTACCAAAGATCCTAAACACTTTTGTTCTCCACACGACCTATCGATGTATTCGTTCGATAGCATAGTTTTCCCTAGGCCAGACCCAGCGTATAAATACAAATAATATTCACAAAACAAACCAACATAAATGCATATATATATATATATATATATATATATATATATATATATATATATATATATATATATAAACAGTAAAACAATTACAATATATAAAGAGACAGAAATGTCATATCTTGAGGTAACAAACCAAGGAAAAAAATTATAGTACAATAGAAGGAAATAGGAGGATATGCATTTCCGGCGTTACAGCATCTCTTTCCGGCCGTGGCGATGTGGGACATCTGATATTTTCCGGATTCTTGATATTCATGGCGCACTCGTTAAATGGTCGTGCGGGAAAATCCACACTTCATCGCTACCTCGGAGATGCTGTGTCCCATTGCTCGCTCGCCGACTATAGCACCACGTTCAGACTCACTTAAATCTTGATAATTTGCCATAGTAGCAGCAGAAACCGATCTAACAACTGCGCCAGACAGTTGCTGTCTTATGTACGGGTTGCCGACTGCAGCTCCGTATTCTGCGTGTTTTTGAATACGCTTGCCTATACTGGTTTCTTTGGCGCTTCAGTGTGTCTTCGCTCCACACTGGGTCTTTTCAACGTTTCGTCCTGCATTGAGTTTGCTGAGAATATGTTCGCAAAATGGCCTTTCTCTGCAATTCTGCCAACATTAAACTTCTAACAAGTTGAAGTTTCCCACGCTTAGCGTATTGGGATACTCAGGACAGCATTACGTAATCGATGTTTACGTAAGAATTGGCGAGAATTCAAGACACACGCTGGTATGGCCTTACATCGTGGCTAAGAATTATGTTCGTAATTTTTTAAATAAAATGTCAAAGTGATAATTTAATGAGTATCTTTGACTTGAGATAATGTTAAGTGATAGAAGACGCTGCATATCTCTGCCTAGTTTCTTTCTTTTGTCTTCCGATGTGGAAGACGGCGAGTATTAATTTGCTGTCTGTAGAGGGAGCGTGTAATGTTTCGCCTCTAGATACGAAATCACGTAAATGGTTGATAGCCGCAATTGCAGAAATCTACTGAATTAAGCAGGTATGTTGATTAAGAATGATTACATTAACGAGCCCGTGTAATGACGACTTGGATGAAAATGAGTGGTTCAGACAATAAAAGAGCAGAAGCTTTTGAAATGTGGTGTTCACAGTGGAATGCAGAAAATTAGATTGGGAGATGGAATAAGTAATGATGCAGAGAATGGAATTGAGGAAAATAGAAATTGATGGAAAAACTTGACAAAGTGAAAGGATCAGTTGATAGGAAACAATCTGAGACATGAAGGGATCGCCAACTGCGTATTGAAGGGAAGTCGGGAAGGGGGGGGGGGGGGCTAAAAATCGTAGATAGATCATGCGATGAGGGCAGTAAGCAGATGCAGATGGGTGTACGTTGCAGTGACTATTTTGAAGCTTGCACAGGATAGAGTAAAATGACGAACTGCATGAGACGAGTCTTTGGACTGAAGACAACAACAATAACAACATGTTAATGATATAAAAGATTATATGGCTGATACTCAACAATTTATATGCTACTCTCCAAGAGCAAATAAAAACGAAAAGATGTATATTATTACTATTATTATTATTATTATTATTTTACAAACCATATTAATCCTATTTAGTGTTGTGTTCCCAGATCCTGTGTCAAATATGCAGTACAAATTATATTTTATAAGGTCTGCGCCAAACTTCGTTGCTTTTATTGATGAGCATGGCTCGAAACTTATAAGTGCAGGGGTGGATCTCATATGACGGCGCGTGCTGCAAGACCGGTAGACAAGTAGAACTGGAAGCAGCTCTGCACGAAAAGATAAGTAAACTAGAAAATTTATTGTAATCTTCGCTCCTCTCAAATTTTTCATACAAGACTTAGCTTATCGTGGACAGTTGCTGCAAGTAGGGAGGGCGAGATTATAGTATGTAGGTTTAGAAGAATATGAATAAGCTCAGTACTCCTTCACGCAGGTGCGTATAAAAGTTGTCTGGATTGAGCGGACAGAGCTGCGCATTTCTGCTGCCCCATCGTCTCCGTGGGCCTTTTAGAAGAGTGTCGGCAGTAGTTCCATCCTGCCGATCTTTGTCACGTTCAAAATGGCGTGGAGCATATTGAAAAGTGATTCATGACTACACACTGCGGTGACAAAAGTCGATGCTCATGTACAGATGGCAGCAGTATCGAGTACACGAGGGATAAGAGAGTAGTGCTTCGGCAGGTTCTGAACACGAAGTGGTAGTTGGAGCTAGACGCATGGGACATTCCATTTTGGAAATCGTTAGAACACTAAATTTCGGACAACACAGTGGCTGATGGCCTTCACTTACCGACCGAGAGCAGAGACGTTTCCGTAGAATTGTCAGTGCTAACAGACAAGCACTAGTGCCTGAAATAACCGCAGAACTCAATGTGGGGCGTGCGACGAAGGTGTCCGTTAGAACAGTGCGGCGAAATCTGGTGTTAATGGGCTGTGGCAGCTGAGAACCGACCCTAGTGCCTTTGCCACCAGTATATTATTATTGTTCTTTCTTTACTTTCTCAGACGTTAAGTCTGGTTGAGAATGGAAAGTGACGCGGACCTTGATCAAGCGTCACTTCCTATTAACTGTACGGTATGTGTTATATTGCATTTAGGAACTTTCGGGTAATTGAACATGTATCAATAATTACGGATTTCTGTAGTTGTATATATGTGTTTGGATGTAGCTGTATTGCATTGATGTACTGGTGGATATTGTGTGGTATGACTCCTGTAGTTGATACTATAATTGGTATGATGTCAACTTTATCCTGATGCCACATGTCTTTGACTTCCTCAGCCAGTTGGATGTATTTTTCAATTTTTTCTCCTGTTTTCTTTTGTATATTTGTTGTATTGGGTATGGATATTTCGATTAGTTGTGTTAATTTCTTCTTTTTATTGGTGAGTATGATGTCAGGTTTGTTATGTGGCGTTCTTTTATCTGTTATAATGGTTCTGTTCCAGTATAATTTGTATTCATCATTCTCCAGTACATTTTGTGGTGCATACTTGTATGTAGGAACTTGTTGTTTTAAAAGTTTATGTTGTAAGGCAAGCTGTTGATGTATTATTTTTGCGACATTGTCATGTCTTCTGGGGTATTCTGTATTTGCTAGTATTGTACATCCGCTTGTGATGTGATCTACTGTTTCTATTTGTTGTTTACAAAGTCTGCATTTATCTGTTGTGGTATTGGGATCTTTAATAATATGCTTGCTGTAATACCTGGTGTTTATTGTTTGATCCTGTATTGCAATCATGAATCCTTCTGTCTCACTGTATATATTGCCTTTTCTTAGCCATGTGTTGGATGCGTCTTGATCGATGTGTGGCTGTGTTAGATGATACGGGTGCTTGCCATGAAGTGTTTTCTTTTTCCAATTTACTTTCTTCGTATCTGTTGATGTTATGTTGTCTAAAGGGTTGTAGAGGTGGTTATGAAATTGTAGTGGTGTAGCCGATGTATTTATATGAGTGATTGCTTTGTGTATTTTGCTAGTTTCTGCTCGTTCTATAAAGAATTTTCTTAAATTGTCTACCTGTCCATAATGTAGGTTTTTTATATCGATAAATCCCCTTCCTCCTTCCTTTCTGCTTAATGTGAATCTTTCTGTTGCTGAATGTATGTGATGTATTCTATATTTATGGCATTGTGATCGTGTAAGTGTATTGAGTGCTTCTAGGTCTGTGTTACTCCATTTCACTACTCCAAATGAGTAGGTCAATATTGGTATGGCATAAGTATTTATAGCTTTGGTCTTGTTTCTTGCTGTCAATTCTGTTTTCAGTATTTTTGTTAGTCTTTGTCTATATTTTTCTTTTAGTTCTTCTTTAATATTTGTATTATCTATTCCTATTTTTTGTCTGTATCCTAGATATTTATAGGCATCCGTTTTTTCCATCGCTTCTATGCAGTCGCTGTGGTTATCCAATATGTAATCTTCTTGTTTAGTGTGTTTTCCCTTGACTATGCTATTTTTCTTACATTTGTCTGTTCCAAAAGCCATACTTATATCATTGCTGAATACTTCTGTTATCTTTAGTAATTGGTTGAGTTGTTGATTTGTTGCTGCCAGTAGTTTTAGATCATCCATGTATAGCAAATGTGTGATTTTGTGTGGGTATGTTCCAGTAATATTGTATCCATAATTTGTATTATTTAGCATGTTGGATAGTGGGTTCAGAGCAAGGCAGAACCAGAAAGGACTTAATGAGTCTCCCTGGTATATTCCACGCTTAATCTGTATTGGCTGTGACGTGATATTATTTGAATTTGTTTGGATATTAAGTGTGGTTTTCCAATTTTTCATTACTATGTTTAGGAACTGTATCAATTTAGGATCTACTTTGTATATTTCCAATATTTGTAGTAACCATGAGTGGGGTACACTATCAAAAGCTTTTTGGTAATCAATGTATGCGTAGTGTAGCGACCTTTGTTTAGTTTTAGCTTGATATGTCACCTCTGCATCTATTATCAGTTGCTCTTTACATCCTCGTGCTCCTTTGCAACAGCCTTTTTGTTCTTCATTTATAATTTTGTTCTGTGTTGTATGTGTCATTAATTTCTGTGTAATGATTGAAGTTAATATTTTGTATATTGTTGGTAGGCATGTTATGGGGCGATATTTAGCTGGGTTCGCTGTGTCTGCTTGATCTTTAGGTTTCAGATAAGTTATTCCATGTGTAAGTGTATCAGGGAATGTGTATGGGTCTGCAATGTAACTGTTAAATAATTTTGTTAGATGTGAATGTGTTGAGGTGAACTTCTTTAACCAGAAATTTGCTATTTTATTATTATTATTATTATTATTATTATTATTATTATTATGGGCTCGTGGCCATATCGGTCAGACCCTAAACGACTCGAAAGCCGTGGCGTGGTAAGATGACTCTCGATTTCAGTTAGTAAGCGACACTGTTGAATCTGTATATTGAGCAAGCAGTAAAGGAAACAAAAGAAAAATTCGAAATAGGAATTAAAATCCATGGAGAAGAAATAAAAACTCTAAGGTTCGCCGATGACATTGTAATTCTGTCAGACACCAAAGGACCTGGAAGAGCAGTTGAACGGAATGGACAGTGTCTTGAAAGGAGGATGCAAGATGAACATCAACAAAACCAAAACGAGGATAATGGAATGTAGTCGAATTAAATCTGGTGATGCTGCGGGAATTAGATTAGGAAATGAGACACTTAAAGTAGTGGATGAGTTTTGCTTTTTGGGGAGCAAAATAACTGATGATGATCGAACTAGAGAGGATATAAAATGTAGAGTGGCAATGGGAAGGAAAGCGTTCCTGAAAAAAAGAAATTTGTTAACATCGAGTATAGATTCAAGTGCCAGGAAGTCGTTTCTGAAAGTATTTGTATGGAGTGTAGCCACGTATGGAAGTGAAACATGGACGGTAAATAGTTTGGACAAGAAGAGAATAGAAGCTTTCGAAATGTGGTGCTACAGAAGAATGCTGAAGATTAGATGGGTAGATCACATAACTAATCACGAAGTATTGAAGAGAATTGGGGAGAAGAGAAATTTGTGGCACAACTTGACTAGAAGATGGGATCGGGTGATACGGCATATTCTGAGGCATCAAGGGATCACCAATTTAGTATTGGAGGGCAGCGCGGAGGGAAAAAGTCGTAGAGGGAGACCAAGAGATGAATACACTAAGCAGATTCAGAAGGATGAGGCTGCAGTAGGTACTCGGAGATGAAGAATCTTGCACAGATAGAGTAGCATGGAGAGCTGCATCAAAGCAGTCTCTGGTCTGAAGACCACAACAACAACAACAAGAGACAAGGGTAGGTTTCGAGTACTGGCAGACCCCACGAAGCAATGGATCCAAGTTGTCAACGAGGTAGTGTGCAAACTAGTGACGACGCCATTACCGCGTGGGCTGTGTTTACATGGAATGGACTGGACTCTCTGGTCCAACTGTACCCATCATTGACTGGAAACGGTTACGTTCGGACCATTTACAGCCATCCGTCGACTTCATGTACCCAAACAACGATGGAATTTTTATGGATAACAACGCGCCATGTCACTGGGTCACAGTTGTTTGAGACTGGTTTGAAGATCATTCTATGCCGTTCGAGCGAATGATTTGGCCCCCAGATGGCCTGACATGAATCCTCCCGAACATTTATGGAACATAACCGAGAGTCCAGTTAACCCGCCAGGGTAGCCGAGATCGGTAACGCGCGCTGCTTCCTGGACTCGGGTAGGCGCGCCGGGCCCAGATCGAATCTGCCCGGCGGATTAACGACGAGAGCAGATGTGCCGGCCAGCCTGGACGTGGTTTTTAGGCGGTTTTCCACATCCCGCTAGGTAAATACCGGGCTGGTCCCCACGTTCCGTCTCAGTTACACGGTTCGCAGACATCTGTACACATTCGCACTATTCCACGGATTACACTCGACGCTGACAGTTGGGGTACACTATTTCCGTCCCGGGGAGGGGGGGGGGGTACGGGGTGGCGGCAGGAAGAGCATCAGGCCACCCCTTTAAGCGGCTCCGGATCGCCTTATACTTGCAATGTTAAAATAACGCTTATAAATTATATCTTTCCTCACAAAGTATTTGAGGTAGGAAGTTGAACTTTTTACAGATTATTTATTGGAATATGGGCTACAACTTAACACAGGGATTTTACAAAATTTTAGTTCAGTTATTAAAGATGATTTTTTTTTCAATTGTAATGAAAATTCACAACATTTTTTTGCAATTTTTTATTTATATATTCAAAAATATACAGTTTTTTTGAAAAAAAGGCTGTGTTAAATTATGCAGAAGGTACTGTGTAACATTTACTGAAAGTTTGAAACATGTTTGGAAGATCCTTAGAAAACATGTAATTAGTATGAGAAAATAAAAGTTTTGGGAATCGAGCGACAAAGATTGGATTAACTTTTTAGTGCATTCCAGGTCCATAGGATGGATTATCTTCATCCTCTGCAAACTCCTCCTCCAGCTTCCTCTTGTTCCTCCTCCTGTTTACTCTTGCTTGTATTTCTAGACTCTTTACAGCCCTGTCTGCAGCCCGAAGGCGTTCCTTGTCGAAAGCAAGCATCGCTCGTACCATGTTAGAACCTATCTTCATTCCCATATTTCTAAATACCTTGCACCTTACAATGTTGCCATCATTGAAAGTCGCAACAGCATCATACACACCAAAGTGAAGTGTTCCTATTCCAACAAATACAGTCTTGGGGATTCTCGACCATATAACACTATTTACACTTTCATTGGGGTTTTGAGTTTTTCCGTGAATACACTTTTTCAACAGTTCAGGTGCTGCTAAGTGTCTGAAAATAGGTTTTATCACCTCCATTATTGCATGAGGCAGACTATGCTTATGAGTGTACACTTCACCAGTTAGCAAACCTTTGTTATATTTACTCCAACTGTCTTCTTCTTTGGGACACAAGCTATGTTGGGGATTTTCATCGTCTTTATTGTTTACAGTGATAACACATACCTTTGGCTTTCCAACATTTCTCCTTTTCTTAAAAGCCTTCAGAGGATTTCTAATAACTTTACTTTTACTCATTATTATACTTCAACAAAACAGAGACTCAAGAAACAGAATTAATTACGAATATTTTCGAGATAACGACAGAGTAAATAAACATGAAACAATCGACAATCACACCAGCGATATATATTGAACCATCACAGGTTAGCCACAACACATACTTTATCTCACATCACTAAAATGTACCTGATGAACACGGACGTTAATAATAACACCATTTGACAGCAGTGTAACAGCGCCACAGTGGGTCACGCCCATGTAGAACACATTTCAAAAAAAATTTAAAAATAGTTGTAGTCTTCGGAATTGAATAAATTATATATCTATTAAAAGGTAATAGTCTGCAGATTCAGAAAACGCAAAAAAGTAAAAATTGAACTTTTCATGATTTTGAGCCTTTCCGGAGCCCCTTAACATGCCAAATCCGAGTAATGATGGCTGACCCTGCGTAGCTGCGGGAAAAGAGTCAAGCGATAGAGAGATAGATAGATAGAATCGAGAGGGCAGTTCGTGCACAGAATCCCGCACGGGCAGTTATGGGCTGCCACGGAGGCAGCACGGCTCCGTGGTTCTGCAGGGGACTTGCGACTGCTTTCTCAGTCCACGCCACGTACAGCGGCTGCGCTACGCCGGGACAACGGAACTCCGACACGATATCGGCAGGCGCCGCATCACTTTCGTCGCCCCAGTGTAAGATTGCCATCGCTGATACAAGTGGGTTGTTCAGGTTCGAGACGAGTCATGCTACAAGAACTAAGTTTTATAGCTGACATAAAACTTATTACATGTTCCAGAAGTGTTCGCTATACAAAGAAGTGCATTAGAATGCTGTAATGAATGAAAACTCTGTACTACGTATCCCAGGGTGTAGAGGTGGGCAGCAACTGCCCCCCCCCCTCTCCATGCCTGCAGGTAGACATGGAGGACCTCATCCTGGATGGAGAGTTATCGACACAATGAGAAATATCCTCATGCAAGCACAAGGTAAATGTGCTGCGACTTTGGAACTCCTGTTGTTAATGAATTGCAAACAATATTAACGCTTGTAACACTAACGCATTTTCAATTAAAAACGTGCCTTACTGGGGGAGGGGGGGGGCGGGTGTACATTGTGCCTAACCCCCCCCCCCCCAAAAAAAAAATCGTTAACTGTTCTTCTCTTATATTTAACAACATACTGATGTATAAATGGGATCCAGGACCTGAAAATATCTTTTAGCACAATTTCGACAATAACAGTGCATTTTACCATAAACTGTACACCGAGGGCAGCGATACCTTTTGTCCCACGCAAAAAATTTAAAAATGCAAATTTCGTTACTTGTTTCGGCCTTTCACTCACAAGATACTTTTTAAAGAGGTAACGATTTGTAATCAGGGTCCTGAACCCGAAAATATTGAATATGACATTAATTCCGAAAAGTGACATATACAAATTTTAATTTGTTACAATACTTCATACAAACAAATATTTCTTTTTAGATTTTTAAAATATATAGTACTTGCTACATTATAATGTTTGAAACTATCCCCTCCTTCCCTTTGGTATTGCGAATATCAACATCAAATCAGAATTTTCTTGCGTGATGTACTTTAACTATTGTGTAGAGGCGAGTCGTAGTTTACCGTTGTTACCAAAAATCGAGTTACTTCATATTTTCACTTGTTACTCTTTAAACATACGGGTGGATATTGGCTATACATTTCTGAATATATATACATATATATACGATATAAGTATGTATACACGCTATATGAAGGGAACATGTTGTTAGCAAAAATCTCAAAAAATTCTTCATCGATTTACTTCAAAAATTTACACGACACTCTAACAAACGTTCCAACAGACACAAGCTTATGTTTAAATGTGAAAGGTATATGTAATAAATAAACGGAAACCGTTATTACAAAAAATTGCGAAATGTTCTTGACTGTTTTAGTTCAAATTTTTGCACCATGATGTAACAAATGATCGGACCAACATAGACATATAAGTGTATCAAGAGAAACCGTTGGCAAAAATCTCGAAAAGTTATTGACCGATTTACTTCAAATTTTTTCACGTTAATCTAATAAATATTATATAAAGACTGGAATACATAGCGTGGAAGCGTTGCTAGTAAAAATCTCGTAAATTTCTTCACACATTTACTTCGATTTTTTACACTATGCACTAAAACATATTCATACCGACTTAGCTTATATTTTTTTAAACAACAATTCGCAAATTTTCTGTTAAAGCTAAGTACAAGAAAAAAGGTGCTCTGCTGTGAGAATGTTTACTTTCGTTAACTTTTTCGCAGTCAGTTTTAACTGTGATAGCAGGGCATTTGAAACTTTAGGTTTCTCTAAAATATATTCTTTCTCCTTGCATATACTCTTTCAAAAAAATTTTTTACACACACTGTGCAGTTTTCCTTTCTTCCTCACAGTTGCTTTTAACAGAAAATAGTTTCTATGGCTTAGTAGCTTATGATTAGAAGACCACGGAATGTGAATCATCCGAAACGCTGTAATCCCACCCGTTCAGAGATACTGTCACTTAAACTACTATCCTCAGAGACCCAGCAGCTGGATAGGTGTCTCTCATATCCTGCGTACCAGTGGTAGCAACGATTTTCTCATTAATTTTAAGCAAATTCACCTCCCAATCAAGGTTTCGTTTACAATAACAATAAACAAGGCCAGGGTCAGACAGAGGGTGGAAGAGGAGATGGACAGAGGGGCGGGGAGACGAAATGCACATAGAGGGGGAAAGCAGGAAATGTAGACAGATAGGGGGAAGAGATTGTGGACAGAGAGAGGGGAAGGAGGGGAAGGAGATGGACAGAGAGTGGGGGATGAGGGAAAGGAGATGAGGGGGGGGAAGTAGGACAAGTGGTGGAGGGAGAGGGGGGAGGGGAAGTGGACAGACAGAGAGAGGGTGGAGAAGGGATGGAGATGGAAAGAGAGGAGGAGGAAGGGAAGAACAGAGGGGGAGGAGGAAAACCAGATGGACAGAGAGTGGGGGAAGGATGGATAGAGAATGGTAGAGAAGGAGAGGGTTAGGAGGGGAAAGTGACAGACTCGGAGAGGGGTGACGAGGAGATGGACAGAGAGTCTGCAAGTCTGTACTAATATTTAGTCAGATCTCAAAGTGGTGCAAAGATTGGTAATTGGTTTTAAATGTTCAGAGATGTAGAACTGTCGCTTTACAAAATGAAGAAACGCAGTGTCGTATGACTCCAGTATCAACGACTCACAGCTGGAATGACACCTCGTACAAATACCTGGGTCTAACACTTTCTAGCCGGGCGGAGTGGCCGAGCGGTTCTAGGCGCTACAGCCTGGAACCGCGCGACCGTTACGGTCGCAGGTTCGAATCCTGCCTCGGGCATGGATGTGTGTGATGTCCTTAGGTTAGTTAGGTTTAAGTAGTTCTAGGGGACTGATGACCTCAGAAGTTAAGTCCCATAGTGCTCAGAGCCATTTGAACCATTTGAACACTTTCTAGCGACATGAACTAGGTTGATCACATAGGCTCAGTTGTGGGTAAAGCAGGTGGTATACTTTGTATTATTCGTAGATTAGAGGGGATATGCAATTCATCTACAAATGAGATTGCTTACAAACCACTCGCTTTCCAGACGCAATGCAACACCAAGAAACCTCAACATCTGCAACAGTACTAAGTAACCTCTGCCAAGCGCTTCACGGTAGTTTGCAGACTATGCGTTAGATGTATGCTCGGTTGCGGCAGGTGCGAGATGCTGGTTTTTCCAAGGCCAGGGAGCTTCGTACACAGGAGAGGAGGATTTCTTGCAGCGTGAATCAGCGCCAAACCCGGCTTGCTGTGACCTTTGGCGTAATTCGCAGGATAGGCCGTCTGCGTGGCATTTCGTTTCACGGTTTCGGAGATCGACGTTGCTGCTGCGGATCTTATACACTACTGGCCATTAAAATTGCTACACCACGAAGATGACGTGCTACAGACGCGAAATTTAACAGACAGGAAGAAGATGCTGTGATACGCAAATGATTAGCTTTTCAGAACATTCACTAAAGGTTGGTTTTTCAGAGCATTCACACAAGGTTGGCACCGGTGGCGACACCTACAACGTGCTGACATGAGGAAAGTTTCCAACCGACTTCTCATACACAAACAGCAGTTGACCGGCGTTCCCTGGTGAAACGTTGTTGTGATGCCTCGTGTAAGGAGGAGGAAAGCGTAACATCACCTTTCCGGCTTTGATAAAGGTCGGATTGTAGCCTATCGCGATTGCGGTTTACCGTATCGCGACATTGCTGCTCGTGTTGGTTAGCACAATATGGAATCGTGGTTTCAGGTGGGTAATACGGAACGCCGTGCTGGATCCCAACGGCCTCGTATCAGTAGCAGTCGAGATGACAGGCATCTTATCCGCATGGCTGTAACGGATCGTGCAGCCACGTCTCGATCCCTGAGTCAACAGATGGGGACGTTTGCAAGAGAACAACCATCTGCACGAACAGTTCGACTACGTTTGCAGCAGCATGGACTATCAGCTCGGAGACCGTGGCTGCGGTTACCCTTGACGCTGCACCACAGACAGGAGCGCCTGCGGTGGTGTACTCATCGACGAACCTGGGTGCACGAATGGCAAAACGTCATTTTTTCGGATGAGTCCAGGTTCTGTTTACAGTATCACGATGGTCGCATCCGTGTTTGGTGATACCGCGGTGAACGCACATTGGAAGCGTGTATTCGTCATCGCCATACTGGCGTATCACCCGGCGTGATGGTATGGGGTGCCATTGGTTACATGTCTCTGTCACCTCTTGTTCGCATTGACGGCACTTTGAACAGCGGTGCAATTATGACCAGGCAGAAAACATCAGGTAGTAAATTATGTGACATTTTTGTGGGAATACTGTCAGATGGAGGAAAAAAAACAACTCTGAGTCACCTGAAGCGTGACAAGGCGAAGAAACATCCATCAGGACTGAGTGTTCTTGTCGGATTATCGCTGTCTGTAGACATCCTCTGTCTGAGTAGCATATAGTCTACCTTCAAGTACAATAACAGAAAAACAATGATGATGCAGGTTTTAACGAAAGACTGCTTTCTCTCTAAACACCTTCAAATGAAGATGGTTTACTGAGTGACAGGTGCCTATTTTCCTTGTGTTTCCATTTGTTTACCATCAACTCCTGTAAGTGGGCGAGACATTTTTCTGTCACCCCTTCAGTAACTCCATATTTAAGTGAATCGTACACTATGATACGTTTCTGGACAGTCGTGAGAGAAAGTGGGTTATCAAATACAAAGATAGCAATAATCCCCAATTATTTAGACAATCAAACTACCATGTGTTTCAAAAATGGTTCAAATGGCTCTGACTACTATGGGAACATCTGAGGTCATCAGTCCCCTAGAACTTAGAACTACTTAAACGTAACTAACCTAAGGACATGACACACATCCATGCCCGAGGCAGGATTCGAACCTGCGACCGTAGCGGTCGCGCGGTTGCAGACTGAAGCGCCTAGAACCGCTCGGCCACACCGGCCGGCCAAACTACCATGTGTAAAGCAGGTTCGAACGTCTGATTACTTTACAAATGATTTGTTGCGTGAAACATTTTACGTTCAGAAAAAGGTTAGGAAACGTTTGAAATTACGCTTGAAGCTTATAGAAAGTTGCCAAGTGCTTTCATTATAAAATATTGAATAGCTATACCAGGTGGTTATACTTAAAATGCAGCTACTGATGGAGGTCAAGCCAGGACTGTATAATGGTATGGCAGCGAAACTTGGTAGATGAGCTCACGTGTTAATGCGGAATCGATTTACGTTGGAAAAAATTAGTTCCGCTTTTCGCCACCGGGTGCTGGTGCTGGACACTGTCTTTATGGCAGTATTGGCAGGCGCGCTGTCATTTTACAAGCCATAACGTGAGAGATTAGTATGGCTACAGAGAAGAGAGATCGTGCGCTGCAAGTGAAACAGTTTTGTGTGAACGGCAGCGATTACGGTGCTGCATTGAGAGAGTATCGCCGAATGAAAGATCTAAGGAGAGAGGCGATGTCATTAAACGGTTCAAAGAAAATGGCAATGAAATTCCAAGACACGGGTGAGCTAGGTGTCGCACCTCCAAGACAAGGCGTCCTATCCCAGTGGAAGTTAGTGACGAGGCTGCTGTCACTATAACTGACTACGCAGCACGTGCCCCGGATATCGCTAGTGCTCGCGTGCAGTGTACCGAGAATTGTCCATACCACGGTCACCAGTACGAAAAGTTTTAGGTCTATTTCATCGCTCAGTACCAGCTCAATACTAGTCCGCAGAACCCAGGCAATTCTACCCGTGTTTAAAAATTTACATGTTGCAACATATCGAACATATACACTGCTGGCCACCGTAAAAGCAACACCAAGAAAGACAAGAGGTAGCACAACAACATTTATTTTGTAGATAACATGTTGACCAAGTATCAACTGATTACGTTTACAGACGTGTGTGACGTGTGGTTCCTGCCAGAATCAGTAGCCAGAGTAGCCGCCATTGTTGGACATCACCGCTGCCACACGTCTCGGCATTGAGTCAAAGAGACGTTGGATGTGTTCCTGGGGTACAGCAGCCCAAGCAGCTTACACACGTTGCCAAAGATCATCTGGTGTGGCAGCTCGGGATGTAATCTGGGTCACTCGTTGAGCAACCGTGGACCACATGTTTTCTATCGGCGAAAGATCCGGAGAGCGAGCCGGCCAGGGAAGCAATTCAATCTGGTTATTGACGAAGAACCTTTGGACAATGCGTGCCACGTGTGGTCGCGCATTATCCTGTTGAAATATGGCTGTGGCCGAGCCCTGAAGGTAAGGAAGGACAACTGGCTCCAGCACCTCGGATATGTAGCGCCGGCTATTTAAAGTACCGGCAATGCGTACTAGAGGCGTGCGAGAGTAATATCCAATACCGCCCCATACCATAATACCCGGTGCAAGACCAGTGTGGCGGTGCATAATGCAGCTGTCCAGCATCCTCTCTCCACGGTGTCTCCACACTCGAATCCGACCATCGTGGTGCTGCAGACAGAAGCGTGCCTCGTCAGTAAAGACAACGTCATTCCATTCTGCCGTCCACATCCGTCTGTCATCACACCATTGGCGACGGAGACGTCTGTGGTTCTGCGTCAATGGTAGACGAAGCAATGGACGTCTTGCGGACAGACCACTCTGCTGTAAACGGCGTCGAATGGTACGCGCAGACACTGGATGATGCGTTCAGACGCAATGTGCTGTGCCACGGTTCGGGATGTCACCGAGCGATCCGTCACTGCCATGCGCACAATTTGCCTATCAGCACGTGCAGTGGTGCACCGAGGTGAATGCGATCGACCACGTCGGTCCGTCGTACCCTCCTGCATCCAACGGTCACATATCCGCATTACAGTTGTTTGGTTTCGTCCAACACGACTAGCGAGTTCTCTGTACGATAATCCACAATCTCGGTAAGCCACTATCCTTCCTCTGTCGAACTCGGATACTTGATCAAACGATGTTCGCTGTTGTCTACGAGGCATAACTGATCGTCTTGTGAAACAACCACAAGGTAAACACACGTGCCGAACGTACACTCGTCGAAATCGCCAAGCCTCAAATGGCGCTATGAGGTGGCGCCACAGGCGCGCGTGATGTGCGTCTGCGCTGAAATTCTAATCAGTTGCATATCTCATCGCTGCAAACCCATGGTGTAAATTTCACATGATTCGGATGCTTCCTTCAGGGTGTTGCATTTACGGTGGCCAGCAGTGTATATACCAAATTAACACTATTTAACCCCATTTTGCCTTCTTTAATATGCAGCTATGCTCAATATCCTGTCTGCAACAACATGGACAACCTATGTTATTATACACTGAAGAACCAAAGAAACTGGTACACTTGTCCAATATCGTGTAGGTCCCCCGCGAGCACGCAGAAGTGCCGCAACACGACGTGGCGTGGACTTAGTACTGGAGAGAGTCCATACCATGAATCCTGCAGGACTGTCCATAAATCCGTAAGAGTAGGAGCTGGTGGATATCTCTTTTGAGCATCACGTTGCAAGGCATCCCAGATACGGTCAATAATGTTCATGTCTGGGGAGTTTGGTGGGCAGCGCAAGTGTTTGATCTCAGAAGAGAGTTCCTGGAGCCACTCTGTAGCAATTCTGGACGTGTGCGGTGTCGAATTGTCCTGCTGGAATTGCCCAACTCCTTCGCAATGGACATGAACGGATGCAGGTAATCAAACAGGATGCTTACGTACGTGTCACCAGTCAGAGTAATATGTAACATTATGTGATTGCCTTCTCATTTTAAATCATTCACTAGTCGAGCAGTCGCTCGGCAACAGCTACAGTTAGCAAATAATGTTGTGAGAATGTGAAAGGTGAACGAGCTGTGACGTAACGTGTTTATTGTCGAAGCGTCGTCAGAGATGGACTGAGTTACTGACTTTGAAAACCGCGGCGTGAAAAACGGACAGAAGAAGAAAACTTCTACACATTCTTTTGATGTACGAAATATTCTCGATGAACAGTTACTCAGTTACTCATTTTCTCTTGTCACTTGTAACTTGCGTCGGACGCGCATGTCTTGCCGCCGTATTATTATTGTTGTTAAAAATAATATTATTTTCGTGTAAAGTAAAAGTGCAATACTGAAAGTGCAATAGTGCATAGCAGTAGATTTATTGTGCGACGTGTATGTGAAAACGTCAAAGCAATTATTTTCATTACGAGAAGAGAAGTGCCAGTCAAAACGGCATCCATGTTGAATCCTTCATTGCAGTGTAAGTTCATCTATTAATTGCCATAAATTCAGAGTTAAATGGAACTGGTGTATGGACTATTTATTTATTATAGAATCTATGTCTCACTCTTTGATGAAGTTCTTTAATTTTCTTCATGTTTCTGCCAAATAGAGAGTTCACTGTCACGAATTCTTTCGTCGAGATCGGACGGAAGTTGCATGCGGCGAAATATTTTCTCCGCGCCATATTCTATTGGTAAATGCATGATAAAGTACGGTCCCTTAGGAAATTCATGTTGAGCTATCCAAAAATAATTATATTTTGGATAGGCATTTACTCTCCTCTGCAATGCAACTTCCGACTGATCAGACGATCCAACAAGAAACAGCCGCACACGGTCGACGTTCGCAAATATATTTCCACCGCTCATTATAGCTATATGTTACAGCACAAAAGTAAACATATTGTTATAATTAGGGCACGGGGACATTTGTAACTGTATGTTTATGTATACACATTATGTTTATGTATACACATTACGTAGACATATCGTTATAAGTATCTATAGGCCGGCCGCGGTGGTCTCGCGGTTCTAGGCGCGCAGTCCGGAACCGTGCGACTGCTACGGTCGCAGGTTCGAATCCTGCCTCGGGCATGGCTGTGTGTGATGTCCTTAGGTTAGTTAGGTTTAAGTAGTTCTAAGTTCTAGGGGACTGATGACCACAGCAGTTGAGTCCCATAGTGCTCAGAGCCATTTGAACCATTTGAAAGTATCTATACGTATCAGGGCTCCCATATCACTCCAACCACACACGCCCCACACCGTAACAGGGCCTCCACTAGCTCGAACATGCTGCTGACATGCACGGTCCATGCATTCATGACGTTGTCTCGATACCCGTACACGTCCAACTGCTCGATACAACTTGAAACGAGACCTATCCGACCAGACAAGATGTTTCCAGTCATCAAACAGTCCAATGTCGGTGTTGACGGGCCCAGGCGAGGAGCAAAGCTTCGTATCATACAGTCATCAAGGGTACACGAGTGGGCCTTCGGCTCCTAAGCCCATATCGATGATATTTCGTTGAATGGTCCGCACGCCGACATTTGCTGATGGTCCAGCATTGAAATCTGCAGTAATTTGCGGAAGGGTTGCACTTCTGTCACGCTGAGCGATTCTCTTCACTTGTCGTTGGTCCCATTCTTGCAGGATTTTTTTTTCGGCCGCAACGATGTCGGAGATTTGATGTTCTACCCAGTTCCTCATATTCACGGTACACTCGCGAAATTGTCATACGGGAAAATCCCCACTTCATCGCTGCCGCCTCTGAGATGCTGTCCCATCGCTCGTGCGCCGACTATAACACCACGTTCAAACTCACTTAAATCTTGATAACCTACAACTATAGCAGTAGTAACAGATCCAACAACTGCGCCAGACACTTGCTGTCTCATATAGGGGTTGCCGATCGCAGCGCCGTGTTCTGCCTGTTTACATCTCTCTGTATTTGAGTAAGCATGCCTATACCAGTTTCTTTGGCGCTTCAGTGTGTACGACATTGTTTTCGTACAATTAAAGAAGTCATATATTCATGTACGTAGAGTAAATGAGTGCATAAATCTATAATGATCAGTACTAAACATCGAATTTAAATACGACAGCATTTTCTACACGGCTTTATACTGTATTTTCGTATGAAATATTTTAGAAATGGTTCTGAGCAGTATGGGACTTAACTTCTGAGGTCATCAGTCCCCTAGAACGTAGAACTACTTAAACCTAACCAACCTAAGGACATCACACATATCCATGTCCGAGGCAGGATTCGAACCTGCGACCGTAGCGGTCGCGCGGATCCAGACTGTAGCGCCTAGAACCGCTTGGCCACCTCGGCCAGCGAAATATTTTAAAACAGGGTTTCATACACAACGCCACACAGTTCTGTTCGCACTGATATCGTATCTCCTTGCCAGATGCTTTCCCACTTTCTTTCTTTGATTTTGAAGAAAAAACAAAACTCTCACGGGAAGCATATTTTTTGCTTGTAGGTGGTAACTATTGCAGGAAATGTCTCTGTCAGTCAGCATACACGTCCGTTTAGGTTATTACCTCGATCAGACATGAAGTGCGTAACCAAAATTCATTCGATATTCCCAGAAAGAACAAATGAAAAAACAGTTTTCGCCGTCATTTTACAGCTCTGTGCCCCAACACATTGTACTGCAGTCGCCTTCAAAGACACCTGTAACGTCCAAATCATCTTCACTATCTAGAGCATCAACAATGTCTTCAAAATTCAGCAAATTGGCAATATCTTCATCAGACAAACAACGGCGCGTCATTTCTCTTACACAGAATACCAATAATGTGCTCCATGTGCGGTTGTAGGCGCTTCAGTCTGGAACCGCATGACCGCTACGGTCGCAGGTTCGAATCCTGCCTCGGGCATGGATGTGTGTTATGTCCTTAGGTTAGTTAGGTTTAACTAGTTCTAAGTTCTAGGGGACTGATAACCACAGATGTTCAGTCGCTTAGTGCTCAGAGGCATTCGAAACATTTTTTTGCTCCATGTGCAGGCGAAAACAATGCCTGCTGCATCTAGATACGACTCTGACAGGTGACACGTACGAAAGCATCCCGTCTGATCACCTGCATCCATTCATGTCCATTGCGCATTTCGACGGGTTCGGGCAATTCCAGCAGGACAATGCGACACCCCACGCGTCCGTAATTGCTACAGAGCGGCTCCAAGAACAATGTTCTGAATTTAAACAATTGCGCTGGCCAGCAAACTCACCAGGCATGAACATCGTAGAGCATAACTGGGATTCCCTGCAACGTGCTGTTCTGAAGACGTCTCCACACCTTCGTACTCTTACGGATTTATGGACAGCCCTGCAGGATTCACGATGTCAGTTCCCTCCAGCACTACTTCAGACATTAGTCGAGTCCACGCCACGTCGTGTTGTGGCGCTTCGGCGTGCTAGCGGGGGCCCTACACGATATTAGGCAGGTGTACCTGTTTTTTGGCTCTTCAGTGTAAATAGGACTAAAAAAGTCACCATACGCTCTTTTAAATCTTCGTAATGAACAGACACAGAAAGAGAAATCGTGCTGGCTAATGCTCCCTGCCAGGTAAAAATCATGCTGACTAATTCCCGTGTTACAGTGGACATAAATTAAACCGACAAAATGTAGGGACGGATTCTTGACAGGAAATGGACATGTGTGCGGAAATGCATCGTTGCCACGGTAGACTTCGCTGACGAATGAGAGTTGCTTCGATCACGTGTGTTCGTGGGGCAACTTCACCTATGGCCACTCTCTTTGTATACAGGCTCTCGAGCTGTGGGTAGCACCAACAGCGACTCAAAGGAAGGTCTCGGTGCTTGTTGGTGACGTCACGTCAGCTAGGCACGGCGAACGCAGGCAGAAACGCCTGGGCGTGCTTATCACTATAAACCTCTTATTTTTTGACAAAATCTTTGGCATTGTTTTGGATTCGGCAGTTTTATTTATATGAAAGGTTTTTGTACTATCGTAAAGCTACAAATGAAGATGATAGTTCTGTATTACTGAATACTGTCGAAACAAACGTAGATCAATATGTGAAGATGCTTTGCCCCATTGCAAGCTTCGGAAATTTTACATTCAAGTAACTATATTTAATTGATCCATTTTGCTATCGAAACTTACCCCAACCCCCTTACAATTAACTCGTTTCTTATATTTATTTTCGTTTGACATCGTCACTGGAAATGTGAACTAATTTACATGTGTAAATGTCCAACTGTTGCCAGTGATTAGATTACAGTTGTTTTCAACGAAAGGAATTCTAAACAGGAAACAAAATAGCTTGATACATCGAAAATACTGCTGAGCTTAAACTTTTTTAAACATGCACCTTAGAAAAGATAAATATTCCCCTCTTGCAACTGAAAGGAGAAACTTTATAAGATAAAAAAATTTTATTTGATAAAACAAGTACCTCTCTTTTGCCTCTTCTTCTGTCCCCCACCCCCTCCCCCAACGCGTACAATCGCAAGATATTTCATTAACATTCAGTGCTCCTCACCCCACAGTCAACCAAGATACCTAAAGAAGAGCACCAATATGTTCACAGTTTCTTGTAAAAGCAACCCAGTACAAACGTAACTTCCTCAGATTTACAAATAAGGTAAAGAAGCACGAATTCTGTTGCTGCTGGACCATCAAGTTGTTTTTGTATGTCAATCCTTAAAACAGGTCGAAATTTAAGTTCAGGGGCACACTATTTGTTAAGAAGTGTAATGAATTGCACAATTAATTGATTGCAGAAATCTCTCAGAACAATGTGTGTTGGTAAACTACCGCCAATAGTTTCACGTTTTCCTGTGTCAGAGAGGGAGACACCACCATTATGAGTATGCCTGCAACAGGCGTGGCGTTCGCCGTGCCTAGCTGACGTGACGTCACCAACAAGCACCGAGGCCTTCCTTTGAGTCGGTGTTGGCTGTAAGCAGCAGAATGGTCCGGTATTCATGTCGGTAACAAGCCGAGATTGTGTACGGCCAAGCAGATGGAAACGGTTGAGGGTGTAAGGGGTCCGCAGGCCCTTACTACTAAGTTTGCGCTCACACAGGTCGACAGGGCAACTATCGAGTAGTGTGTGCAGGTTGCGAGCGCGAAAGGGGGTTCACCGGAGTGCCGAGTGTTGCTTGGGTAGATTCCCGCGAGGCGGGAAGAACTGGGCGGAGAACAGTTAGAGTTGAGATGTGCTGAAGTCAAGGGTGTGGTAGGTTCCCGCGAGGCGGGCAGAGCTGTGCAGAAGCCAGCAGTTGAATTAATGCAAATTATCGACAAAGGGAGTGGCCATCGCCGCGGTTTAACCCCTTTGTGTTAGTATTATACGGGAAAGTGAGAAAGTTTAATTACAGAGTGATTTCAGTGATATTGAGTGCCGCTATTGAACTTCCGCGTCTACCGCGCCGGCATTACTTGGATTACAGTGATTGGATGTTGCGTGTGACGATTAAGAATAACTAAAGAAACCTGTGCTGAGATTAGCCGTCATTTACAGTGTATTGACGAAGGCAGTGGCTGTCTCCTTATTTTGTGCTTTTGCTGAGAATATAGATCTTGTTTGTGAAACTGTGTTGTGTCCTTCTTACCACCAAACAGTACGTATTACCATATTTGCGAAGGACAATACGGAATGTAACATCCCCTGAGCAGTCCAATCCGATTGCCAGCCCATTAGGTACACGGTCACATTAATAAATTATCTAAATTTGGGCTGCTATTCAGATCCCGAACGAGCGGGAACAATAAAATAAATAAAAGGGCATGTTACAAGGGGCACCACGGCTGTACAAAAACAAGTTCCTCCAACCACATTACCCAAGCCTGACATCCCTCACAGGTCGTTTCAGACATACGAACGTGCAGGGAGGTGGCGGACTATGCGTACACCAGATTTGGAGCACCAGGTTCTATAGGATATGGAGAGGGACCCCTAGTACAAGCTCCAGAGAAGTGGTCCGCCAACATGGTGTATGCCAAAGTACGATAATGTGCAATTTGCATGACAACCTGCAACGAGGGCAAGCATTATCAGCTGCGCGTTTCCCTCTACGGGAAGGATTTTGTCGACGATTTTTACACCAAACCATCACATTTATAGGATATCTGTCATCAGTCCTTTTGTGTTAGCAGAAGAGCAAACACCGTGTTACGAGTGGAGACCGAAATGCACGCGTTTTAGCTCACGCAGGCTGGCGTGAGGAGGGAAGAACTATACTGACGTGAGGTCTGGAACATGACAAGAAGTTAGAATTCAGAAAGCGAACGTAATTAGTTTGATACTTAACTTTAATCCATTAATGATGAACGTCGCTCTTGACGGTACATGATTCACAATATTATCTGTTCACATAGTACTTATAGTAACTGAATATGGCGCCTTGCTAGGTCGTAGCAAATGACGTAGCTCAAGGCTATGCTAAACTGCCGTCTCTGCAAATGAGAGCGTCTGTAGTCAGTGAACCATCGCTAGCAAAGTCGGCTGTACAACTGGGGCGAGTGTTAGGGAGTCTCTCTAGACTAGACCTGGCGTGTGGCGGCGCTCGGTCTGCAATCACTGACAGTGGCGACACGCGGGTCCGACGTATACTAACGGACCGCGGCCGATTTAAAGGCTACCACCTAGCAAGTGTGGTGTCTGGCGGTGACACCACAAGTCCTCTTTACCGACGAAGCAACCTTTACCAGAACGGGCAAAATCAGTCTGCATTATCGTCATGTGTAGTCTACAGACAACCCTCGGGGAATGGCTGAGGCGCCTCATCAGCATCATTGTGTGGGCAGGGATTCTTGACGACCACTGGTTAGTATTCCACGACGCCTCAACGTAGGAACGTGGCTGGACGTCCTGAGGAATACTCTGCCTGGGCCGCTAGGGAATGTGCCTTTGGCATTACGACAGGTCATGTGGTTTCTGCAGGACGGAACACCATCGCACTTCCGCATTACAGTTCGCACACATCTCAACATCGTCCCCGGATGTTGGATAGGACGCGGGTGCCTTGTAGCATGGCCTGCTAGATCACAGGACTTAAATCCCTTGAATATTGCGGTTCTAGGCGCTTCAGTCTGGAAACGCGCGACCACTACGGTCGCAGGTTCGAATCCTGCCTCGGGCATGGATGTGTATGATGTCCTTAGGTTAGTTAGGTTTATGTAGTTCTAAGTTCTAGGGGACTGATGACCTTAGATGTTAAGTCCCATAGTGCTCAGAGCCATTTGAACCATTTTTGAACCTTGAATATTTAACTCTGGGGGCATCTGAAAAGCGGTGTGAATGGTGATCCGGTTCCTGATGTACACACCCTCCGCCTGTGACGCTATTCGAAGAGAGGCCGGAACGTGCGAAAGAGTACGAGACTCCACGATATGACGTCATAAAGCGTGCGTTGCATCCCGTGGAGATCACTTTGACCATCTGGTGTGACGTGGATGCGATGCAGCTCTGTACTGTGTTCCGGAACGATTTGTTGTTGCACGCACACCGTCCATTTACGGACACTTTTTCGAAGGACTTTTTCTCCTCCATTCTGAGTCAGGCTTCCATCCCTGCAGTTTGTCGTTTTTATTAATGTCCACCCTGTATACAGGGTGGTCCATTGATAGTGACCGGGCCAAATATCTCACGAAATAACCGTCAAACGAATAAACTACAAAGAACGAAACTCGTCTAGCTTGAAGGGGGAAACCAGATGGCGCTATGGTTGGCCCGCTAGATAGCGCTGCCATAGGTCAAACGGATACCACTGCGTTATTTTTTAAGGAAACCCCATTTTTATTACATATTCGTGTAGCACGTAAAGAAATATGAATGTTTGACCACTTTTTTCGCTTTGTGATAGATGGCGCTGAAATATCCAGAAACATATGGCTCACAATTTTAGACGAACAGTTGGTAACAGGTAGGTTTTTTAAATTAAAATACACAACGTAGGTAAGTTTGAACGTTTTATTTCGGTTGTTCCAATGTGATACATGCATCTTTGTGAACTTATCGTTTCTGGGAACGCATGCTGTTACAGCGTGATTACCAGTAAATACCACATTAATGCAACAAATGCTCAAAATGATGTCCGTCAAAATCAATGCATTTGGCAATACGTGTAACGACATTCCTCTCAACAGCGAGTAGTTCGCCTTCCGTAATGTTCGCACATGCATTGACAATGCGCTGACGCATGTTGTCAGGCGTTGTCGGTGGACCACGATAGCAAATATCCTTCAACTTGCCCCACAGAAAGAAATCCGGGGACGTCAGATCCGGCGAACGTGCGAGCCATGGTATGGTGCTTCGACGACCAATCCACCTGTCATGAAATATGCTATTCAATACCGCTTCAACCGCACGCGAGCTATGTGCCGGACATCCATCATGTCGGAAGTACATCGCCATTCTGTCATGCAGTGTAACATCTTGTAGTAACATCGGTTGAACATTACTTAGGAAATCAGCATATATTGCACCATTTAGATTGCCATGGATAAAATGGGGGCCAATTATCATTCCTCCCATAATGCCGCACCATACATTAACCCGCCAAGGTCGCTCATGTTCCACTTGTCGCAGCCCAGTAGTGCATATTTTGCCAGTTTACGTTACCGCTGTTGGTGAATGACGCTTCAACGCTAATTAGAACGCGTTCAAAAATGTTCAAATGTCTGTCAAGTTTTATGGGAGTTAACTGCTAAGGTCATCAGTTTCTAAGCTTACACACCATTTAACCTAAATTATCCTAAGGACAAACACACACACCCATGCCCGAGGGAGGATTCGAACCTCCGCCGGGACCAGTCGCACCGAAATAGAACGCGTGCAAAAGATCTGTCATCGTCCCGTAATTTCTCTTGTGCCCAGTGGCAGAACTGAACACGACGTTCAAAGTCGTCGCCATGCAGTTGCTGGTGCATAGAAATATGGTACGGGTGCAATCGATGTTGATGTAGCATTCTCAACACCGACGTTTTTGAGATTCCCGATTCTCGTGCAAATTGTCTACAACTGGTGTGCGGATTAGCTGTGACAGCAGCTAAAACACCTACTTGGGCATCACCATTTGTTGCAGGTCGTGGTTGACGTTTCACACTTCCGTTTCCTTAAATAACGCAACTATCCGGCGAACGATCCTGACACTTGGATGATGTCGTCCAGGATACCGAGCAGCATACATAGCACACGCCCGTTGGGCATTTTGATCTCAATAGCCATACATCAACACGATATCGACCATTTCCGCAATTGGTAAACGGTCCATTTTAACACGGGTAATCTATCACGAAGCAAATACCATCCACACTGGCGGAATGTTACGTGATACCACGTACTTATATATTTGTGACTATTACAGCGCCATCTATCACAAAGCGAAAAAAGTGGTCCAACTAAAACATTCATATTTCTTTACGTACTACACAAATATGTAATAAAAATGGGGGTTCCTATTTAGAAAAACGCAGTTGATATCCGTTTGACCTATGGCAGCGCCATCTAGCGGGCCAACCATAGCGTCATCTGGTTTCCCCCTTCGAGCTAGACGAGTTTCGTTCTTTTTAGTTTTTTCGTTTGATGCTTATTTCGTGAGATATTTGGCCCGGTCACTATCAATGGACCACGCTGTATACAAGGTTATTCACGAAGATATGCAAATAATTTAATGTTACTCTACAAGTAAAACTAAAGAAGAAAGTTGTTACAAACATAGGTCCGCTAATGTTTAGTTACGGACTTACGGCTAATAAAAGATTTTGCCTGAAATTTAGCAACTTCGCTAATATGAAGCCATCGCTAAACTGTACTAGGTTACAGTAAAGCACGATTTCCATTTATTTTGTTGTTATTGGTCTGAAGAATCTAATAAAACATGTCCCAGACGTGTGTCTACAGTAGTTTTCCAGAACATCCAGAGAAGCAAAGATTATTATACAAGTAAATTTGTTTGCTTTCCATCAAGGATGTAGAAAAGTTTATGTCATTGTTGGCAACCGTTAGTGAGTTGTTTCAGTCTTTTCCTAAGCCGGCCGGGGTGGCCAAGCTGTTCTAGGCGCTACAGTTTGGAACCGCGCGACCGCTGCGGTCGCAGGTTCGAATCCTGCCTCGGGCATGGATGTGTATGATATCCTTAGGTTAGTTAGGTTTAAGTAGTTCTAAGTTCTAGGGGACTGATGACCTCAGCAGTTAAGTCCCATAGTGCTCAGAGCCATTTGAACCAATCTTTTCCTAACCTTGAAACGAGTTAGTTTTCTTTATTGTTAAGTGAAACCCCATAGTAACTGTTGTAGTTTGTAGATTACTTATGAAACAGGGATAGTTCAAAAATGGCTCTGAGCATTATGGGACTTAACTGCTGAGGTCATCAGTCTCCTAGAACATCGAACTACTTAAACCTAACTAACCTAAGGACATCACACAGATCCATGTCCGGGGGAGGATTCGAACCTGCGACCGCAGCGGTCGCGCAGTTCCAGACAGTAGCGCCTAGAACCGCTCGGCCACAACGGCCGGCAAACAGGGATGGTGCTACACGTCTGTGGCCACACAGATAGCCGACGGATCTCTGTGTATAAGGATGGATGAAAGACAGTTTATGAGGACAGATTCAATACACGTGAGGCATTGTGAGTGAATAGACGAAATTAAGAAGAACCATGTGAAACTGAAACGAGCAACAAAATCTGTTCATGCACGTGCAACTGAATGGATTGAGCTCTGTGGAGACATTTTCGAACATTTACTGTGAGTGTATTGTGAAATTGTATGTATACTGTACAACTTCCGTAACACTGAGCTTCGTTTTTTCCGGCTTAACATGAACTCACGTGTGCTATAGCATTAATAAAAGCAGATTATCTGACACATTCATACAGTTTCAGTTAACGTTATTACCATCATTTTTTCCAAAATTAAGTTCTCTATGACTTCTGTTGAAAACTTTTTACGATTGTCTGGAATTTAAAAAATAAATTGGGCCAAGTAAATAAATTAAAAATTTTACAAAATTACTTCTTTGCTCCTTTGGATGTTCAGGAAAACTACTGCAGATACATGTCTGGGACATCTTGTATTAGATTCACCAGATCAATGACAACAAAATGAATGGAAATCGTGCTTTACATTAACCTCTCACAGTTTTGCGATGGTTTCATATTAGCGAAGTTGCTAAATTTCAGGTAAAATCTTATTAGACGTAACTCCGTCGAAACATTTGCGGATCAATATTTATATGAACTTTTTTCTTTGGTTTTACTCGTAGAGTAGCAGATTAATTATTTACATACCTTCGTGAACCACCATGTATATCTGAACAGCTTCCAAAATTTTGTCGGTGAACTGGGTGTTCACCAGGTATAAGTTGCAATCAACAGTGTGCAGCTGCAGTCGGGTTATTGGCCCACGCTCTCCCTGACTCGCTGGCTCGCACCGCTTGTGCCCGAGAAGCGTTTCTCCAGCGGGGCAGTGGCCTATCGTCGGCTCCAGCCAGGTGACGTCTGGAACCGGGCGCTGGAGCCACGTAGCGGCAACTCTGCACAGCCGCGCCACGCCCCTTTTACGTCACTCGGGTCACGGCCGCCACGGCGCGCCAGCTCCAGCTGGGTAACTGGAGCCTCCAGCAGGGACAGTCGGGCGCGGCGCCAGTCCAGAGGAATTCGCCAGTCGAACCCGCGGCGGTGCCGCTGACGACTTCGACGCCGTTTTGCTGCGCACCTACTAGAAATTGCAGTAGGTGTCGAGCGACTTCTGTTAACGCACGGTAGCGAATACCACAGCACGTGTGGCGGGGACGCTTGCAGAACTCATACGCATCTCTGGAAGGGAGGCGGGCGGCGTTGTTGTTACGTTTGCCACAGAAGGCCCCTGCCAGGCAGACTACACTCAAGACCCCCTGTGTAGCATATAACATACACAAGCACTTGCAGGCGCAACCAAGAGGAAAACAATTCTTCAAAACAAACAGAACTTGCTAGAGACTAATGCGAACCTTTTTCTGCAGAGGTCGCCTCACAGACACAGGGAAAGTTGGGGTACTCCGCCGGCTTTATAAGGACAGCGCAGCTGTCGATGAATGGTCGTCTACAAGTTATTTGATTTCTTTGTGTGTATATTGTGATTGTTCGAGAAGTGTAGTTCAGTTTCGATAAACGACATTATACTGAGTGTTCTAAAATACTGAGTATTCTCCAGTTGTCTTCTCGAAACTCTGTTGAATAAATTTCGAGAAGCCATATTCTAGGAAGACTGTCCCAGTTGTCCAGTCGTCACCATACCGGGTGTCCGACGAGTCGCCCTACCACTCATGACTTTCTGGTATGAAAAACAGGGCTGGCAGTTGTCGCTAAAACAACTGGTTTTCGGTTGCACCGGTTTTTTCCGTCTCCTTTGTAATTTGACCCTTAAAACCGCTCAAAATAACCGGTTTCTTATTACTGTTATTTCCAGTAACGAATTTAGATTTCGAACAATGAGTGAAAAATTCTAACAAACCTGAAGGAGTAGGAGCACGCGATTGAGATGGGGCCCGAGGTTCGGGCAAAAATCTGTCTCGTCTGTAACAATAATTTAGAACGTGATGATGATGATGTCTGGTTTGTGGGGGCGCTCAACTGCGCGGCCATCAGCGCTCGTACAAAGTCCCAATTTTTACACAGTTGAGTCTAGCCATTGACGACGATGATGGTGAAATGATGATCACAACACAAACACACAGTCCCCAGGCAGAGAAAATCGCCAAACCGGCAGGGAATCGAACCCGGGACCACGTGATTCAGAGGCAGCAACGCTAGGGACTAGACCACGAGCTGCAGACAATTGAAAATGTGAAGGAGACGGTTGGTTGGTTTTGGTTGATTTGGGGGAGGAACCAAGCAGCGAGGTCATCAGTCCATTCGGATTAGGGAAGGAAGTCGGCCATGCCCTTTCAAAGGAACCATCCCAGCATTCGCCTGAAGCGATTTAGGAAAGTCACGGAAAACCTAAACCGTCGTGCTCCCGAATGCGAGTCCAGTGCGCTAACCACCGTGCCACCTCGCTCGGTGAAGGAAACCGACGTGACGATATCGAAAGCGGAAGGTTGCAAAATGGTTCAAATGGCTCTGAGCACTACGGGACTCAACATCTGAGGCCATCAGTCTCCTAGACTTAGAACTACTTAAACCTAGCTAACCTAAGGACGTCATTCACATCCATGCCCATGCCCAAGTGGTTCAAATGGCTCTGAGCACTATGGAACTAAACATCTGAGGTCATCAGTACCCTATAACTTAGAACTACTTAAATCTAACTAACCCAAGGACATCAGACACATCCATGCCCCAGGCAAGATTGGAACCTGCGACCGTAGCAGCAGCGCGGTTCCCGACTGAAGCGTCTAGAACCGCTCTTCTACAGCGGCCGGCGAAGGTTGCATGTTATTGACTTCTCTGCCTCGTCGCTTTCGGATGGTATCAATTTTTCACAAAGAAGTGGCCACAAAATTAAGGCTACAGTTATCATCCCGAGTCTATGGCGGACCAGTAAAATTTTAGATGCGTCAGTCAAATTTATCTTCTCTTCCAAGGCACATTGTGTATGATTTCTGCTTTTATGACATGGCAAGTCTCTTGTGCCACCTACTGTTCTTAGGCCTTTAAAGCAAATGAAGCACTCTACTTCACTGCTACAGCACTTAGTGAAATACTTCAAAACTAGGCATGGTCCCATTCTGTAACACATCCGGTGTCCCAGGGCGACAGCGAGAAACTACCGTATACATGGGGACAACTCCTGCACACCGCCTAATAGGCCATGCCACGCGGGGACTGGTACAGTATTACACTATTACATTATAGTTTTTTTTTAAGAAAGTTTTATTTAAAAACCCCAAAAAAATGTAGGGACTGGTGCTGTAGGAAACTGAAATGTCGATTTCTTTACCTGGTTATTACTAAAAAATGAAAAATCTGTTAGAACCGAGACAAAACAAATACCGAAAAATACCGGTCATTCAGAACTAATATACCGGTTTCGGTGAAAATCAATCAATTTTTCCCATCTCTAATGGAAAATATACATTGTGACTGGCGCCCGGTGTGAAACTGACGCCCTCGTGGTCTTGTGGGCCCGCGACGCAGTAGGGAAGAGTATACAGGGCGAGCCAGCTGCCCCTACCGATGTCATTTTATGCAGCCCGCACTGTTAGACGCGCGCTTCAAAAACCACGCACGAGATGTTCGTATTCTCTCGCTCGCTGCGCGCAAACTATGGGTCACACAGAAAAAGTAAGCAGGACATTTCTGTGAGAAATTTAACGTATTTACTCATCGCATTCGGATACGTTCACTAGTAGCCGAAGTTTTCGAATTATTCAAGAAAAACATAAAAGATTGACCTTTGAACGCACCCCCACTGCCACACTCAGCTCCCACTAGTCAGGACTTCTAGTACGTGGTTCGTAGCACTCCCTCCTACCACAACACAAAAATTTGCGGCTCCACGAATTGTTTCCTACATTCGACCGTTTTTTTATCGGCGTTGACTGGCCACACTACGCCACCGAATTAGTAGAGCGCTCACAAATTGTAAAACTGACGTTTATCCAAGTTTGCGAATTTTAACAGAATAACGTAAACAATTACATCATTGATTAGACTGACAACCACATGATGCCGTTGTGCGCACCGACCTTTGAGTGTAGACAATGGACAAAAGAACGGCATAAATTGCGAAATTCGTCGTTTTGTCAGAGCAGGTCTAGATTTGAACTGTTACATAGTCCTCTTCAGTGCAGTGTTCTGAAAATCACCTGTTGTTATATGCACCGAAAATCGCTATGTAACAGCTGAAATCCAGATCTGCTGTAGTAAAACGACTGACTTCGCGATCGATTTAAACAGGCAGAATACGTCGGTGCGGTCGGCAGCGCCTATAATAAGACAACAAGCGTCGGTTACTGCTGCTACAATGGCAGGTTATCAAGATTTAAGTGAGTTTGAACGTGGTGCTATAGTGGGCGCACGAGCAATGGGACACAGCATCTCCGACGTAGCGCTGAAATGGGGATTTTCCCGGACGACCATTTCATTTCACGACTGTACCGTACACATGAAGATCCGATAAAGCATCAAATCTCCGACATCGCTGCGGCCGGAAAAACATCCTGCAAAAACGGGACCAACGACGACTGAAGAGAATCGAGTCATGAACATTATTGAGCATATCTTGGATGCCTTGCAACGCGGTGTTCAGAAACGATCTCCAACCCCTCTTACTCTTACTGATGTATGGCCAGCCCTGCAGGATTCATGGTGTCAGTTCCGTCCAGCACTACTTCAGTCGTTAATCGAGTCCCTGCCACAGTGTGTTGCTGCACCTCTGCGTTCTGGCGGGTGCACTACACGATATCAGGCAGTTGTACCACTTCCTTTGGCTCTTCAGTGTATATAAATGTCTCGAAGTATGTAAAATAACTCTCAGAAGTTAACTTTACTGAGCTGAAGGACTCGTTTTTGTAAGAAGCACAGTCCACTGTAGTAGGTAAAGGAGGGAAACTACACTCCTGGAAATGGAAAAAAGAACACATTGACACCGGTGTGTCAGACCCACCATACTTGCTCCGGACACTGCGACAGGGCTGTACAAGCAATGATCACACGCACGGCACAGCGGACACACCAGGAACCGCGGTGTTGGCCGTCGAATGGCGCTAGGTGCGCAGCATTTGTGCACCGCCGCCGTCAGTGTCAGCCAGTTTGCCGTGGCATACGGAGCTCCATCGCAGTCTTTAACACTGGTAGCATGCCGCGACAGCGTGGACGTGAACCGTATGTGCAGTTGACGGACTTTGAGCGAGGGCGTATAGTGGGCATGCGGGAGGCCGGGTGGACGTACCGCCGAATTGCTCAACACGTGGGGCGTGAGGTCTCCACAGTACATCGATGTTGTCGCCAGTGGTCGGCGGAAGGTGCACGTGCCCGTCGACCTGGGACCGGACCGCAGCGACGCACGGATGCACGCCAAGACCGTAGGATCCTACGCAGTGCCGTAGGGGACCGCACCGCCACTTCCCAGCAAATTAGGGACACTGTTGCTCCTGGGGTATCGGCGAGGACCATTCGCAACCGTCTCCATGAAGCTGGGCTACGGCCCCGCACACCGTTAGGCCGTCTTCCGCTCACGCCCCAACATCGTGCAGCCCGCCTCCAGTGGTGTCGCGACAGGCGTGAATGGAGGGACGAATGGAGACGTGTCGTCTTCAGCGATGAGAGTCGCTTCTGCCTTGGTGCCAATGATGGTCGTATGCGTGTTTGGCGCCGTGCAGGTGAGCGCCACAATCAGGACTGCATACGACCGAGGCACACAGGGCCAACACCCGGCATCATGGTGTGGGGAGCGATCTCCTACACTGGCCGTACACCACTGGTGATCGTCGAGGGGACACTGAATAGTGCACGGTACATGCAAACCGTCATCGAACCCATCGTTCTACCATTCCTAGACCGGCAAGGGAACTTGCTGTTCCAACAGGACAATGCACGTCCGCATGTATCCCGTGCCACCCAACGTGCTCTAGAAGGTGTAAGTCAACTACCCTGGCCAGCAAGATCTCCGGATCTGTCCCCCATTGAGCATGTTTGGGACTGGATGAAGCGTCGTCTCACGCGGTCTGCACGTCCAGCACGAACGCTGGTCCAACTGAGGAGCCAGGTGGAAATGGCATGGCAAGCCGTTCCACAGGACTACATCCAGCATCTCTACGATCGTCTCCATGGGAGAATAGCAGCCTGCATTGCTGCGAAAGGTGGATATACACTGTACTAGTGCCGACATTGTGCATGCTCTGTTCCTGTGTCTATGTGCCTGTGGTTCTGTCAGTGTGATCATGTGATGTATCTGACCCCAGGAATGTGTCAATAAAGTTTCCCCTTCCTGGGACAATGAAATCACGGTGTTCTTATTTCAATTTCCAGGAGTGTAGCTGAAAAACGCTGCTGTCGGAAAAAAAGCGAATTTGCTCCTCTTTAAAAGACTTTCACAAAAAAAGGACGAAGCAGGTACCTCAATACGCATTTGCCTTCCCCACCTAAAATTTTAGCATGTGAACATATGCGCGCTTTATTAAGCTGAAACAAAGAATCAGAGAGACAGTGACGCAGGAAGAGAGAGGAGACGATGGCCGTGGGAGGGAAAGAGAGAGGAAGTAGTGACAGCGGGAAAAGAGAAAGTAGCTGTGAGAATTTGAGAGGAGGAAAAATAGATGAAGATAATGGCCGTGGGAACCACAGAGAGAAGAGGTCAGCTGACCTTGGAGGCGAATGGTGCACTGCGACTTCGCCCCTTGCGGCCGATCCACCGCTGAAGCAGCTGATTCTTACAAAAACCACTGAGCACAGTTTCAACTGAATTCCCTCTTTTGGAACAGAGAAGGCAAGAGTACAGAATATGGACCGACAGTGGGTGGAAGAAAGACGAAAGTAACGAGAAGTAATAGAAATGAGAACAGCGAGGAATTTAACATCAGGATTGATGGTCACGAGCTAGATGAAGTTACGGAATTCTGATACCTAAGCAGCAAAATAACCAATGACGGAAGGAGCAAGGACATCGAAAGCAGACTAGCGTTGGCAAAAATGGCACTGCTGGCCAAGAGAAGTCTACAAGTAGCAAAGATACACCTTAATTTGAGGAAGAAATTTCTGAGACTGTACGTTTGGGGCACAGCATTGTGTGGTAGTGAAACATGGACTGTGGGAAAACCGGAACAGAAGAGAATCGAAGCATTTGAGATGTGGTGCTACAGAAGAATGTTGAAAATTTGGTGGAATAATATGGCAAGGAATGAGAAGGTTCTGCACAGAATACGAGAGAAAAGGACTGTACCAAAATCACTGACAAGAAGAAGTGACAGGATGGTATAACTGCGCGAGACACTTGTCTTATAAAGGCGTTGACGACCATAGCGCCGTATTCTGCCTGTTTACAAAACTCTGTATCTAAATACGAACGCCTGTACCAGTTTCTTTGCCACTTCAGTGTAGAAGCGTGAAGTTTCTGCACATTATTCTGAATGTGACACTACCAGACAGATTTTCATTTATCTTCTTTCCGGCGATTCGGAAATCGATTATTTGATCATCTAGTCAGAATAAAGTAATAACTGCTACTAGGAAATGCATTTATGGGTTTTCTTGTAGTTAAGCCTCAAATAATTTCCTGTAGGTTATGATGCAATATTACGGAATACCCTATTTGTTAAATTATATCATCACATTTCACATTTTCACAATGACGCTTGTGCCCTCTTGACCCATCTGCCATGTTTAGTGGCAGGCCGTCGACGTGTACTGGGTAGTTGAATGTAATCTGACAGTGCTGCACTGCGGGTTGTATACATCGCGGGACCATGGAACAAATGGTTCAAATGGCTCTGAGCACTATGGGACTCAACTGCTGAGGTCATTAGTCCCCTAGAACTTAGAACTAGTTAAACCTAACTAACCTAAGGACATCACAAACATCCACGCCCGAGGCAGGATTCGAACCTGCGACCGTAGCGGTCTCGCGGTTCCAGACTGCAGCGCCTTTAACCGCACGGCCACTTCGGCCGGCACCATGGAACATCGAAATCATTAATCGGTGAATTCGCGGAGCATGCTGAGAAAAAGCAATAATATGTCGGTGGTTTTGCGTCAGTAAGCTGTTTGTGGCGTCAGAGCTCATCATCCCTGTGGTGTCACCGCCAGACACCACACTTGCCAGGTGGTAGCCGCGGTCCGTTGGTATACGTCGGACCCGCGTGTCGCCACTGTCAGTGATTGCAGACCGAGCGCCGCCGCACGCCAGGTCTAGTCTAGAGAGACTCCCTAGCACTAGCCCCAGTTGTACAGCCGACTTTGCTAGCGATGGTTCACTGACAAAATACGCTCTCATTTGCCGAGACGATAGTTAGCATAGCCTTCAGCTACGTCATTTGCTACGACCTAGCAAGGCGCCATGTTCAGTTACTATTGATATTGTAAATAATGCACAGACAAGAGCTACGTTCAACATTAATGGATTAAAGTTAAGTATTCCACCAGCTACATCCTTTTTTCTCTGAAGTCTAAATTCCTTGTCCTGTTCCAGATCTCACGCCAGCCTGCGCGAGCTTAAACGCGCGCCTTTCGGCTTCCTCTAAAATTCGTGGGTTGGCCCTCCTGCCAATCCACAACAATCCCCTCCCCGGAATTTACGGGAATTAGATGACTTGTATGTGCAGATGTGGGGCCAAGTCCCTCGAGCGACTATGAAGGCCACGAGGCGTCGCCGCTGTTATCCGTGCCAAAGGTGGACGTACCGGCTATTAGCTAGGTGGCCGTAATATTCTGCCTGATCAGTGTCAAGCCATTATTCTGTTGCTACTGGCTACCGCATGGAGAGCTAGCATCGCTTCAGCAGTCGAAAGTTTGAATTCTTTGCCCTGCGGAGGTGCGCGACTGTTTCGCGTAGGCTGTGCTCACATTTTCTACCCGATCTCTGGCGACGTGTTTGGGAAACGGCCTCATTGCCCTTGAGTACGGATCGCAGCCTACTGGCTTTTGGCGAGCGTAGCAGTTTGCAATGGAAAAGGCTTCTTAGCTGCGTCGTGGGCACGCTGTTTATGAATATTAAGTACTGTGACCTCATCAACACAAGGACACGTTCCAGCAGGCTGCTACACACGGCGGTACGTCTCTTGAGCAGACGCCAGCGTGGAGAGGCTATTACGTGACGATCCGATGCGATCGAAACAGGTCTAGCGCGGCTACCACATAGCTGTAGAAAGGGTGGAAGTATTTAAACGAATAAGCAGACACAGCAGTAAACTCCAGTTTCTGTAAATAATCGAGCTCTCGCGTATAAAACAGTTTTAAACACCTGATTACTTTAAAAATAAGTTAATGTGTCAAATGTTTACCTTTAAGTATGTAAGTGAGAAAAAGTTTAGGAAAGGCTTGAAATCAGGCTGAGCCTCGCGTGGCTCGTGTTCGTGCCATCTCTCATTTCACATCCTGTTTTTACTGTACTACCACCTCCTTATGTTAATTTCAATTACTGGTGTCACTTGTAATATTAGTATATGTTTCGATAGCTTAAATAAACTTACATTCGATAATCTAACCACGCAGGCTCATAAAAGCCGTACAATTTGTGTAAAAATTTCTTAGATCGCCGCTGAGCAGCGACCACCTGATATTTCAAAGAACACCTTTCGCGCCACGGCGCGGAATACGAATTGTTCATAAATTGTATCGATAGAGATATTTTGTGTTTCTTATTTTTTGACAGCTGAATAATTGTAATCCTCTTCTGTTTCCACAGTCGTGATATTTTTTAAAGACGGCGAACGCGTATGTGGCGTGCTCCGCAATCCGTAATTAGTTGCCGGCCGCGGTGGTCTAGTGGTTCTGGCGCTGCAGTCCGGAACCGCGGGACTGCTACGGTCGCAGGTTCGAATCCTGCCTCGGGCATGGGTGTGTGTGATGTCCTTAGGTTAGTTAGGTTTAAGTAGTTCTAAGTTCTAGGGGACTTATGACCTAAGATGTTGAGTCCCATGGTGCTCAGAGCCATTTTTTTTTTTTTTTGAGTAATTAGTTGTTGAGTGCTGTGTAAGAATTTGTGTGTGCATCTAAGATGAAATGTCGAAAATGTTAAAGGACTTTATTTAAAGAAACAGCCAGCAAGGTATAAAATTGAAATGTACGGATCCTATTGTTAGAAATACTGACTAAGGTAACTAAATTGGTTATTGTGCACTCAAATGCTGCAGTGCCTGCTTATTACTGAAAGTATTTCTATGCTATCCATCTCCTATTAATGGCAACAGAAATAACGATGTTATCGCCGAGAGAGTGAGTCAGAACTTGCTGCACTGAGACCGGCGGTCGTCACTTTGAACAACTACACTGGGCTACGTTGTTGTTAGGTGGTGCAGGCTGTTTATATCTATCACACAGCAGTGTGGGGGGGATGTCTTAGGGGGTAAGTATAATTATATATGTTACTGGCTTGGACCGTGGCGTTACCCAGGGTTAAACAGTGATTTATAAATAGATTTTAATGCCGAAACTCACTATTCACGCGTATGCACTATCAGAAAAGCCATCACTTGTTATATCTTTAAAAGTAAATTATATGTAAAGCGTATTTATAAAATCATCTACATACAAGTATACGACGGGAATTCAGAAAGTAAAGGCACATTTGTGGAAAGCTGTACTTTCTCTGATGATAGAAAACTGAAAGATGCGTTATTTTTCTACGTAACATCCCTGGACTTCAATGCAGTTTTCCCGACGTTTTACGAGTTTTTTTTATTTCATCAGAAAATACGTTTTTAGGTTGCATCTGTAGCCAACTTTGCACCGCAGCAATGACGTCTTCATCACTTTCAAATCTTCTTGCCTCTAGTGCTTCCGTTAAGGGTCGAAACATGTGAAAATCATTTGGAGCCAGGTCTGGACTGTATGGTGGATGTTCCAGCACCTCGAATCTGCTCTTAAGGAAATCAGAAATTTTGCTTGGCTTGAATGACATCCTGAAATTCCGTAGTTCTTACAGGCCGAGACGCACTCAATTCACTAATGAAGCTACTGAAGCGGGAACGTGTGAAGATCGCCGTCTGTTTGGCGGACGCGAGGCAACGAACCGAACGGCACCAATTGATTTGGAGCACGCGATGCTGGGGAGCCTGTGTTAAGCTCCACCCACGCGGTTCGCGGCTAGCAAAGTCAGACTGTCCGATCCCGTCTGGTAGGTACCGCTGCTCACTTCGCACTACTTTGTTCTGTCGCTAACGGCAAATGTTCGCACAGGTACCGGGCCGGTGACCACCCTGCGTCAGGGCCCAGGGCGGGAATCTCAGCCCCCGGATCACCCAACTCTGCGGTATGACTGCCACACAACTTCCCTCAGAAGCTCGCAAGTAAACGGATGACGCACCTTAGACGAAAGCAACAATGACAACGTGAGAATGATGATTTAGTTCCAAATGTTTTGAAATCCTTAACTACTACATAACACTCTTTCAAAATTAATAAGAAAAGATATTAGCAGTATTAATACACTCCGGGAAATTGAAATAAGAACACCGTGAATTCATTGTCTCAGGAAGGGGAAACTTTATTGACACATTCCTGGGGTCAGATACATCACATGATCACACTGACAGAACCACAGGCACATAGACACAGGCAACAGAGCATGCACAATGTCGGCACTAGTACAGTGTATATCCACCTTTCGCAGCAATGCAGGCTGCTATTCTCCCATGGAGACGATCGTAGAGATGCTGGATGTAGTCCTGTGGAACGGCTTGCCATGCCATTTCCACCTGGCGCCTCAGTTGGACCAGCGTTCGTGCTGGACGTGCAGACCGCGTGAGACGACGCTTCATCCAGTCCCAAACATGCTCAATGGGCGACAGATCCGGAGATCTTGCTGGCCAGGCTAGTTGACTTACACCTTCTAGAGCACGTTGGGTGGCACGGGATACATGCGGACGTGCATTGTCCTGTTGGAACAGCAAGTTCCCTTGCCGGTCTAGGAATGGTAGAACGATGGGTTCGATGACGGTTTGGATGTACCGTGCACTATTCAGTGTCCCCTCGACGATCACCAGTGGTGTACGGCCAGTGTAGGAGATCGCTCCCCACACCATGATGCCGGGTGTTGGCCCTGTGTGCCTCGGTCGTATGCAGTCCTGATTGTGGCGCTCACCTGCACGGCGCCAAACACGCATACGACCATCATTGGCACCAAGGCAGAAGCGACTCTCATCGCTGAAGACGACACGTCTCCATTCGTCCCTCCATTCACGCCTGTCGCGACACCACTGGAGGCGGGCTGCACGATGTTGGGGCGTGAGCGGAAGACGGCCTAACGGTGTGCGGGACCGTAGCCCAGCTTCATGGAGACGGTTGCGAATGGTCCTCGCCGATACCCCAGGAGCAACAGTGTCCCTAATTTGCTGGGAAGTGGCGGTGCGGTCCCCTACGGCACTGCGTAGGATCCTACGGTCTTGGCGTGCATCCGTGCGTCGCTGCGGTCCGGTCCCAGGTCGACGGGCACGTGCACCTTCCGCCGACCACTGGCGACAACATCGATGTACTGTGGAGACCTCACGCCCCACGTGTTGAGCAATTCGGCGGTACGTCCACCCGGCCTCCCGCATGCCCACCATACGCCCTCGCTCAAAGTCCGTCAACTGCACATACGGTTCACGTCCACGCTGTCGCGGCATGGTACCAGTGTTAAAGACTGCGATGGAGCTCCGTATGCCACGGCAAACTGGCTGACACTGACGGCGGCGGTGCACAAATGCTGCGCAGCTAGCGCCATTCGACGGCCAACACCGCGGTTCCTGGTGTGTCCGCTGTGCCGTGCGTGTGATCATTGCTTGTACAGCCCTCTCGCAGTGTCCGGAGCAAGTATGGTGGGTCTGACACACCGGTGTCAATGTGTTCTTTTTTCCATTTCCAGGAGTGTAGTAAGACTGTATTAAAAACTTTCAGTGTTCGGCTCCACAAACTTAAATTATATGTAAAGTGGGAAATAAACATCCCAGGTTGGGATGCATAAACTAAAACCACAGGAGGGGATGGTCTGATGCAGAGGGGGGGAAATCCCCCCCATCCCCCCCTGCAAATCGCACAGTCGCTCACACCGTTGGTTCCCTGTCTCCACGCGATCGGTTTTGGACCCCCTTTCACTTCTTTCAGAACGGCCGAGAAGGTTTGACACAACCTGTACAGACGTGGGTTCACTGGACACGCAACGCGAACATTTTTTTCTTTTTCAGTATTAGGAGAAGAAAAGCTGATCGATGGGATTCAACGCCATCCCGCAAGGTAAACAGTTTCGTGGACAACAGAATGGAACTCCTTAGGTTTTCGTAGGTGATGAGGCGTCTCCATAAGTAAAAAACTTCATGCATTATTCTAAATGTAAAGTCAGTGATAAAGAGAAAAATAAACTTTTTAACTATAGGCTTTCTCGTCCTCGTTTCGTGTTTTCCAAAGGCCTTTCGGGTGTAAGCTGTGAGGTGGAGATGGAATAGTGACGGAATTTGTCAGCCTAGATGACATTGTAAGTAGGCTGTCTAGGTTTTTATATTGGTAACGCCACGTAGCGCTCTGTATGAAAATCACTGAGTGTGCTGTGTGCAGTCTGTGGGTGGTTGGCATTGTTGAAATATTCTCTATTGTAGTGTTGGGCAGTTGGATGTGAACAGCGCGTAGCGTTGCGCAGTTGGAGGTGAGCCGCAAGCAGTGGTAGATGTGGGGAGAGAGATGGCGGAGTTTTGAGAGCGGACGATCTGGACGTGTGTCCCTCAGAAAGAGTCAATTTGTAATATTCCATATCATGAACAGATATATGTATGATGACTTCTGAACATTATAAAGGTACATTGTTTGTTCTCTATCAAAATCTTTCATTTGCGAACTATGCCTATCAGTAGTTAGTGCCTTCAGTAGTTAGAATCTTTTATTTAGCTGGCAGTAGTCGCGCTCGCTGTATTGCAGTAGTTCGAGTAACGAAGATTTTTGTGCGGTAAGTGAATCATGACAGGTATAGGTTATTGTTAGTCAGGGCCATTCTTTTGTAGGGATTATCGAAAGTCAGATTGCGTTGCGCTAAAAATATTGTGTGTCCGTTTGGTGTTGATCAGAATAAGAAAAAGAGAGAAGTGCCTGAGTACGTTCAGTTTTGCTCAGCTGTTTGAAAATCAAATAACGTAAGGGGTTTACCAGCACAGTAATTCATAAATTTTTCTAAGGGGACGTTTCAACACACTTGTCAGTGCCTGTTAGCTGCTACTCGCGACTAACCACAGTGTACATCTTGAATGCATGAAATGTGATTTTGAACTATGACAAATCGGAATTAAAAAAGGGTAATTATTGACAAATAGCAATCACAGAAGTCAATGGTATAGCGACGCCTTGTTTACGCCATTCCTAAATCACATTGTAAGACGTACGGTGATAAATCCCAGTAGTCACGGAAACACCAATGTAACGTTGGTAGCCGGCGCTGGTGGCCGAGCGGTTCTAGGCGCTTCAGTCTGGAACCGCGCGACCGCTACGGTCGCAGGTTCGAATCCTGCCTCGGGCATGGATGTGTGTGATGTCCTTAGGTTAGTTACGTTTAAGTAGTTCTAAGTTCTAGGGGAATGATGACCTCGAGAGTTAAGTCCCATAGTACTCAGAGCCATTTGAACCATATGTAACGTTGGTGGAGCGCAGAGGGATGGAAGTAGCGGATTCGCGAACTGCGACTTCAAAAGGTGACAGATCGCAATTCAAAGTCGTAGCTTCCGAACTGTAGCAGCATTCACAAAAATCGAGAATCCGTGGTTTACGCGATTCCTAAACACAAGGAGGCAGGTGTCCTTTGCAGTGCGTGGTATTTGCAGAGTGCAACTGATCACAGTGTAGCACCTACGATGACAAATTACAGAACTCGCAGACATCGAATTTAACGTCGGAGTGTGCGGAACGGTACAAGTTGTGAATTCATGAACTGCGATTGTAGCGTGTGACAAATCTCAATGAAAAATAGCAACTGCCGAAAAGTCGCATTCACAGAAATGACAGCCATCAGAAACTCTCTCCCATCCCTAAATACACTCCTGGAAATTGAAATAAGAACACCGTGAATTCATTGTCCCAGGAAGGGGAAACTTTATTGACACATTCCTGGGGTCAGATACATCACATGATCACACTGACAGAACCACAGGCACATAGACACAGGCAACAGAGCATGCACAATGTCGGCACTAGTACAGTGTATATGCACCTTTGGCAGCAATGCAGGCTGCTATTCTCCCATGGAGACGATCGTAGAGATGCTGGATGTAGTCCTGTGGAACGGCTTGCCATGCCATTTCCACCTGGCGCCTCAGTTGGACCAGCGTTCGTGCTGGACGTGCAGACCGCGTGAGACGACGCTTCATCCAGTCCCAAACATGCTCAATGGGGGACAGATCCGGAGATCTTGCTGGCCAGGGTAGTTGACTTACACCTTCTAGAGCACGTTGGGTGGCACGGGATACATGCGGACGTGCATTGTCCTGTTGGAACAGCAAGTTCCCTTGCCGGTCTAGGAATGGTAGAACGATGGGTTCGATGACGGTTTGGATGTACCGTGCACTATTCAGTGTCCCCTCGACGATCACCAGTGGTGTCCGGCCAGTGTAGGAGATCGCTCCCCACACCATGATGCCGGGTGTTGGCCCTGTGTGCCTCGGTCGTATGCAGTCCTGATTGTGGTGCTCACCTGCACGGCGCCAAACACGCATACGACCATCATTGGCACCAAGGCAGAAGCGACTCTCATCGCTGAAGACGACCCGTCTCCATTCGTCCCTCCATTCACGCCTGTCGCGACACCACTGGAGGCGGGCTGCACGATGTTGGGGCGTGAGCGGAAGACGGCCTAACGGTGTGCGGGACCGTAGCCCAGCTTCACGGAGACGGTTGCGAATGGTCCTCGCCGATACCCCAGGAGCAACAGTGTCCCTAATTTGCTGGGAAGTGGCGGTGCGGTCCCCTACGGCACTGCGTAGGATCCTACGGTCTTGGCGTGCATCCGTGCGTCGCTGCGGTCCGGTCCCAGGTCGACGGGCACGTGCACCTTCCGCCGACCACTGGCGACAACATCGATGTACTGTGGAGACCTCACGCCCCACGTGTTGAGCAATTCGGCGGTACGTCCACCCGGCCTCCCGCATGCCCACTATACGCCCTCGCTCAAAGTCCGTCAACTGCACATACGGTTCACGTCCACGCTGTCGCGGCATGCTACCAGTGTTAAAGACTGCGATGGAGCTCCGTATGCCACGGCAAACTGGCTGACACTGACGGCGGCGGTGCACAAATGCTGCGCAGCTAGCGCCATTCGACGGCCAACACCGCGGTTCCTGGTGTGTCCGCTGTGCCGTGCGTGTGATCATTGCTTGTACAGCCCTGTCGCAGTGTCCGGAGCAAGTATGGTGGGTCTGACACACCGGTGTCAATGTGTTCTTTTTTCCATTTCCAGGAGTGTACTTGGGATTGTATGTCAGTTGCTACTTGCGACTAATCTCAGTGTCGCATGGAAAGTGGTAAACAGCAGCAATCGCAGTTTCAAGTTGCTAGAGAGTGGAGGGATACAAGTTATGATTTCGTTAACTGCGATTTTAAAGTGTCACAATTCATAATCACAAAGCGCAGTTACCGAAAGGCAGCGCCACCGAAATCATTGGTATCGGATAGTTACAGTTTGGCCCATTCCCAAATACCATTCAGCAGATATACTGGCACTGCTTGTTGGTTGCTATTTGTGACGAATGAAGAGTAGCATGTACGATGATAAATCTTAGGTCTAGTAGAAATCGAAATTTAATGTTGGTAGGCTGAGGAGGGATCGAAGTTGCGGATTCGTGATTGTTATTTTAAAGTGCGACAAATCGTAATTAAAACTCGCAGTTACCGAAAAGTAACATCTACAGAAAGCAGTGATATCGGAAGGTCACTATTTAGCCCTTACCTAAATACCAGTAAGCAGATATACTTTGCAGGGCCTGTTAGCTGCAACTTGCGACTAATCAATAACATCTAAGGTTGACATTTTCACTCTGCAGCGGAGTGTGCGCTGATATGAAACTTCCTGGCAGATTAAAACTGTGTGCCCGACCGAGGTAGGAGACGAGGTACTGGCAGAAGTAAAGCTGTGAGTACCGGGCGTGAGTCGTGCTTCGGTAACTCAGATGGTAGAGCACTTGTCCGCGAAAGGCATAGGTCCCGAGTTCGAATCTCGGTCGGGCACACAGTTTTAATCTGCCAGGAAGTTTCAACATCTAAGGTGTTTAATCGTATGGACAGCAGAAACCGCAAATTAAACTTGGTAGTTTGAGGAGAGATACAAGCCGTGTATTCGTGAATTGTGATTTTAGTGTGTAACAAATCGCAATTAAAAAATTATAGTTACCGCAAAGTAGCGTTAACACAAATCACTGATACCGGAAACTCACAGTTTAGTTCATTCCTAAATGACAGGTAGGAGTTATTCTTGGCAGTGCCCATCAGTTACTAGTTGCGACTAATGACAGTACTACGTGTATGCTGACAAGCTACGGTAGTCACAGTTTAACGTCGGCAGAGTGCTGACGGATATAAGGTGTGAATTCGTGAACTGCCATTTCAAAGTATGACAAATTTCATTAAATATCGCAGTTGTCGAGAAGTAAAATTCGCGAAAGCACTGATATTGGAAAGACACAGTTGTAGGCTATTCCTAAATACACTACTGGCCATTAAAATTGCTACACTAAGAAGAAATGCAGATGATAAACGGGTATTCATTGGACAACTAATACTGGAACTGACATGTGATTACATTCGCACTCAATTTGGGTGCATAGATCCTGAGAAATCAGTACCCAGAACAACCACCTCTGGCCGTAATAACGGCCTTGATACGCCTGGGCATTGAGTCAAACAGAGCTTGGATGGCATGTACAGGTACAGCTGACCATGCAGCTTCAACAGAATACCACAGTTCATCGAGGCGTATTGTGACCAGCCAGTAGCTTGGCCACCATTGAACAGACGTTTTCAATTGGTGACAGATCTGGAGAACGTGCTGGCCAGGACAGCTGTCGAACATTTTCTGTATCCATAAAGGCCCGTACGGCACCTGCAACATGCGGTAGGGCATTATCCTGCTGAAATTTAGGGTTTCGCTGGGATCGAATGAAGGGTAGAGCCACGGGTCGTAACACATCTGAAATGTAGCGTCCACTGTTCAAAGTGCCCTCAATGCGAACAAGAGGTGACCGAGACGTGTAACCAGTGGCACCCCATACCATCACGCCGGATGATACGCCAGTATGGCGATGACGAATACACGCTTCCAATCTGCGTTCACCGCGATGCCGCCAAACACGGATGCGACGATCACAATGCTGTAAACAGAACCTGGATTCATCCGAAAAAATGACGTTTTGCCATTCGTGCACCCAGGTTCGTCGTCGAGTACACCATCGCAGGCGCTCCTGTCTGTGATGCAGCGACAAGGGTAACCGCAGCCACGGTCTCCGAGCTGATAGTCCGTGCTGCTGCAAACGTCGTCGAACTGTTTTTGCAGATGATTGTTGTCTTGCAAACGTCCCCATCTGTTGACTCAGGGATCGAGACGTGGCTGCACAATGCGTTACAGCCATGCAGATAAGATGCCTGTCACCTAGACTGCTAGTGATACGAGGCCGTTGGGATCTAGCACGGCGTTCCGTATTTCCCTCCTGAACCTACCGATTCCATTTTCTGGTAACAGTCATTGGATCTCGACCAATGCGAGAAGCAATGTCGCGATACGATAAACCGCAATCGCGATAGGCTACAATCCGACCTTTACCAAAGTCGGAAACGTGATGGTACGCATTTCTCCTCCTTACACGAGGCATCACAACAACGTTTCACCAGGCGACGCCGGTCAACTGCTGTTTGTGTGTGAGAAATCGTTTGGATACTTTGCTCACGTCAGCAGGTTGTAGGTGTCGGCACCGGCGCCAACCTTGTGAGAACGGTCTGAAGAGTTAATCATTTGCACATCACAGAATCTTCTTGGTGTCGGTTAAATTTTGCGTCTGTAGCAAGTCATCTTTGTGGTGTAGCAATTTTAATGGCCAGTAGTGTAATAGGCTAACAGACATACCTAGTGCGTGTTTGTTGCTACTTGCCACTAATCAGAGTGTTACAGCGATAAATTTCAGATCTCGCAGAAATCGCAATTTAAGATTGATAGAGTGGGGACGGATACAAGTTGTGAATTCGTGAAGTGCGATCTTCGAAAGAGGAAATTGCGGTTACCGAAAAGTAACGTCCGCAGAAATCACCGATATCGACAAGTCACAGACTAGGTCATCCCTGTTCCAGCGGTCGCGGGCCAGAGACAGGTGAGAGCGTCAGGACTGGAGAGAGCAGGGAGGAGATGTGCCCTGAGATGTGGGTGTGGGTGGGGAAAGCACGGCACGCACGGTACGTCCTGCGTGCTTCCTGTGGCGGTCGCGACCCGCTTTTGTGAAGGCCGGCCCAGCAGGACCTCCTCCCCCCCCCCCCCCCCCCCCCCCGCTCCTCCTCTTACTCCGCGCACCGTGTTTCCGGCAGCCGGCGTCGTTTCATCTGCCGTGGCCTCCAACGCTGACTTCGCGTCTCGCGTCCAGCATCTCACGATGCCAGGCTTACGAAGCGAGCCGAAACGGGGAATACGGATTCGAGTGTCTTTTTTTTTTTTTTTGTCGTTCGCAACACGAAGTCAATTTCACTCCATTCACCGGAACAAGAGAAAATGCGATTAACTCTGTGGAAGCGACCGCCGTGTCAGTACCAGGCAGTTGGCTCACCAGTACAGGGTGAGCCAGACGACCGTGTGGGACATTCTGCATGATTCTGTAGGAATCAGCATGGGTTTCGAAAAAGACGGTCGTGTGAAACACAGCTCGCGCTATTCGTCCACGAGACAGAGGGCCATAGACACCGGTTCACAGGTAGATGCCGTGTTTCTTGACTTCCGCAAGGCGTTCGATACAGTTCCCCACAGTCGTTTAATGAAGAAAGTAAGAGCATATGGACTGTCAGACCAATTGTGTGATTGGATTGAGGAGTTCCTAGATAACAGAACGCAGCATGTCATTCTCAATGGAGAGAAGTCTTCCGGAGTAAGAGTGATTTCAGGTGTGCTGCAGGGGAAGTGTCATAGGACCGTTGCTATTCACAATATACATAAATGACTTGGTGGATGACATCGGAAGTTCACTGAGGCTTTTTGCAGATGATGCTGTGGTGTATCGAGAGGTTGTAACAATGGAAAATTGTACTGAAATGCAGGAGGATCTGCAGCGAATTGACGCATCGTGCAGGGAATGGCAATTGAATCTCAATGTAGACAAGTGTAATGTGCTGCGAATACATAGAAAGATAGATCCCTTATCATTTAGCTACAAAATAGCAGGTCAGCAACTGGAAGCAGTTAATTCCATAAATTATCTGGGAGTACGCAATAGGAGTGATTTAAAATGGAATGATCATATGAAGTTGATTGTCGGTAAAGCAGATGCCAGACTGAGATTCATTGGAAGAATCCTAAGGAAATGCAATCCGAAAACAAAGGAAGTAGGTTACAGTACGCTTGTTCGCCCACTGCTTGAATACTGCTCAGCAGTGTGGGATCCGTACCAGATGGGGTTGATAGAAGAGAGAGAGAAGATCCAACGGAGAGCAGCGCGCTTCGTTACAGGATCATTTAGTAATCGCGAAAGCGTTACGGAGATGATAGATAAACTCCAGTGGAAGACTCTGCAGGAGAGACGCTCAGTAGCTCGGTACGGGCTTTTGTTAAAGTTTTGAGAACATACCTTCACTGAAGAGTCAAGCAGTATATTGCTCCCTCCTACGTATATCTCGCGAAGAGACCGTGAGGATAAAATCAGAGAGATTAGAGCCCACACAGAGTCATACCGACAGTCCTTCTTTCCACGAACAATACGAGACTGGAATAGAAGGGAGAACCGATAGAGGTACTCAGGGTACCCTCCGCCACACACCGTCAGGTGGCTTGCGGATTATGGATGTAGATGTAGACAATTTTTACTGCCCTTACAGCGACTGAAGGGCTTACTAGGGGCAGAATTTCCACATTGGGAGCTGTTTTATCTCTGGTTTCTACATCACGCAACAACAACACCGGGATTCGTGTCATCCATACTATTCACAGACGAGGCGACGTTTACGCGGAGTGGTATTTTCAGCCTTCATAACAGTCATCTATGTTTTAGTATGCAGAACCCTGGTGGTATAGTGACAGCGTATCATCAACACTGGTGCAGCCGGAACGTGTGGGCCGGGATAATTGGCGACCGTATTTTGGGACCAGTCTTCCTTTCACGTCGCCTAACAGGGCAGAACTACCGGCGTTTATTACGGGCTGACTTTTCCTCCCCTGCTGGAAGGAGTGCCACTGATGATCCGAAGGGTTGTGTGGCTCTTACTCCAACCCACTTCGCCGTTAACGTCCGGTCGCATCTCATCTTCTCTGGTCGCTGGATCGGACGAGGGGGTCCAGTTGCACGGCCTGTTCGTCCGGCCTGTTCGTTCCCGGATCTCAACCAGTGCGATTTCTGGTTTTGTATCGTGTATGCAGAGCCCATTCCAGATGTAGAGACACTGGAGCAGCGTATTCGTGGTGCCTCTGACACTGTTCGGATGTAGCCTGGCGGATGTGAGCGTGGAGACAGAATAGGCTGCGGCGCGCACACGGATACGTTGAGACACTTGGAAACCATTTGTGGCATGTACTGTAACAGTGGCTGCGTGGTACAGCGCGCATTAGACCGTACTCGCCGTAACGATGTATGATTGAATAAATGGTCTCTAGGGCGGAACTCATGCATTTCTGGACATAAGGTCATTAGACCTTTTTTCCTTCCGTATCCTTTTATCGATCAGTCCCTAGAGTTTGTACACGGAGGAAAAAATCACGCTGTATACACTCCTGGAAATGGAAAAAAGAACACATTGACACCGGTGTGTCAGACCCACCATACTTGCTCCGGACACTGCGAGAGGGCTGTACAAGCAATGATCACACGCACGGCACAGCGGACACACCAGGAACCGCGGTGTTGGCCGTCGAATGGCGCTAGCTGCGCAGCATTTGTGCACCGCCGCCGTCAGTGTCAGCCAGTTTGCCGTGGCATACGGAGCTCCATCGCAGTCTTTAACACTGGTAGCATGCCGCGACAGCGTGGACGTGAACCGTATGTGCAGTTGACGGACTTTGAGCGAGGGCGTATAGTGGGCATGCGGGAGGCCGGGTGGACGTACCGCCGAATTGCTCAACACGTGGGGCGTGAGGTCTCCACAGTACATCGATGTTGTCGCCAGTGGTCGGCGGAAGGTGCACGTGCCCGTCGACCTGGGACCGGACCGCAGCGACGCACGGATGCACGCCAAGACCGTAGGATCCTACGCAGTGCCGTAGGGGACCGCACCGCCACTTCCCAGCAAATTAGGGACACTGTTGCTCCTGGGGTATCGGCGAGGACCATTCGCAACCGTCTCCATGAAGCTGGGCTACGGTCCCGCACACCGTTAGGCCGTCTTCCGCTCACGCCCCAACATCGTGCAGCCCGCCTCCAGTGGTGTCGCGACAGGCGTGAATGGAGGGACGAATGGAGACGTGTCGTCTTCAGCGATGAGAGTCGCTTCCGCCTTGGTGCCAATGATGGTCGTATGCGTGTTTGGCGCCGTGCAGGTGAGCGCCACAATCAGGACTGCATACGACCGAGGCACACAGGGCCAACACCCGGCATCATGGTGTGGGGAGCGATCTCCTACACTAGCCGTACACCACTGGTGATCGTCGAGGGGACACTGAATAGTGCACGGTACATCCAAACCGTCATCGAACCCATCGTTCTACCATTCCTAGACCGGCAAGGGAACTTGCTGTTCCAACAGGACAATGCACGTCCGCATGTATCCCGTGCCACCCAACGTGCTCTAGAAGGTGTAAGTCAACTACCCTGGCCAGCAAGATCTCCGGATCTGTCCCCCATTGAGCATGTTTGGGACTGGATGAAGCGTCGTCTCACGCGGTCTGCACGTCCAGCACGAACGCTGGTCCAACTGAGGCGCCAGGTGGAAATGGCACGGCAAGCCGTTCCACAGGACTACATCCAGCATCTCTACGATCGTCTCCATGGGAGAATAGCAGCCTGCATTGGTGCGAAAGGTGGATATACACTGTACTAGTGCCGACATTGTGCATGCTCTGTTGCCTGTGTCTATGTGCCTGTGGTTCTGTCAGTGTGATCATGTGATGTATCTGACCCCAGGAATGTGTCAATAAAGTTTCCCCTTCCTGGGACAATGAATTCACGGTGTTCTTATTTCAATTTCCAGGAGTGTATTTAGACCTGCCGAATCCGACTAGAGTAGACGAGGCGTGGCTAGAAAACAACAGGTCTGACGCTGTCACAAAGTACGCATGCGCGTGTTAGAATTTTGGACCGACACTGACAGGTACGGTCTGGGGCGCGACTTCGCATGACAGAAGGGACACTCACGTGCTTATCCCACTCACCCTCACTGCAACTTTGAACCTCAATCTGGTGGGTCGACCTGTTGTGCTGCCAATCATTAACAGGATTACAGGGGGTGTTTTCCAACAGGATAACACTCACACACATACCGCTGTTGTAACTCAACGTGCTCTGCACTGTGTACATATGTTTCCTCAGCCTGTTGGATCACCAGCTCTGTCTCCCTTGCGCCATAGGGTGGTGGAGTTTCGGGTTCCGCTAAATAGGTCACGTGTTCACTACACACACAGGAGGCGGCTACACGGGTAGCAGGGACTGTGTAGCGTGCACTGGGCGGTTTTTTAGGTTAGACAGTCTCGGGAAAGATAAAACAAGGCTCCAGTCTCAAAGGGTACAGGGCAAAGAAACGACGAGAATCGACCAAATAACAGTCGGTATTGTAGTTGTAAATTGTCGTAGCTGTGTTGGAAAAGTACCAGCGCTTCAAGCGCTGATAGAAAGCACTGAAGCTGAAATCGTTATAGGAACAGAAAGCTGGCTAAAGTTGGAGATAAATTCTGCTGAAATTTTTACAGAGGCGCAAACCGTGTTCAGAAAGCACAGATTAAAAAAGGTAGATGGTGGTGTGTTTGAGTCTGTTGGTAGTAGTTTATCTTGTAGTGAAGTTGAAATAGATAGTTCCTGCGAATTACTATGGGTAGAGGTTATACTCAACAGCCGTACCAAAATAATAATTGGCTCCTATCGACCTCCCGACTCAGATGATATAATAGCTGAACAGTTCAAAGAAAACTTTAATCTCATTACAAATAATCACCCCACTCATACAGTTGTAATTGGTAGACTTCAATCTACCCTCGATTTGTTGGCGAAAATACATGTTCAGAACCGGTGGTAAACAGAAAACATCTTCCGAAATTGTACTAAATGCTTTCTCTCAGTATTACTTTGAACAATTAGTTCATGAGCCCACACGAATTGTAAATGGTTGCGAAAACACACTTGACCTCTTACCCACAAATAATCCTGATCTAATAGTGCGCGTCATGACGGATACAGGCATTAGTGAACACAAGATCATTGTAGCGAGGCTCAAAACCATATCAACCAAAACCACTAAAAATAAACGCAAAATATATCTATTTAAAAATTTTGCTTGATGCCTTCCTAAGAGAGAGTCTCCATTCCTTCCACGCTAATTATGTAACTGTAGGCCAGATATGGTTCAAATTCAAAGATACAGTATCGACAGCAATAGATATATTCATACCGCATACGTTAATAACAGACGGGACTGATCCATCAAGGAACACAAAACACGTCAGAACACTGTTGCAGAAGCAACGAAAAAAAAGCATGCCAAATTCAGAAGAATTCCTTCACGAAAGATAACGAAGTAAATATTCCAGAACTCGAAACCAGAACAGCTGTTAGCATGAGAGACATAAAAGTAGATACCTCAGGTGTTGCGAAACAACTAAAATCACTTAAGAAAAGCAAGTCTTCCGGTTCAGATGGTATACCAATGAGGTTCCTGCCTTTCTTAGCAATCATATACAACAGCTCACTTGACGAAAGGTCTGCTCCTAAAGACAGGCAAGTAGCACAGGACACACCAATATTCAAGAAAGGAAATAGGAGTAACCCATTGAATTACAGACCCATATCACATACCTCAGTTTGCAGTAGGATTTTGGAGCAAATACTTTACTCGAACATTATGAATCACCTTGAAGAAAATGACTTATTGACACATAACCAACACGGATTCAGAAAATGTCGTTCTTGTGCAACACAGCTAGCTCTTTATTCCCAGACCGAGCGAGGTGGCGCAGTGCTTAAACACTGGACTCGCATTCGGGAGGACGACTGTTCAATCCCGCGTCCGGCCATCCAGATTTAGGTTTTCCGTGATTTCCCTAAATCGCTCCAGGCAAATGCCGGGATGGTTCCTTTCAAAGGGCACGGCCGACTTCCTTCCCCGTCCTTCCCTAATCCGATGAGACCGATGACCTCGCTGTCTGGTCTCCTTCCCCAAAACTACCCAACCCAATCTGTCGACAAGGGATCTCAGATCGAATCCATATTCCTAGATTTCCAGAACGCTTTTGATACTGTTCCTCACAAGCGTGCATATGGAGTATCGTCTCAGTTGTGCGACTGGATTCGTGACTTCCTCTCAGAGAGGTCACAGTTCGTAGTGAGCAGAACAGAAGTGATCTCTGGCGTTCCGCAAGGTAGTCCCATAGGCCCCCCTGCTGTTCCTGATTTACATAAATGATGTAGGTGATAATCTGAGCATCCACCTTAGATTGTTTGCAGATGACGCTGTAATTTACCAAGATCATCAGACGATCAATTCCAAAATCATCTAGAGAGAATTTCTGTATGGTGTGAAAAGCGGCAATTGGCACTAAACAAAGAAAAGTGCGAGGTCATCGACATGCGTACTAAAAGAAATCCAATAAATTTTGGGTATACGATAAATCGCACAAATCTAAGGGCTGTCAATTCGACTAAATGCCTAGGAATTACAATTACAAGCAACTTAAATTGAAAAGATCACACAGATGATATTGTGGGGAAGGCGAAACAAAGACTGCACTTTGAAGATGCGACAGCCTACGTTACACTTGTCCGTCCTCTGCTGGAATATTGCTGCGCGGTGTGGGATCCTTACCAGGTAGGACTGACGGAGCACATCGAAAAAGTGCAAAGAAGGGCAGCTCGTTTCGTGTTATCGCGCTATAGGGGTGAGAGTGTCACTGATATGATACGCGAGTTGGGGTGGCAGTCACTGAAACAGAGGTGGTTTTCTTTGCGTCAAGATCTATTTACGAAATTTCAATCAACAACTTTCCCTTCCGAATGCGAAAATATTTTGTTAACACCCACCTACGTAGGGAGAAATGATCATCATAATAGAAGTGGAGAAATCAGAGCTCGAACGGAAAGGTTTGAGTGTTCCTTTTTCCCACGCGCCATTCTAGAGTGGAATGGTAGAGAAGTAGTATGAAAATGGTTCGATGAACCCTCTGTTAGGCACTTGAGTGTGAATTGCAGAGTAACCATGTAGATGCATCATCGGAAGACAGCTCCAGCGTCATCCGCGAACAGCGTTAGCCGTCCCTGTATTCACCGACCAAGAGCAATTGGGATGGAATCCCATGCCACAAGGTGACATCCGGCACATGTATAACACAAAAAATGGCTCAAATGGCTCTGAGCACTATGGGACTTAACATCTGTGGTCATCAGTCCCCTAGAACTTAGAACTACTTAAACCTAACTAACCTAAAGACATCACACATATCCATGCCCGACGCAGGACTCGAACCCGCGACCGTAGCGGTCGCGCGGATCCATTTGTGCATGTTATGGAATAGATGAAAGTCACATTGGGCTAAATCCGGACTGCACGGAGAGTGAGGGATGCACTTCACGTTGATTTTTGCAAGATAACATTGGCAATATGCTGCCGCGCATTACCGTGGTGCAGCATCCAGCCTGCTTCACGGAAATGTGGTCTTTTTCTCCTGATATGGACTTACAATGTTTTCAGCACATCCCTGTAGTACTGTCCACTTACTGATGTGTGTGCTGCTACAACAGGCTGATAAAGCATTCCATGAATATCAAAGAATGAGATGATCATAACCTTCCCAGCAGAAGCAACCACTTTTGCTTTTTGGGGGGTTGGCTATGAAAGAGATTTCCACACCGAGCTTTGCTGTTTGCTCTCAGGATCAAAATGATGTAGCCAAGTTTGATCAGGAATGATTACATTTGAAAGAAACTCCGTATCTTTTACTAACATCAACTTTAACTGCACACAACCCTGCACGCAAATGTCCTTTTGTTCGGGAATCGACAGTCTTCGAACCCATCGCGCACGTAACACGTGCCATGTGTCATTTTTCTGTCACCGACGTGTGGGTGGCACCCAATGAAATTTTCAGCATTTCAGAAGGTGATATTAAGGTAATTCGGCGATCCTCTCTCACAATGACAGCAGCAGTGTTGATGTTTTCTTCCGTATGAGCAGTAGCTGGAGCACCAGGTCCACATTCCTTTGAAATCTATTGTCTCCCCTCTTTAAACATTTTAAACTAACATCGAGCGCTGTGCTGTTGGAAAGAACAGACTCTCCGTAGGCCTCCTGTAACACTGTACAGGCCTCAGCTGAAGATTTGTTGAGACGAAAGCAGAATTACAAAGCCGCATGTTGTTCCTCGCGTGTTACCTCCATTGGAGCGGTAGGCGATGCTGAACATGTCTGACCTCGCCTGCCTCTCACAGGCGGGAACCAGCAGTCCCAACAATGAAACTACTACGGCGTGTTTGTTGCACATTAAGCTAACAGAATATCGTAAGATTAAATTTTAGCGCGAGAAATTATAACCATAATTCCCTCGTATTAAAAAGGGCAGATGATGGTCCTCACCCTTGTCTAACACCTTGCTTAATAATTATTTCTCCAATGGATTATATACATATCAAAACGAAACTGTATCACTGTAGACTCCGCTGAAGAAACCTTACACTACTAGCCATTAAAATTGCTACACCAAGAAGAAATGCAAATGATAAACGGGTATTCATTGGACAAATATATTATACTGGAACTGACATGTGATTAGATTTTCAAGCAATTTGGGTGCATAGATCCTGACAAATCAGTACCCAGAACAACCACCTCTGGCCGTAAAAACGGCCTTGACACGCCCGGGCATTGAGTCAAACAGAGCTTGGATGGCCTGTACACGTACAGCTGCCCGTGCAGCTTCAACACGATACCACAGTTGATCGAGGCGTATTGTGACGAGCCAGTTGCTCGGCCACCATTGACCAGTCGTTTTCAATTGGTGAGAGATCTGGAGAATGTGCTGGCCAGGGCAACAGTCGAACATTTACTGTATCCACAAAGGCCCGTACAGGACGTGCAACATGCGGTCGTGCATTATCCTGCTGAAATGTAGTGTTTCGCTGGGATCGAATGAAGGGTAGAGCCACGGGTCGTAACACATCTGAAATGTAACTACCACTGTTCAAAGTGCCGTCAATGCGAACACGAGGTGACCGAGATGTGTAACCAATGGCACCCCGTACCATCACGCCGGGTGATACGCCAATACGGCGATGATGAATACACGCTTCCAATGTGCGTTCACCGCCATGTCGCCAAACACGGATGCGACCGTTGTGATGCTGTAAACAGAACCTTGATTCACCCGAAAAAAAAAATGACGTTTCGCCATTGGTGCTCCGAAGTTCGTCGTTGAATACACCGTCGCAGGCGTTCCTGTCTGTGATACAGTGTCAAGTGTAACCGCAGCCACGGTCTCAGAGCTGATAGTCCGTGCTGCTGCAGACGTCGTCGAACTGTTCGTGCAGATGGTTGTAGTCTTGCAAACGTCCCCATCTGTTGACTCAGGGATCGAGATGTGGCTGCACGATCCGTTACAGCCGTGCGGATAAGATGCCTGTCCCTCGACTGCTAGTGATACGAGGCCGTTGGGATCCAGCACGGCGTTCCGTATTACCCTCCTGAAGCCACCGATTCCATATTCTGCTAACAGTCATTGGATCTCGACCATCGGTTGGAAACGTTCCTCATGTCAGCACGTTGTAGGTGTCGCCACCGGCGCCAACCTTGTGTGAATGCTCTGAAAAGCCAACCTTTAGTGAATGCTCTGAAAAGCTAATCATTTGCGTATCACAGCATCTTCTTCCTGTCTGTTAAATTTCGCGTCTGTAGCACGTCATCTTCGTGGTGTAGCAATTTTAATGACCAGTAGTGTAAAACACGAAACATGTCTGGAATAAATAAAATACATTTTAGGGAGAACCGGGCTTTTTTTATTTACAAAACGAATATCTTTTTTTAAAAAAGGTCAAAGAATGTTTTTATTTTTCTGTGTTTGGCCAAGAAGTTGCTAAGCCGGCACATAGTAAAGGAGAAAGTGTCTGGGCTGCTGAGCGCCGTAACATAAATACCTGCGGCTGGCTGCGACATCCTGTCGGTGAGGCTTCGGGACAGACGGCGCGCTTAACTGCACTCACCTGCAACACACACACAGGGGGAAATAAATAACAAAAAGTCTCGCGCGTTCTTCATGCACAGTCACCGCTGCACACGGCGTTTCGTCACCACAAGCCGCAGGCATCGTCAAGGCCGACAAGCGGCGTCAAAGGAAAGGGAAGCAGAGACGCGGCGGTTACGTTGTCAGCGTGGCGCAATGCGGCAGCAGCGGCGAAGGTGCGTGACGGGGAATATTTCCCGCTGTACCAGTTATTAGGTTTCCTTTCCGTTCCATTCATGTTTGTGGTGCGAGAAGGGTTGTAGGAATTTTGTTTTATACAGAACATTGTAATTTTGGTAATAGTTTGGGTGTTACGCGGGAAAGCAATAGCATCTGAATAGTACGGGGCAACATCTCTGCCGAAGAGGTTGGGCTGCGAGAGACTGTTGCTAGAATCTTTGCTTGTGACTGGACTGCAGTTTTGGGTGCGGGGGAGGGGGTAGGTGTAGGGGTAGGGGGAAGAAGAGGAGGAGCAGGGGAGAGAGGGACAAAGGGGAAGAGAGGGACAAAGGGGAAGAGAGGGACAAAGGGGAAGAGAGGGACAAAGGGGAAGAGAGGGACAAACGGGAAGAGAGGGAGAGGAAGAGAGAGAGTCGAGTTGTATCTCGTGATGGAGTAAGTGTTTAAGGCGTGCTGTGTGCTGGCAATAATTTTCTTACATTATTTAGTTATGGAGAGATATTGTGTTAATTCATTCAGAAGACTTTAAAAGGTACTGTAATAGCGCATTTGCTGAGACATCCAAGTGCAGTAATTAATCTAGTCAGGGATTTAGAATTGGAGAATTTATGATAACATAACAAGTGTGATTTACTGATTTTTCTTCAAAGATGAATAGCATAATTGTTTGTAAGAAATTAAAGAGAATTTGTTCAGCTTTTTCCACTAATAATATAAAATGAATTTTTAACCTTCAACTTTTGTAGTCCTGTCTTCCTCAGTTGCGTGTAATATTACGGTATGTTGATAATTTTTACTTATGGACCGTCTGACAGCAACTGAATAAAACACAATTTTAGTGCCATACGCGTTTCGCCTTTATTTTCTGCAAGGCATCATCAGTGGCCTGGAATATGTACATATGTTTATCTATTTAATTTACATTTTTGTCACTGTGCCTGTAGGTTATAAACAGTTCTGGTGGTTGGTATTTCCTGTTAAGTAGTAATGTTTTGAACTGTACTTACAGGTTGCGTGGACAATTTCTTACATATTACGCTCCTGTTGCATTTTTGGTGTTCTTCTTCTTCTTCTTATGAATGCCAATTTGCGGTTTTTTTCCACATTCCACTGCACAATGAACTGAACGCTTGTTTCAATGCAATATTTTGGATTCTGTTGCAGACTGTCAAATCTATCTTTGGCAAAAACATTTGACAGTCGGCAACAGAAACCAAAACATTGCATTGAAACAAGCGTTCAGTTCATTGTGCAGTGGAATGTGGAAAAAAACCGCAAATTGGCATTCATAAGAAGAAGAAGAAGAACACCAAAAATGCAACAGGAGCGTAATATGTAGGAAATTGTCCACGCAACCTGTAAGTACAGTTCAAAACATTACTACTTAATAGGAAATAGCAACCACCAGAACTGTTTATAACCTATAGGCACAGTGACAAAAATGTAAATTAAATAGATAAACATATGTACATATTCCAGGCCACTGATGATGCCTTGCAGAAAATAAAGGCGAAACGCGTATGGCACTAAAATTGTGTTTTATTCAGTTGCTGTCAGACGGTCCATAAGTAAAAATTATCAACATACCGTGAATTTTTAATATTTCAAGTGTTAAAATATTTCGTCATTGGGATGCAAAGTTCTGTTATACAGTGCCTTTAATGTTTTTCATCAGTCAGCATTGGTCGTCTCTGTTTCAAATGTCACATATATAATTTTCCTTTCCCGAGTTTCTCAGTAACAGAATATTAACAATGATCACTGCTGTAATGAGATTTATTAATGCAGAAGTTTCGTAGACGTCTGTACAGTTTGAAGCATGCATTACACATCACGTTGCTAGTAGTTTGGGATTTTCTTTTTTACCAGCGTAGCAGCAGCTGCAGTAGTTTGGAGACAGCAGCAGCACGGCATTTATTCACTGCGCAAACAGGTAGATCATTTATAATGTATGTGTGATACAATTTATACACTCCTGGAAATGGAAAAACGAACACATTGACACCGGTGTGTCAGACCCACCATACTTGCTCCGGACACTGCGAGAGGGCTGTACAAGCAATGATCACACGCACGGCACAGCGGACACACCAGGCACCGCGGTGTTGGCCGTCGAATGGCGCTAGCTGCGCAGCATTTGTGCACCGCCGCCGTCATTGTCAGCCAGTTTGCCGTGGCATACGGAGCTCCATCGCAGTCTTTAACACTGGTAGCATGCCGCGACAGCGTGGACGTGAACCGTATGTGCAGTTGACGGACTTTGAGCGAGGGCGTATAGTGGGCATGCGGGAGGCCGGGTGGACGTACCGCCGAATTGCTCAACACGTGGGGCGTGAGGTCTCCACAGTACATCGATGTTGTCGCCAGTGGTCGGCGGAAGGTGCACGTGCCCGTCGACCTGGGACCGGACCGCAGTGACGCACGGATGCACGCCAAGACCGTAGGATCCTACGCAGTGCCGTAGGGGACCGCACCGCCACTTCCCAGCAAATTAGGGACACTGTTGCTCCTGGGGTATCGGCGAGGACCGTTCGCAACCGTCTCCATGAAGCTGGGCTACGGTCCCGCACACCGTTAGGCCGTCTTCCGCTCACGCCCCAACATCGTGCAGCCCGCCTCCAGTGGTGTCGCGACAGGCGTGAATGGAGGGACGAATGGAGACGTGTCGTCTTCAGCGATGAGAGTCGCTTCTGCCTTGGTGCCAATGATGGTCGTATGCGTGTTTGGCGCCGTGCAGGTGAGCGCCACAATCAGGACTGCATACGACCGAGGCACACAAGGCCAACACCCGGCATCATGGTGTGGGGAGCGATCTCCTACACTGGCCGTACACCACTGGTGATCGTCGAGGGGACACTGAATAGTGCACGGTACATCCAAACCGTCATCGAACCCATCGTTCTACCATTCCTAGACCGGCAAGGGAACTTGCTGTTCCAACAGGACAATGCACGTCCGCATGTATCCCGTGCCACCCAACGTGCTCTAGAAGGTGTAAGTCAACTACCCTGGCCAGCAAGATCTCCGGATCTGTCCCCCATTGAGCATGTTTGGGACTGGATGAAGCGTCGTCTCACGCGGTCTGCACGTCCAGCACGAACGCTGGTCCAACTGAGGCGCCAGGTGGAAATGGCATGGCAAGCCGTTCCACAGGACTACATCCAGCATCTCTACGATCGTCTCCATGGGAGAATAGCAGCCTGCATTGCTGCGAAAGATGGATATACACTGTACTAGTGCCGACATTGTGCATGCTCTGTTGCCTGTGTCTATGTGCCTGTGGTTCTGTCAGTGTGATCATGTGATGTATCTGACCCCAGGAATGTGTCAATAAAGTTTCCCCTTCGTGGGACAATGAATTCACGGTGTTCTTATTTCAATTTCCAGGAGTGTATTTCAACAGAGACATACTTTTCAGACAGGGCATTTTTGCTAGTTATTTTTGTTTCATATTTTTCTCGCAGTCAGATTCCTTTTATTATTGCTCTGCATTTTCGAATAACTACTGCAAGTTAAGCCCGCCCGGCAGGCCGCGCGGTGCAGCGCGCTGCTTCCCGAGCGGGAAGGCGTCCCGGTCCCTGGCACGAATCCGCCCGGCGCGCCGGCCAGCCTGCCGATCGTTTTTAAGGTGGTTTTCGATTTGCACCAGCGAATGAGGGCTGGTTCCCCTTGTAAGACGTCGTGGTCTCCTGACCTTCATTGCTTACATATTCCGCCCTCAAAATCATATTCCGCACATCAAAACGCTTCATTCGATCACACAAACTCGATAGCATACAGTCAATGTTGTATGAATTCATGCAAACGATATGCAGATAACAAGTGCGCACTGGTGTTGAGATACTCGAGGCTTGCGTACACACACACAGTCGAGACACGACGGTCACAGGAGCTTTTAGTTCGAGAGAGGCAGACCGCACGCCGAGAGGCCGGTCCCATCACAGGACGATTCATCCTATCTACGTCGGACGGCGACCGCCCGTGGAGTGGACAGCGTTTGCCTGAGTGAAAGGGGAGAACGACCCCATGTTCGGCTTAAAAGCAAATTCCGCTACATTGTGTGGGAGCGCCCAGCCTACGCATTCTTTACAAACATAGCACACAGTTTGAGAGGTTTTCACAGAGAGACAGCAAACGCCAAATGCCGATGCTACAGATTTCCGGATTGGTCGCCTTAAACGAAACGTCATTCCCCCATTTTAGAAAAGCAATGCTGATTGGCAGACGATATTCCTGACGCCTTGAGCTGAAGGAGTAATGGAACAGACCAAAAGATATACCCCTTCACGTCTGGCGTGGAGAGCGGCCGTTCCGTTGTCGCTCTCGGAGCGAGAACACGTAACGAGGGCGTCTGCGCTCGTACGTGTACTCAAAAAGTGAGGAACAAGTCTCTCCTCAGTACTTCACTGGGAGAGCATCTCTGTCGAGAGCGAATCTGAGTGCGACTCTATATTGAGTCCTTGCGATTAAGCGTCGTTCACTGTGTTGGCCGCCACACTTATTGTGCGGTGTGAACGGACAGAGTTATAGTTAAACACCTGCGAGCAAGTTTTTGAGTGGCATCGTGGTGGATTGGTTATCTGACCGGTGTACCATGCCAATTGTTAGACTAGGGGCGAATAGGAGTCCTCGACTTCATCAACGTGTAGGGAGAGTTTGATTGCTGAAGGTCAATCCAGATAGAACGAGAGTTATCTTATTTGTCAGCAGCGAGCGGCGCAGACAGCAGTCATCGCAGCTTACGGTATTGTGCGCTACAGCTCTTGCGAGCCCCATATTTCCTCCACAACAGTACACTTCACTGCATTTCACACGCGACAGCCCCGACCGTACCTAGCAACAGTCTAACGGATAATTATTCAAGTTGCATAGGTGCGGCTCTCAGCCATTCTGCCAAGTCAATAACAATCTTAAACTTTTTATAGAAATTTCATTAGCGAATCCTATCCTTGAGAGGTAACTTCACATTCCGAAAAGAACCCGGAAATAACTTGTTCAGTTCATAACTAAAAGTGCCATTATGATTCCTCAGAATTTTTGCAAAATAAATAATAATTTTCGTTAGTTTCATGTTTTTCTTACACTAACTAGCACTACTCCAGTACCCAAGTATCCCACTAGTTACGTAAGAAGTTTTGTGAATTTTTGTGTCATTTCCTTACAGCGGACGACTCCAGAAGATATTTATTGCTGAAAGTTTTTCAGACATTTCTCTTTACAACGTTAGGAGCGTCTCTCTGACTTCTGTAGTAGTGTGGGGGTGGAAATTGCATCTTGCAGGAGCCACAGGGTAAAGGGGACATCTCAGATTAATCCGTTGCGCAGAATGACAGAATAGCACCCACACGCTCACACAATGCAGGACCACATGTTGCTGCACGAAAGCGTGCCTTCCTGTTGTCACAGAATGTCAGCTTGTCAGCTTTTTGCCAGGCCCGCCACATCACCAGACTTGTAGCCAACCGAAAATGTGTGGGATATGGTGGAACGACGGGTGCCGCGCTGTCACCTACTGCCAAACACCATTCTTTTTTGGGGAACAAATGCACAAAATATGAACACAATTTTCTAACTCCAGAAAAGAGCCATAAGAATAATAACCAATAACAGTAGCTCATCGCAAAGATCTGTTCAAAACACTGGGGATTGTAACATTTACCAGTCAGTTGTACACATTTACCAAGAAAAAATAAACATAAAACTCAAAACAGCATTTCCTACCAAGGAATAAAACTTTCGATTGAGCGGTGTATCGTGCTGCACCTTGTGTTTGGACTGCATTGGTTTTCCTTTTCTTCCCCTGACGTGTTTGTTTGATATGTTGTCTGTCATTAAGTCGCTGCTTGGTTGTCTTTTCCCTCTGGTATCGATATCTGCGTTTTGCTTCCGGGAAACTGCTATGGAGGAAGTGAGATCTCTGACCGGTTGTAACCTCGTGTGGTGGCGCGGAAGTAGGGGCGTGGCGCGCAGAGAGTGTGCTGGACAGAGGAGGGCAGTGTGGCTCTCCAGCGAGAAGCAGGCGTGGTCGGTTGTACCGAGTCGCCACGTGATGTATGTCGGTTGTGTGTAACGAGCGGGTCGAGTTGACGGAAGAGCTCCCCGGGTGTCGGTTGTATACAGAATCGCCCCACGAGTAGTTGCTGTTCATTTCACCTCGGTGGGACGTTAACAAGCTTCTTTAAGTCCTCCTTTTCAACACTGGAGTTTAAAAAGGAGACACCTAACATGAAGGAGCGCTCACTGCCCGTCAACGTTGCAGGGAAGACGTGGACTCCGGTGACAGAGCGTGTTGTCGCGTGACCGTGGCGTGTCGGGTACGCTGGCGACGCGTGCGCGGTCGGATGTGTGGATCCTTGTCATCGGAGGTCGTGTACTGCCTGTTCGAGCATAATTGCAAGTTAAGTTCGCGGAAGGTTTAATCATTAAGTGATAATTTTGTGTAACCAGTGTCTCTTCTGCCTTGTGGCCTCCGGCGACCGGGTTTCCCGGCACCGGTGTAGTTGAAGACAGTGATCTTTCCTCCTCCTCTCGTTACTGTCCGATGGGAGGTGTAGTTTTGGCAGTTTAATTGTTTCGCTATTCTGTCGTGGGTTATGAGCAAATTCGTGGTTCTGGTTGGGTGATCATGTGGTCGCTCATTCAGGACTGTGGGGTGTAAGGTTTCCTTGCACGAGGTTAGCTCTAATTCTGTCAGCAAGTTAAGCCATCTTATAACAAGTTTTCGCTGGCTAAAAGTCGGTGCAGTGACCAGCCTGAGAGTCGCAATTGTGTTTACGGGCGTATTTAAAATGGTCAGTACTCTGTCTAGCCTGAGCATCCCTGAGTGGTGATTTGTGGCCGCCTTACACGGGTCCGTCATATCTGTTATGCTCTAATGATATTCCAGGACACTTTTGTTTAAAAATTTTTTAAATTCCTCCAGGTTTGTAAATTCTTTTTATTGCCATTAACCGTGTGTTTGCTGAGACCTGTTTAATTTTTTTAATGGCGGTTGTAGGGAAGCAGCCTACTCACGCCTTATAAAATTCTCATCAGTCTTTCCATTGTGTGCCAGCCTAGTCCGCTGTAACTAGCTCTGACGTCATAAAGGTTTCTATCATGTCAGGAGTAATACTAAATCAGTATGTGTTGAATATCAGTTCAATAACTTTAACCTTTTTCGAAATTTGGACATTTTTCTGTAAAAATCATTGGCGCGACAGAAAAGAGCTAGAAACTTAAAAATTTGTATTTAGATTCCTTTTTCATAATAATTTAGTAGAAACAGTATTTTGGATCTCGCAAATTAAAATTTTAGTTGAAATTCATGATTTTCTGGTTTTTGTCTTAGAAATTAAGGAAGCAAAATAGATTAAGTAGGCGAATAAATAAGGCTAGGATGTTTAAATTTAAGTAGAAGGGACATTCGCTATAATCATAAAGATGTGAGAAGTTTCAATTGAATAACTATAAAACTATAGCGACAACGTATCTCCAAAGGGCAAGTTCAGAGCTCGTCTACTGCGTGTAGTGGAATTAAATTAATTCTCTCGCCCAAAATATTTGACTTAGCCACGTCAGACTTTTATTATGATTACTTACCTGTGTACTGATTGCACATTTAAATTGAGAGCTTCATCGGCCATCAGCAAAGGAAGCAATGATTTATTCGATTACTTAAAGTGGTGCATTTTAGCCCAGCGGCTAGTCGGGAGAGCAGTTTTGATCAGGCGTTCCCTTAGCCGTCCGCACCCCGGCTCTATATATAAGAACGCTGTGCGAGAGAAGGCCCCAGTTCTCTCCAGACGCTAATTAGCGCACCACCTGTGCCGGGAGTCGCGTCGCGTCGGTATCATTGCTATAAACAGCCTCGGATGCCGTATTTACTCGGGATACGCGTAACCATGAAATCGTTTTCGAGTGAACTGTTAATTCTGGGATGACTTTAATGATCTATCTACAGTCTGCGTATGTCGTATTTTCATGTGCCGCTGCGGGACAGACATTCTACCATTATTTAGCATGGCGTCTGATGAACATTATCATCAAATTATGGCGAGCATTCACTTAAACATTTAATTTGGACAGTTATAGTTGCATCAGCGCATTAGACTCTAAACTGCTGTTAGTTGGATTGTGTGGATTCCTTTTGGTCTGTGACTTTCAGAATATAGTGAAGATTTTTAGAGAATCGTTTTTGATTATGAATCCCAGACAATCTCCTAATTCCTCAGAGCTATAAGCTGTAGCTATAAGTGTATTTCTCAGATAAAGTGGGCACTAGGAATTCTAATTGGTTCAAAATGGTTCAAATGGCTCTGAGCACTATGGGACTCAACTGCTGAGGTTATTAGTCCCCTAGAACTTAGAACTAGTTAAACCTAACTAACCTAACGACATCACAAACATCCATGCCCGAGGCAGGATGCGAACCTGCGACCGTAGCGGTCTTGCGGTTCCAGACTGCAGCGCCTTTAACCGCACGGCCACTTCGGCCGGCAATTCTAATTACAGGCTTCACATTTTGCTAATCACTTTCTGGTTGCCAATATTGTAGTTAGAGAGCCAGTGTTGAGAACGGCAAACAACATTAAATAAATAATAGGAACATTTAACAACAATTAATTCCACCCGCCGCCCCACATATGGTTAATCGGCCGGGAAATGCATCTTTTCTACATTACATTGTACATTTTAAATAGCAACATTTATTCCATCTGCCGCCCCACAAATGGTTCATTGGCCGGGAAATGCATCTTTTCTACATTACAAACCAAACATTATATAATAACATAAATCCCACCAGCCGCCCCAGACGGTGTTGGTAGCTTTACCACCTCACCGTGGCTTATTAACAAACTCCTGTCTTTACTTTGGTAGCCTGTTTAGTAATGGTCTTTAAATTTTTTAAATTGTTTTATTGCTATAAATTACTTTGATTGGCGTTAGCGGCGTGTTTTAAAAGGCTGATTATTGCCGTACTGCTAGTTTCTGTAAGATACGAATAAAATATTTGTGAATATATCAACTCGACAGTAAGCTACTAGAAATTTAGCCCCGTTTCCCAACTTGTGCTGTGGCTTGTAGTAACCATAACCACTGTGTGTCATCGATAAATTATCAAAAGAGCAAAAATACACTTTTTTAAAAGGCAGCTAAAAGTACCTGTTATGCAATACATTTTATACATTGAACGATTTGTTAGATAAAACAAAGTAGGGGTTTGGTAAAAAAGATGTTATACAAATAAAAAATAATAATTATAAAACATCTAATATTCCACATAACACCTTCATACTATGTTTTTTCCTTTTTTCCAGAAAAACTTACCCCCAAGCAATGCCTAGCACAATACTACCTCTTCGTCTTTCTGAGCTCTACACCTCTCATTATAGAGGGGTTCCGACTCAGTTTTTTGAAGATAGCAAATGGGAAGTTGCGGTACAGAAAATGGCCCAGAGATAGTCAGCGTGTGTGTGTGTGTGCGCGCGCGCGCGCGCGCGCGCGTGCGCTGTGAGTGAAGCGTTATGAAACAGTGCGTGTATAGTGTGTGCAGTGAGATAAGAGTGAACAGTGTGGCATTACATTATTTAATAAGTTATTTGCAAAAAAAGTGTTGTACACCAGGAGTAAATCTAAAGATTCACTCTAGAAGTCTGTAAATCTATGTGTATACAGATTAGCTAATTTTAAATTGGTCTAAACTTGTAAATACTTCGACATTCCTATATCCTTGTAACAAGAGATCTACAGATGAATAAAGCTACTAGCACAGATGAACTTCAGAACCAGGTAAGGGCAACATGGATGGCTATACCACACGATGCCATACGCGCCTGATACACGTCCATACCATCACTCCTGGAACAAATTATCAGGGCCCATGGCGGACCCTGCGCTTATTAGTCAACAAGTCACATGCTTAATAGAGGCGAGTGAAATGCTGATAATTTCTACAAACTTATGTATGTCGAAGTATCCACAAGTTTAGACCAATTTAAAATAAGCTAATTCGTATACCCATACATTTACAGACTTCTAGTCAATCATTAGATTTACTCCTGGTATACAATAACTTTTTTGACTGGAATACTTTCAAATCTTGAAGGTGGCAAGGGTAAAATACAGGGAGCGAAAGGCTATTTACAATTTGTACAGAAACCAGATGGCAGTTGTAAGAGTCGAGGGACATGAAAGGGAAGCAGTGGTTGAGAAGGGAGTGAGACAGGGCTGTAGCCTCTCCCCGATGTTATTCAATCTGTATATTGAGCAAGCAGTAAAGGAAACAACAAAAATTCGGAGTAGGTATTAAAATCCATGGAGAGACATAAAAACTTTTGAGGTTCGCCGATGGCATTGTAATTCTGTCAGAAACAGCAAAGGAGTTGGAAGAGCAGTTGAACGGAATGGACAGTGTCTTGAAAGGAGGGTATAAGATGAACATCAACAAAAGCAAAACGAGGATAGTGGAATCTGGTCGAATTAAATCGAGTGATGCTGAGGGAAATAGATTAGGAAATGAGACGCTTAAAGTAGTAAATGAGTTTTAATATTTGGGGAGAAAAAAAACTGATGATGGTCGGATATAAAATGTAGACTGGCAATGGCAAGGAAAGCGTTTCTGAAGAACAGAAATTTGTTAATATCGAGTATAGATTTAAGTGTCAGGAAGTCGTTTCTGAAAGTATTTGTATGGATTGTAGCCATGTGTGGAAGTGAAACATGGACGATAAATAGTTTAGACAAGAAGAGAATAGAAGCTTTCGAATTGTGGTGGTACAGAAGAATGCTGAAGATTAGATGGGTAGATCACATAACTAATGAGGTATTGTGTAGAATTGGGGAGAAGAGGAGTTTGTGGCACAACTTGACGGGATCGGTTGGTAGGACATGTTCTGAGGCATCAAGGAATCACCAACTTAGTACTGGAAGGCAGCGTGGAGTGTAAAAATCGTAGAGGGAGACCTAGAGATGAATACACTAAGCAGATTCAGAAGGACGTAAGCTGCAGTACATACTGAGAGATGAAGCAGCTTGCACAGGATAGAGTTGCATGGACAGCTGCATCAAACCAGTCTCAGGACTGAAGACCACAACAACAACAACAACAACAACAACAACAACAACATGTAAATCTCTCCTCTGACTACGTATGTCCTGTATCTAGTCGTTCGAATTGTCTTTTTTTTCGAACATGAGCGTAAATCGCTAGGAACCACTGACATTCAGCCTCTGGTGAAAGCGTGTATATTTGCCTGGGAAGATTTCGCTGTTTGGGAAATAAACGCACGTCAGCCGGTGGGCTCCCCCAAGCGCGCTCACACCTTGCGACCTCTGCCCGTGATCCGGCAGTCAAGGGTCACGGCCTACCCGCTGGGTGTCCATTCGGCGGTGCGTGGCGGAGGGTACCTGCGCGGCAGCCCAAGGGTCACGGCCGATCCGCTGTGAGTCCCACAGGCGCGCCACTATCACGGGAAGGGCAGGGCAGGGCAGGGAAAGCTACGCCTGCGCGCTACGTACAGTAGAAAGCCACGCGGCCGGTGATAAATCACGTGTGCGGCGGGTAGAGAAGGCCCACAGCTAATAGTGGCCGGGTGTCCCCATTTTCACGAGATGTCCCGATTTTTAGGTGTGTTATGACCTGTCACCAGTTGGCCTTAAGCGAGACTCCAAATACATCTACATGATTACTCTGCAATTCACTTTTAAGTGCCTGGCAGAGGGTTCATCGAACCACAATCATACTATCTCTCTACCATTCCACTCCCGAACAGCGCGCGGGAAAAACGAACACCTAAACCTTTCTGTTCGAGCTCTGATTTCTCTTATTTTATTTTGATGATCATTCCTACCTATGTAGGTTGGGCTCAATAAAATATTTTCGCATTCGGAAGAGAACGTTGGTGACGGAAATTTCGTAAATAGATCTCGCAGCGACGAAAAACGTCTTTGCTTTAATGACTTCCATCCCAACTCGAGTATCATATCTGCCACACTCTCTCCCCTATTAGGTGATAATACAAAACGAGCTGCCCTTTTTTGCACCCTTTCGATGTCCTTCGTCAATCCCACCTGGTAAGGATCCCACACCGCGCAGCAATATTCTAACAGAGGACGAACAAGTGTAGTGTAAGCTGTCTCTTTAGTGGACTTGTTGCATCTTCTAAGTGTCCTGCCAATGAAACGCAACCTTTGGCCCGCCTTCCCCACAATATTGTCTGTGTTGTCTTTCCAACTGAAGTTGTTCGTAGTTTTAACACCCAGGTACTTAGTTGAATTGACAGCCTTGAGAATTGTACTATTTATGGAGTAATCGAATTCCAACGGATTTCTTTTGGAACTCATGTGGATCACCTCACACTTTTCGTTATTTAGCGTCAACTGCCACTTGCCACACCATACAGCAATCTTTTCTAAATCGCTTTGCAACTGATACTGGTCTTCGGATGACCTTACTAGACGGTAAATTACAGCATCGTCTGCGAACAACCTAAGAGAACTGCTCAGTTTGTCCCCCAGGTCATTTATATAGATCAGGAACAGCAGACGTCCCAGGACGCTTCCCTGGGGAACACCTGATATCACTTCAGTTTTACTCGATGATTTGCCGTCTATTACTACGAACTGCGACCTTCCTGACAGTAAAAAATCACGAATCCAGTCGCACAACTGAAACGATACCCCATAGGCCCGCAGCTTGATTAGAAGTCGCTTGTGAGGAACGGTGTCAAAAGCTTTCCGGAAATCTAGAAATACGGAATCAACCTGAGATCCCCTGTCGATAGCGGCCATTACTTCGTGCGAATAAAGAGCTAGCGGCGTTGCACAAGAACGATGTTTTCTGAAACCATGCTGATTACGTATCAATAGATCGTTCCCTTCGAGGTCATTCATAATGTTTGAATACAGTATATGCTCCAAAACCCTACTATAGTTCGATGGATTACTCCTACTACCGTTCTTAAACACTGGTGCGACCTGCGCAATTTTCCAGTCTGTAGGTACAGATCTATCGGTGAGCGAGCGGTTGTATATGATTGCTAAGTAGGGAGCTATTGTATCGGCGTAATCTGAAAAGAATCTAATCGGTGGACCTGAAGACTTGCTCGTATCAAGCGATTTGAGTTGCTTCGCAACCCCTAAGGTTTGCGCGCTGGTAACACATCTGAATACCAGTTCTTCTCGTATTACAGCTACAAACGAAAGGGAGGAGGAGAGGATAAGGAAGCAGAAGAGTATCCTGGTAAAAATAGATCCAGAAACCAATGGTTTCCCTGATGCATCGTATGCACAAGTGTTGTCGTGCAAATGTTATGACACTATTAATGTCTAACGCTACGATTATTTCAAAACACAGGACGTGAGGCGTAAATTAATAGGATATAAGCTGGCCACCAATTTTAGCCGGCCAGAGTGGCCGAGCCGTTCTAGGCGCTACAGTCCGGAACCGCGCGACCGCTACGACCGCAGTTTCGAATCCTGCCTCGGGCATGGATGTGTGTGATGTCCCTAGGTTAGTTAGGTTTAAGTAGTTCTAAGTCCTAGGGGACTGATGACCTCAGAAGTTATGTCCCATAGTGCTCACAGCCGTTTGAACCATTTTTTTTACTGAAATGTAGCTAGGAAAATTGTTTAGGGAAAATTATAATTTCCTGACTGGAAAAGGTACGTTAAATTCTTTGGTTATTTTAACTTCTCCCTTGTTTGTGGCTGAGAACATTATTTGGTGTGTCGTAACTCGTAGCCCGTCGTTAAATTCTGGACTTTAGCGAAATTGATACACAACTGGGGCTTTGACTCGCATGCTGCAGAGTGAGTACGTCATAGCAGCCAAGACGGCTTCCTCACGGCGTACGATTGTGCCTCTGATATTTTTAAGAATTCTGAGACTCGACGATCGCCTGAATTGTGCAGTCACCGAGATTTTATTCCAAGTGAAGGAACTAATTTTATACCCGGAAGAGTGGGACATAATTGTGTAGAAATATAGGCGAAGCGACTTCTCTCGCCCAGTAACTAGATATCATACAGTCATAATAATTTAACTTCAGATTACTCGTTGTTGTTGTTTTCAATCCTGGGACTGGTTTGATGCAGCTCTCCATGCTACTCTATCCTGTGCAAGCTTCTTCATCTCCCAGTACCTACTGCAACCTACATCCTTCTGAATCTGCTTAGTGTATTCATCTCTTGGTCTCCCTCTACAGTTTTTACCCTCCAATGCTAAATTTGTGATTCCTTGATGCCTCAAAACATGTCCTACCAACCGATCCCTTCTTCTAGTCAAGTTGTGCCACAAACTTCTCTTCTCCCCAATCCTATTTAATACCTCCGCATTAGTTACGTGATCTACCCACCTTATCTTCAGCATTCTTCTGTAGCACCACATTTCGAAAGCTTCTATTCTCTTCTTGTCTAAACTATTTATCGTCCACGTCTCACTTCCATACATCGCTACAACTCCATACAAATACTTTCAGAAACGACTTCCTGACACTTAAATCTATACTCGATGTAAAGAAATTTCTCTTCAGAAACGTTTTCCTTGTCATTGCCAGTCTACATTTTATATCCTCTCTATTTCAACCATCAGTTATTTTGCTTCCCAAATAGCAAAACTTTTTTATCACTTTCTCTCATTTCCTAATCTAATTCCCTAAGCGTCACCCGACTTAATTCGACTACATTCCATTATCCTCGTTTTGCTTTTGTTGATCTTCATCTTATATACTCCTTTCAACACACTGTCCATTCCGTTCAACTGCTCTTCCAAGTCCTTTGCTGTCTCTGACAGAATTACAATGTCATCGGCAAACCTGAAAGTTTTTATTTCTTCTCCATGGATTTTAATACCTACTCCAAATTTTTCTTTTGTTTCCTTTACTGCATGCTCAATATACAGATTGAATAATATCGGGGAGAGGGTACAACACTGTCTCACTCCCTTCCCAACCACTGCTTCCCTTCCATACCCCTCGACTCTTATGACTGCTATCTGGTTTCTATACAAATAGTAAATAGCCTTTCGCTCCCTGTATTTTGCTCCTGCCACCTTTAGAATTTGAAAGAGTATTCCAGTCAACATTGTCAAAAGCTTTCTCTAAGTCTACAAATGCTAGAAACGTAGGTTTCCCTTTTCTTAATCTTTCTTCTAAGATAAGTCGTAAGGTCAGTATTGTCTGACGTGTTCCAACATTTCTCCGGAACCCACACTGATCTCCCACAAGGTCGGTTTCTACGAGTTTTTCTGTTCTTCTGTAAATGATTCGTGTTAGTCTTTTGCAGCCGTGGCTTATTAAACTGATAGTTCGGTAATTTTCACATCTGTCAACACCTGCTATCTTTGGGATTGGAATTATTATATTCTTCTTGGAGTTTGAGGGTATTTCGCCTGGCTCATATATCTTGCTCACCAGATGGTAGAGTTTTGTCAGGACTGGCTCTCTCAAGGCTGTCAGAAGTTCTAATGGAATGTTGTCTACTCCCGGGCCTTGTTTCGACTCAGGTCTCTCAGTGCTCTGTCAAACTCTTCACGCAGTATGATACCTCCCATTTCATCTTCCTCCTCTTCCATTTCCATAACATTGCCCTCAAGAACATCGCCCGTGTACAGACCCTCTATATACTCCTTCCATCTTTCTGCTTTCCTTTATGAGCTCTTGATATTCATACATATGGTCCTGTTTTCTCCAAAGGTCTCTTTAATTTTCCTGTAAGCAGTATCTATCTTGCCCCTAGTGAGATAAGCCTCTGCATCCCTACAGATTAGTCATAGGGAGGGAAAAGTGTGAACCCGGCTGTATACGCCTGACCGGCTGTTTTCTATACAAGTTGCGGACGCCCTTCTGCTCGCAGTGTTCTATTCTCGCGTCCAGCAGGAGCGGCCCCTGGCTCCCTGGCCTCCCTTCGCCTACAGAGACGCGCCGCTGCCCTGGCCGGCACACTTTCCAGCAGGGCCAATATTTGAGCCTCGTCGACGCGTCCCAGCTCCGACCTCCCGTTCCGTGTCGCCAAACCAGCCGGCTTTCTCCAGAACACATCCGAACCACGTCTCATCCTTATCCAAGAGCTCTGTTCAAAAAGTAACGCGCAGTTTTGTAGAGTTTTGTATTGGTTACGGATCGCGCGATTTTTTCGTTCTCGTCTTGGTCTCATCAGGCTTTCCGCGGAAGTGCTGTCCTTTGGTGAGAAGTCGCAACGCTAGAGAATTGTAGTGAGATGTGGGCGACTGCTCGGCAGTTGACCTCTGTTGTTGTAGTCTTCAGCCCGAAGACTGGTTTGAAGCAGCTCTCCATGCTACCCTATCCTGTGCAAGCTTCTTCTTCTCCGAAGTATCTACTGCAACCTACATCCTTCTGAATCTGCTTACTGTATTCATCTCTTTGTCTCTCGCTGATTTTTACCCCACGTGCTTACTTCCAGTACTCAGAATGTGTCCTACCAACCGGTCCCTTCTTTTGGTCAGGTTGCACCACAAATTTCCCTTCTCCCTAATTCTATTCAGTCCCTCCTCATTAGTTACATGATCCACCCATCTAATCTTTAGCATTCTTCTGCTGCACCACCCTTCAAAAGCTTCTATTCTCTTCAAAAATGGTTCAAATGGCTCTGAGCAGTATGGGACTCAACATCTTAGGTCATAAGTCCCCTAGAACTTAGAACTACTTAAACCTAACTAACCTAAGGACATCACACACATCCATGCTTGAGGCAGGATTCGAACCTGCGACCGTAGCAGTCCCGCGGTTCCGGACTGCAGCGCCAGAACCGTACGGCCACCGCGGCCGGCTATTCTCTTCATGTCTCAACTGTTTCTCGTACATGTTTCACTTCCATACATGGCTACACTCCATACAAATACTTTCAAAAAAGACGCCATGACACTTAAATATGTACTCGATGTTAGCAAATTTCTCTCCTTCAGAAATGCTTTTCTTGCCATAGCCAGTCTACATTTTATATCCTCCCTACTTAAATCATCATTGATTTCGCTTCCCAAATAGCAAAAGTCATTTACTGCTTTAAGTGTCTCATTTTCTAATTTAATTCTCTCAGCATTACCTAATTACATTCCACTATATTCCATTATCCTCGTCTTGCTTTTGTTGACGTTCAACTTACATCCTCCTTTCAAGACACAGTCCATTCTGTTCAACTGCTCTTCCGAGTCCTTTATTGTCTCTGCCAAAATTGCAATGTCATCGGCAAGCCTCAAACTTTTTATTTTTTCTTCCTGGAATTTAATTCCAACAACAAAATTTTCTTTACAGCTTGTTCAATATACAGATTGAATAATATCAGGGAGAGGCTACTACCCTGTTTGACTCCCTTCCCAAGCACTGCTTCCCTTTCGTGCCCCTCGACTCTTTTAACTGCCACCTGGTTTCTGTACAAACTGGTAAATAGGATCTGGATCCCTCTATTTCACCCTTCCACCTTTAGAATTTGAAAGACAGCATTCAACTCAACATTGTCAAAAGCTTTCTCTAAGTGTACAAATGCCAGAATCGTAGGTTTGCCATCTTCTGTGAGAAGCCGTAGGGTCAGTATTGCCTCGCGTGTTCCTACGTTTCTCCGGAACGCAAACTGATCTTCCCCGAGGTCGGTTCCTACGAGTTTTTCTATTGTTCTCTAAATGATTCGTGTTAGTATTTTGCAGCCGTGACTTATTAAACTGACAGTTCGGTAATTTTCACACCTGTCAGCACCTGCTTTCCTTCGAATTGGAATTATTATATTCTTCTTGAAGTCTGACGATATTTCACCTGTCTCGTACAGCTTGCTCACCAGATGGAAGGGTTTTGTCATGGCTGGCTCTCCCAAGGCTATCAGTAGCTCTAACGGAACGTTGTCTTCTCCCGGGGCGTTATTTCGACCTAGGGATTGAGTGCTTTATCAAATTCTTAGTTGACCATCACTGTACAATGCCACTAGAGACTACCAGCTAACCTGCTTCATAAGGAACCTCCTCGAAAATAGATTTTTTGTTGAATTCCTGGGCAAGAGAAGCAGATGGAGATCACAGAAAAACGGATTACCCCAGGGAAGTGTGCTTGCTCCAGCTTCGTTTAACATCTGCACAAATTATCGACCACTACCTGAAGGAACATAGAGCTTCATCTATGCACATGAGTGTGCTATCACTGCCCAAGCCCGCTGCTTTGAAACTGTTGAAGAGAATCTGTCCAAGGCGTTGAGAGAACTCTCAGCTTACTACAGGGAAAACCAGTTGAGACCAAATGCTGCAAAAACACAGACTTGCGCTTTCCACCTTCAAAACCGGCAGGCAGCTAGAGCCCTCAAAATCACCTGGGAACAAACATCACTAGAATTGTGGTGTCACCGCCAGACAGCACACTTGCTAGGTGGTAGCCTTTAAATCGGCCGCGGTCCGTTAGTATACGTCGGACCCGCGTGTCGCCACTATCAGTGATTGCAGACCGAGCGCCGCCACACGGCAGGTCTAGTCTAGAGACTCCCTAGCGCTCGCCCCAGTTGTACAGCCGACTTTGCTAGCGATGGTTCACTGTCTTTATACGCTCTCATTTGCAGATACGACAGTTTAGCATAGCCTTCAGCTACGTCATTTGCTACGACCTAGCAAGGCGCTATATTCTTCAAGAATGTATTCTGAACTGAATCATGTACCGTCAAGAGCGACGTTCATCATTAATGGATCAAAGTTAAGTATCAAACTAATTACGTCCGCTTTCTGAATTCTAATTCCTGGTCATGTTCCAGACCTCACGTCAGTATAGTCCTTCCCTCACGCCAGCCTGCGTGAGCTAAAACGAGTGCATTTCGGCCTCCACTAGTAACACGGTGTTGGCTCTCCTGCCAACACAACAGGAACACTTTACGTATCCCAAATACCCAGGAGTCACCCTTGTCCGTGCATTAACATATGAGAGGCCCTGCCTAAGTACCAAACAAAAAGTGGCAGCCAGGAACAATATCATCAGAAAGCTAACAGGCAGAACGTGGGGAGAACACGCCAACACTGTGACAACCTCTTCCCTTGCATTATGTTACTCTGCTGGAGAATAAGCAAGCCCAGTGTGGTCCAATTCTTGCCATGGCAAAACAGTAGATGTCGCTCTTAACGACACTTGTCGTATCACCACCGGGTGCCTGGAGCCACTCCTCTGGATAAACTGCACAGCCTCGCGGGAATTACACCCCCCCCCCCCCCCGACATCTGCCGAGAGGTAGCAGCAAAAAGTGAGAAGAAAAGATCGTATACTTTTGAAGCTCGCCCCCTAGATGGCTACCAACCAACGAACCCACGACTAAAATCCAGAAAGAGCTTCCTCAGATCTACCGAGGCTCTAGTTGGGGCGCCACAGCAATGCCGAATCGAAATATGGCGTGCAAGGTTTTCCAGTACTGTTGGATGGATTACACCAAGCGAAAGACTACCATCCAGCTACACAGAGAACTGGACTACATGGAGATCCCTCAACAGACTACACTCGGGTGTCACAAAATTTAAGAGCAATTTGACTAAATGGTGTTTAGTAGAGGAGTCGCCACTCTGAGTCTGGAGCAACGCAGACGACCTTCCACCTGCTCCAGTGTACCCAATGTCCAGCAACATGCACAACAGGAGACCTGCTGCATGCAACGCCAAATGCAATAGAGTTCGCTCACTATGTGCGGTGAAAGAGTAAATAGTTGTCTTGTAAATGTATATACTCACGACATGTAAATATTCTACATTATTTTATACATCGTAAATGCTTCTGACACGAATAAATAAGTAAATAGTTGACGCTCAACACATGCAAATGCAACGTATTTCGCATAAACAAGCAGAAAGGCCCATTACTGTAGGATTACACTATTGCAGAATAGGTCCTGGAAGGAGTCACACCCATTCAACAATTAGGACTGTGCGTACGGATCGATGTGAAGTGTAATGACCACACGAAACTAACCACAGGTACGAAAGATGCCAATCCGGTTCATTGGAAAAAAGCCTCGAGAAATGTAGCCTATCAACGAAAGAGTTAGCACACAAAAACCTCGTTCGACCAATATCTGAATATTGCTCGTCCGTCTGGAATTCGTTATCAGATCGGACTGACATAATAAATAGACGATATACAGGGTGACTCAAAAGGAAGTTAAATTTTTGAAGGTATTCTCGGCATACTCCTAACGCTGTGGACCGCGGAATACCGAATTCCTCAACGATTTCCGAAATGGAATGTCCTCCGTCCAGCTCCAGCTACCCTTCCGCGATCAAAGTCTTAACTTCCGTTTTGCGGCCATAATGACGTAGGAAACCTTTTCACACGAATCACCTGAGTATAACATGGCAGCTCCGCCAATGCACCGCACGCATTACTACTGCCATCTGTGTATGTGCATTCTGTCAACTCATGCCTATTTTACCATGAGGTCTTGCCAAAAGGTCGCACCATCACGCTGTTTGCGCGAAGCATTCCGGAAAAAAGACCGGATTTGTGGCGAAACAATTAATGGCTTTTGTAGACTGTAATGCACCTGTGTACGCTGCGCCGCATGCTGGCGAACTTGTGTGGCTGTGGCAGCGTCGCTGGATACTGGATAGCGACCAGTTTGGCAGGCCAGCCGGCGTTGCGGAGCCGTTAGGCCCGCGTGTGCAGAGCGGCCCGTTACGCCGCCTCCCGCCCCACGCGACTACGGTACCTGCCGCCGTTCCCCCGCCCCCAGCCTCCCACCGACGCCTGCCGCGTTCCATTCGCAGCTACGCAGTCTTCTTGCCCACCCAGCTCACACTTTACGTCATCTACGGACGCCGTACTGGGGCTCCAAGCCAGCAACCGACTGGTTAGTAGATTGTCTCTCCGATTAGTCGGTTTTTCAATCGAATAAAACAGACGAGTGATTCCAGTCGCTGAGGCCACGTGAGCTGTATGAAATTTTTCACTCAATCTCGGGGTAGGAGAGTTTTCATTCACACATTTGTCCATACATGAGCAACGACAACTGTTGTCTACTCTTTTAGAGACAAATAACATGTTACTTAATGTATTGGCTTACGTGTGCAACAATAAGAATGCAGTGGGAAAGTATTCACATCTGTTGGACGAATGTTTTGAAAACAAACACTCCAAACCGACGTTTCACGTAAGTCACATGCAACCCTAAATCTGTAACGCAACCATCTGTGTGTGGCGTGTTTATAATTATGTTTTATTTATATTTTAGGACAATTGATCTGTAAAAAACACACCACATGTCATATGGAAAGCGTGTAAAGCGTCTGAGGATGAATGACAACGATTCGAAACCGGTAACGGTACCCTTTGAATAAAGGAACTAAATTTGTGGCTGGCTGCTGTCCTAACACCATCAACATTTGTCTACAAACAATAGCCACGGTCTCCATCATGTCATCATATCACAAAATTGCAATAAAAACTATATTTCTATAAATGAAGTATTTTCAGAATTTTGGATTTGTTTACATAAATACAGTGGACAGTGGAAAATGCTATAAAATCATTCAAAGGACCTTGAAATTTATGTTGTTATAAGCGAATATCGCTGTAACTGAATGGTTCAAATGGCTCTAAGCACTATGGGACTTAACATCTGAGGTCATCAGTCCCCTAGACTTATAACTACTTAAACCTAACTAAGGACATCACACACATCCATGCCCGAGGCAGGATTCGAACCTGCGACCGTAGCAGTCGCGCGGTTCCAGACTGTCGCGCCTAGAACCGCTCGGCGACAACAGCCGGCACTGTAGCAACCCAAGTGGTTGAAATTTTCATACGCTGATTTCGGGTAACATAATGGATTAGCTACTTTGAATTTTGAAAATCTAACTTCAGGTTAATATTCAGCGTCATCAAAAATACCCAATAAAATGTAGTTTTTATGCAAATTGAACTAATAATACATTTAAAAGTTTTCCTTAAACTTTAAAGAGGTTTTTCTCGAGAAACGATTTTTAAAAACTGCGTGCAGCATAAAATAAAAACGTATCAGCCTTTGACCTCCGAAAACTAAATACATTCCTTGGGAGCTTATACGTATAATATATGAAATTTTTTGCTGTTGTTGTTGTTGTCTTCAGTTCAGAGACTGGTTTGGCAGCTCTCCATGCTACTCTATCCTGTGCAAGACTCTTCGAGTACCTACGGCAACCTACATCCTTCTGAATCTGTTTAGTTTATTCATCTCTTGGTCTCCCTCTACGATTTTTACCCTCCACGCTGCCCTCCAATACTAAATTGGTGATCCCTTGATGCCTCAGAACATGTCCTACGAACCGGCCCCTTCTTCTTGTCAAGTTGTGCCACAAACTCCTCTTCTCTCCAATTCTATTCAATACCTCCTCATTAGTTATGTGATCTACCCATCTAATCTTCAGCATTCTTCTGTAGCACCACATTTCGAAAGCTATTCTCTTCTTGTCCAAACTATTTATCGTCCATGTTTCACATCCATACATAGCTACACTCCATACAAATACTTTCAGAAACGACTTCCTGACAGTTAAATCTATACCCGATGTTAACAAATTTGTGTTCTTCAGAAATGCTTTCCTTGCCATTGCCAGTTTACATTTTATATCCTCTCTACTTCGACCATTATCAGTTATTTTTCTCCCCAAATAGCAGAACTCATTTACTACTTTAAGCGTCTCCAATTTGTTAACAGTAACTATTTTTTGTAAAACCATAAAGATTGGAAAAAACCAAAAATGGAATTGAAAGTTCGAGATAGCACTATATTGCTAAATTTTAAGGTTATTTCATTATCATTAGATATAATGCCAGATAAATTTAATGCAGTATCGACTGTTGTTATCCATTTTTGATTTCAGATAACTCCTGAGGACATACTCTGCACGCAGTCTGCGTACGTCACACTCGCAGGCCCTTGATCAGTCCATAATTACGGATGCCATTTTGTTTCATTTCTACTGAAAATGATGTTCAGAGTATGATCAATCATAATCGAAAATTGATCCCTTGTATTCTTCACTGTCACAAAAAAAAAAAAAAAAGAATTGGAAACTTTGCCTCTTTTTGCTCATTTGAATGAGCACCTGGCATTAAATACCTGACCTCCGTAGCCGATTGCTTAACGTCACTGATTTGAGTGCAGAAGAACCCGGGTTCGCCAGCCGGTGTGGCCGTGCGGTTCTAGGCGCTTCGATCTGGAACCGCGTGACCGCTACGGTCGCAGGTTCGAATCCTGCCTCGGGCATGGATCTGTGTGATGTCCTCAGGTTAGTTAGGTTTAAGTAGTTGTAAGTTCTAGGGGACTGATGACCTCAGAAGTTAAGTCGCATAGTGCTCAGAGCCATGTTAACCATTTTGAACCCGGGTTCCATTGCCGGTACCTCCTCGGACGACTTGAACGCGATCGACTCAGCCGCGAGTGCCCAACTGAGGAGCTATCCGAATAAAGAAGCAGCGGCATCGCCAGGATTCGTCCACTGGCGAAGAATTGTCGACATGTTGATCGACTGCCCCACGATGATAAAAAAAAGTTTGCAACACCTCCAAGCAGTGTGTTCAGGGGCACCTGGGTGTATGGGTGTATGTAACACGTGATTAGTGATTTAGTGATTCAGTGGTCACGGTCATGGGCAATCAGATGGGGCTCTGGAGTCCCGAGTCCGGCCATCCTGATTTAGGTTTTCCGTGATTTCCCTAAATCGCTTCAGGCAAATATTGGGAATATCCCTTTGAAAGGGCACGGCCGACTTCCTTCCCTGTCCTTCCCTAATCCGATGGGACCGATGACCTCGCTGTTTGCTCCCTTCCCCCAAATCAAGCAAACAAACAACCCATTCCAGAGTCGATTCGCCCACGACACACAGGTTCCACCCTGCTTGATAGCTGATCAATTACAACTTGCCGTCACATCTGGTGTTTTAAACCTTCCTTCCGCTTTTAGTTTCTCCAATTTTATGACTTTCGTTCTCATTGCTGCTGGTTTTAAATTTCGGTTTTTTACTGTTTCCTAAGTTACGGACCGGGCGCTAATGACCATAGAAGTTTTGCGCCCCAAAACCAAAACAAAAAAAAAAATCTGGTGTTCACGCTACGTTGCACAGGCCGCTCGATTCGTGCTACTGCCATTTCTTCAAGAGGGAGGTGATGTGCTTTTTCAGCAGGACAATGCACGTCCACAAACGGCTGCTGCGACGCGACGTGTTCTCCGTGATGTACAACAACTGCTCTGGTCAGCAAGATCGCGACACCTCTCGCTCCTTGAACACATATGTGACATGATGCAGTGGGAACTTACCCGTTCTTCAGAGCCAGCAAGACTTACTGCCGGACTGTAACAAAAAGCGAAAGGTGCTTGGGACAGTCTATCGTAGAATGTCATTCGGCACCTTTACGACCGGTTGCTTACGGGAATACTCACCTGCGTTGCCTCCAGAATGGGGAACACTGTTTTGGCACTCTGTGCTGTGGTATGTGTGTTCCATTTGGTCTGTTACCGTATACTCCTACTGAGCCGTGGTAAAAATTGCCGTTTTGAAGAGCGCGCCGCAGCGCGTAGAGTGAAGCAGTCGCCCTCCGTTTCTGGCGGTGGCGCCGCTGTGGCAATCGCAGCTTTGGTGTCTCCCTCTGGTGCGAAAGGGGAAAGGTCGCCAGCTCACGTGTATTTAAGGGGTGCTGTGAGCTCGGCAAAGGCACCCCTCTACCATCCTCCACACCTACAAATCCTTAATCCGTCCCATCCTCTGCTATGCCAGTCCTGCCTGGATATCTGCCCCCCCCCCCCCCAAATTCTATAAGTCCCTCCAGATCCTTGAGCGTCATGCACTCCGCCTCGCCTTCCGTATACGCCTCCCGTCCCCCATGTGGATCCTCTATGATCTCATTCCTTTCCCCCGTCTGCTCCTATTCCTCGAACATACTCGCATCCTGTACACCTCCCGCCGCCTTGAACCCCCTCACCCCCTGGTTGCCCCTCTCCTCTCCGATCCCCGCCCCCTGCCACGTCCTCACCGTTGTGTCACCCCTACCCTCCATCTCTACACCCTACATCTCCTTTCCCAAGGTGGCTTCCATCACCTCCCCCTCCCGGTTGATGCCCTCTCTCACTCTCCCCCTCCTTTCCTCTGTCCTTTCCCTGGGCTCCCTCTTCCCCCCTTCCGTCCTGTTTTCTCCCCACTAAACCTCTCCCTACCTCCCTTGTCCCCCCCCCCCCGAGTCCTTTTGTATTCCCCTCCTCTGCCTACCCCACTCCCTGTCGCGTCTGCCCAGCGCCCCCCACCCCTCTTATGGGTCCTCATCCTCCATCAGCTCCTTTCCCGGCTCCCCCCCCCTTTTTTACTTTCCCATCATCTGTCCAGTTTCCCCCCACCTGCTCTCGGCTGTGGTATGTCCCATTTGACAACTTTTTAGTGCAGTGTTCCAGTGACTGTTCAGTGTTGTTCGTCTTTCTCGTGTTGCGAACAGAAACCATCCTGTCGCTGGGTGTGAATTTTATGTCTTTTGCGAACAGAAACCAGACTGTCGCCGTGTTTTTTTTAATTGTCTGTCTATTGTTTTACCTGTCTGCTTTGTATGTATTTTCTTAGCGTCCTCGTCCCTCTGTTCTTTGTTCTTTGTTTTAAGTTCCACGATTTCTTTTCGCCATGTTACTCTTTAAGTCTCCGATTTTATCGCCTGTTTTTATTATTTATTCTCTTCATCTTTCTAACAAAGTCTGTAGGCTGAAGAGCGGCATACTAAGCTGCTGCCAGCCCGCCCCCTTCGGGGGGAATTGAAATTCAACAAAGGGGAAAAAAAAACTCGGCAAAGGGGTCAGTCTGTTAGTCTGGGCGAATCTGGTTAGTTGGTCAGCCAAGTTAGTCTGGCTCTGTCTCTCGTCCGCATTGGTGAGGCGGTTACTGTCTGCCGGTCGTCCGGAATGCTAGTATGCGTTAGGCCGCCAGTCTACTCGAGTTGCTCAGGTAACGGTCATTGGCGGTTGGATCGATCGGTTGGTCGGTCGCGCACTGAGACACGAGATGACTTGTCCGTCTTGAGCGTCGGCGCATGTGAGGTCGCCACGTGAGTCCAGTGGGCCGCGCCGTATAGCGAGGGGCCGGCCGAAGTAGCCGTGCGGTTAAAGGCGCTGCAGTCTAGAACCGCAAGACCGCTACGGTCGCAGGTTCGAATCCTGCCTCGGGCATGGATGTTTGTGATGTCCTTAGGTTAGTTAGGTTTAACTACTTCTAAGTTCTAGGGGACTAATGACCTCAGCAGTTGAGTCCCATAGTGCTTAGAGCCATTTGAACCATTTCGTATAGCGAGGGGTAGTGGCTTCGCGGCCGACGCGAGAGCAACAGGAGTCAACCCACGACATCGGTCTGGCCGGTGCGAGCTGCGACGCCGTGAGACGGGAGATCGGCACGCCTTCCTGCGTCCGTCGAAGCGGCTGGCAGCCGCTGTTCGGGAGAGCGATTTGGGGGTGCTGCGCCAGGTCTTCTCGAGAAATCGCAGTGTATAAGAAGTTAAGTGATTGGTGATGTTTGATTTACTCTTGTTAAATTCTACTTGTTTTCTTGGTGAGGTCACCAGCCGTTTTGCTTTGGAGTCGTCCCACCATTCTTCTCCGTTTTCCCACCCGCGGGATGGTGGTTGTTTATAAATTGGGTGGTCCTTGTGAAGCAGGGGCGGGTTAGAGCAACCTGCGGTTTGGGTTGTTCGGTAATCTCCCTATCAACCTACCGTACGTTAGTAGCTGCCTCTGTCATGATTGTCGGATTTGGTGTGTTAACGAAATTATTGCTTGGAGTTTAACGGCCCAATACCTGTAATATGTTTTGATCTTTGAAAACCTTGGTATTAATGCCTATGAGCTTGAGAGGCGGTATCTGTGTATTGTAGAGCATCTTAACTATTGTTTGGCCAACCTTGTAGAATTTTATATAAGATTGCATTTCATGGCCTTTTATTTAAATGATCATTTTGGTATATAAAGTTGGCGCTCTGTCACCGTAAGACTTTTATTAGAAGTTAAAATGAAGTTGCACCTTCGGTGGCAAGATTAATATTTTAAATGTTAGTGTTTTGTACCATTTCCATACCTCCTATGGGGTGCATAGTTTATGCGCTCGTGTAAATTGTGAAAACTCTTAGTTTAAAGTTATCTGGTGTGTTGCAGATTTGCACCTGTGTAGTCCATCAGAGGTTGTTGTGAGCGGTCGTAACTACGTGTCAAAAGGGAGCGGCAAGGTTCTCAGCCCGAAAGCTCATACAGTTAAAACTTGTTTCTTTCTGCCTCTGAATAAATTGTAACTTTGATATTTAGAGGGTGCTTTCTGATTATGATTTTAAATCTGTTTCTTAAAAAAAATGCTTTTAGACACTAATAAAGTGATTAAAATTCCCATTTGTTAAAAGGAATTTGGTTATGATTTCATCAGTTACTCCCTGGCAACTACTTCCATGCTTACATAGTGTGATTAAATGTGTTAATGTTCTTGATGAATCGCAAGTAAATAAATTCTTAAGAATGTTCTTTGAAAATAAATCACGGTTCACCTACAATAGACTACCCGACACATAGTTTGCGGATAAAATTGCATTCTCGTTGACCACAGTAAAATATAACTTTGCTAGAGCGATGTAACTAATTTACTGATCGAAAAGAGAATACAATTATGTACAATAAATTCTAACATGGCGTTCTGCTGAATGGAGAGCATTGTACAAAGAAATATCAAGTTATACACATTTTGCAGGCCACACCTGTAATCCTGGAAGTACTGTCGGCTGTTTGGTTTCCTTTATTCCATTTCCTGCTGCTTACAATAACACTATAGATTCGTGTATGTCATTATCTCATCCGTCGTATCAGAGAAAACTTTCAGGTGAGACGAAGAGCGAAGCCGGATTGAAAGCTGGTCAGGTCGCGCGTCTAAGAGAGAGATGCGAACGGTTGAAACGACGCGAGAAAATTGTCAGTGTTCTTACAGACGAGATACGTATGTACCAAAAGTTAGCTGCAGAGGTGGGCGTTTACGGCGCACCTCGGAAAGCAGCGAAGTTGCTAATAAAACTCCATATCTCAGCTGTAAAGAATGCCAAGCGACACTTTATGCAAAAGTTACTGCACGTAAAACACGGTACGTGTTGTTGTTTACTCACAGGCCTATAGCTGATTATTCCACAATAAAACCTCTAATTTCACACTTGCGTTAATGACAAGTTTTGCAGGATGTGTACATGTTCAAAAAATGGCTGTGACCACTATGGGACTTAACATCTGAGGTCATAAGACTGAAGCGCCTAGAACCGCTCGGCCACAACGTGTGCATGTAGACAGTGATTAGTACGAAAAACATGCCTCTTAGTAACAGAAAAATGATTTGCGCACACCTAAGGATGCTGAGGATAACTGCGACCCAGATAAAGATGCTGAACGTGTTCCTGAATGCAAAAGCCCTTCAGAAGTTGTTGGAAATCAGGTAAATGTGAGTAATTCCTGAAGCAAGTAAACCATGTTGTGTCCTTTACAACAGTTTACGTGTATTTGCGTGACAATGTGCTGACAGACATGTTAAATGTCATTCTTCACGTTGTGTTGAATCACCGATTAATTTTGGAAGTATTATAATTCATTATTTCAAAAATTGGCGATGCAAATATTGGTATCGTAAACTGAAACAATGCGAACCTTTTAACCGTGTATTTTCAGAGTAACGTTTCGTTAACGCGCCCAGCAATTAACAATGGTAAGTCACTGGTCACGGATGGTAAGTGCACTCAGGTAAGAAGTAAACAATGTTAAGTAAACACTGACGTATTTTAACAATAAAATTTTCAATAGAATGAACAATTGTTAAGAACATGTTGTTACTTTAGAAATACTCATGATAAATGGTGAAACATCGCTCTGGTGGGCGGTTTGCGGGTTTAGATCACCTCGGGGTATGACTATGCAGTGCATTTGACCTGCGGTCGTCGCTCGGTGGCGCTGGCAGCAGTCCACATACGCAGATGTGTGTTGGTGCATGTCAGGGTACGGTGCAGCGAGTAAGTGTGCAGACGTTTTCACACGTGCCAATGTTGACTGTGAAGAGGACACATGAAAGAGCGTCTCCCTGTCGTAAGCCTGTTTTAAATGGAATGCTGGAGGATATGGATCCTCTGAACTTCACTGCTGCCTGGGAGCCATCCATGAACAGTTTTATCATCCTAACGATTTTACTGGCTATACTAAACTCTCGTAAGATGTTGTAGACGCTACTTCTGTGGTTGCTGTCGTAGGCTCGCCGGACGTGAATGAAGAGACAGTGGATGTTTTTGTTAAATTCCCAGTATTTCTCAAATATCTACCGTATAGTAAACAAATTATCAGTTGTGGAGCGGTTTGTTCGAAATCCAGCCTGCTAATCTTGAATAATGTTTTCCGCGTAAGGTTTAAGTTTTCTCAGAATGGTCACTGACAGGATTTTGTATGTTATGTTCAGCAAACTGATTCCTCTGTAATTTCCACATTACATTCAGTTTCCTTTCTCGTGTATGGGACAAATTATTCCAGTTTTCCAATCTTCAGGCAGCGTTTCAGTTTTCCAGATCATTGTGATAAGATTATCAATTTTTTTGTGTAGTTTGCTTCGCCCTGTTTTAATATATCTGTTGATATCTGGTCCTCGCCTGCTTCCTTGTTGTTTTTGATCTTTTGAATGGAGTGCATCACTTCCTGTTCTGTGATTCTACATTCGTCATTATTAATGCTGTCACTCTCAGACCGAATATATGGAAATAGGTCGAGTCATAAACCCAAATCCTTACTTTGAAATTGACCAACATCCTACCTTCACGAAAGGTCTCCAGTTTAAATACCTTGGATCATGTTTCAAGAGTAAAAATATAACAATGGATAGCCTCAGGGTCAAGATGTCTGTACTCACTAATCAGCCCACTCAAAAGCAAAGCTTTGTCAATCACCACAGATATACAACACTATTATTATCTGCCCCATAGTACTGTAGAGTTCAATAAGCTGGACTCTTACAAAGAATGAAAGAGAAAAACTGAATGTTTTTGAACGAAAAGTAATGAGAAAAATCTGGGGACCTGTGTTGGAGAATGGTGTATGGAGAATTCGAAAGAACGAAATTTATCAGTTAATAAAGCAACCCACTATCATCCAGAAATTGAAAAGTAGGAGACTGCAATGGGCTGGACATGTGGCCAGAATGGAAAACAGAATCACCAACGAAGCATTTGAAGGAACTCCCTAGGCAACAAGACCATTGGGCCATCTCGTACATGGTGGAAAGATGACAGAGAAGGACATCGCAGCATTAGGAATTTCCGCAGGGCGGAGAGAGGCTGCGAGAGATAGAAGGCCGTGAAAGCAGATCGTTAATGCAGCGCGTGGTCTGCAGGCAGGGTCTGTGATCGCTGAGGAGAGAGAGAGAGAGAGAGAGAGAGAGAGAGAGAGAGAGAGAGAGAGAGAGAGAGAGAGATATGGCGCAATGGCGCAATGGTTAACACACTGGAGTCGCATTCGGGTGGACGATTGTCCAAACCAGCGTCCAGCCATTCCTATTTAGGTTTTCGTATTTCCCCAAATCGCGCTAAGCAAATGCCAGGATGGTTCCTTCGGAAGGGCACGGCCGATTTCCTTCCCCATCCTTGACATAATCGCAGCTTGTGCTCCGACTCTAATAACCTCGATGTCGACGGGACTTTAAAACCAATCTTCCATCTTTCCTTCTTACGCAAGTAAAAGTCCATTTCCGTGCTACAATCGTTCCAACGCGAAACTCTGTCTTATTCCGGACTACAAAGAATTCATTTTGTAGGTGTGTAAAATTTACGACACTGGACATTGTTACAAAATACGGATGATGGTAGACAATGAGGATACGTCGACAGCGCACGCAAGAGAGAGGAAATACCGGCAAGAGGGTGTCCTCATCAAAGCGACATCTCGTGGCCTTTGCGGGACTGGGTGGCTTTATCTACATCTACATCTACATCTGCATCTACATCCATACTCCTCAAGCCACCTGACGGTTTGTGGCGGAGGGTACCTTGAGTACCTCTATCGGTTCTCCCTTCTATTCCAGTCTCTTATTGTTCGTGGAAAGAAGGATTGTCGGTATGACTCTGTGTGGGCTCTAATCTCTCTGATTTTATCCTCATGGTCTCTTCGCGAGATGTACGTAGGAGGGAGCAATATACTGCTTGACTCCCCGGTGAAGGTATGTTCTCGAAACTACAACAAAAGCCCGTACCGAGCTACTGAGCGTCTCTCCTGCAGAGTCTTCCACCGGAGTTTATCATCTCCGTAACACTTTCGCGATTACTAAATGATCCTGTAACGAAGCGCGCTGCTCTCCGTTGGATCTTCTCTATCTCTTCTATCAACCCTACCTGGTACGGATCCCACACCGGTGAGCAGTATTCAAGCAGTGGGCGAACAAGTGTACTGAAACCTACTTCCTTTGTTTTCGGATTGCATTTTCTTAGGATTCTTCCAACGAATTTCAGTCTGGCTTTACAGACGATTAGTTTTATATGGTCATTCCATTTTAAATCACTCCTAATGCCTACCCCCAAATAATGTATGGAGTTAACTGCTTCCAGTTGCTGACCTGCTATATTGTAGCTAAATGATAAAGGATCTTTCTTTCTATGTATTTGCAGCACATTACACGTGTCTACATTGAGATTCAATTGCCATTCCCTGCACCATGCGTCAATTCGCTGCAGATCCTCCTGCATTTCAATACAATTTTCTATTGTTACAACCTCTCGATATACCACAGTATCATCCGCAAAAAGCCTCAGTGAACTTCCGATGTCGTCCACCAGGTCATTTATACATATTGTGAATAGCAACGGTCCTACGACACTCCCCTGGGGCACACCTGAAATCACTCTTACTTCGGAAGACTTCTCTCCATTGAGAATGACATGCTGTGTCCTGTTAACTAGGAACTCTTCAATCCAATCACACAATCGGTCTGATAGTCCATATGCTCTTACTTTGTCCATTGAACGACTGTGGGGATCTGTACCGAACGCCTCGCGGAAGTCAAGAAACACGGCTCCCATCCGGAGGGTCAGCCTTAATTAGATGTCAGCTCTGTAGCTAAGGAAGTGGAAGTTGTCGAATCGTGCAAAGTTTCCTTAAAAGAAAACTTACCTGCACATCTCAGCCAGAATGATAAAACACTTGAGCAAAAAAAAAAAAAGGAAATCTGTAAGAAGAGAAAACAGTGGAGACACGCCCCACGCCCCCCCCCCCCCCCCCCTTGCCAACGCGCTGTATGACACAGTGTTTCTGCTGTGTGACGGACTGCAGCGGGCTGCTCGCTGACCAGCAAGCAGCTCGGCCACGCAGAACGGCGTAACGGGAAGACGCGGACCGCTGCTCCCCCCCCCCCCCCCCCACAGCCGCGTGCCAGGCAGCCGAGGTGAGGTGAGGTGAGTCCTGGCAAGGTCGCCAGAACACCTCACGGCTAAAGCTCGCGGAAGCCACCTGTAGCCACGGCAGCTGTCTCCTGCCTCGGCGGCACCAACACTGCGCCCTCTTCATTTATTTCCATTTATTTGGTTTTTCCAGGTGCTATCCATCACTTCAACGGCTGCATCTTGTTTATTGAAAAAATCTTCTGGGTTATTAGGCCGCGTCATGTTTCTTCTTAAATGTTCGACGTTTCGACCCCTCTGCTGGGATCTTCCTCAGGATCTTTTGCTAGAACACTGTCAGAGACTAGTGTCGCGTCCACTTATAAAGGGGGAGTTTCCTGGCGTTCGTGCTGGAGAAGTGATAGAATTGGTTAAAATTCTTATGGCTACCATTGGTGGGTTAGGCTAATATTCCCGCTCTGATGCAGAAAAAGGGATACCATTGGCGCTCCATCGTCGTCGTCCTCGATGGTGAGTGTTCATCGGAGGTGAGGGTATCATCTGGAGTGCCCCAGGGAAGTGTGGTAGGTCCGCTGTTGTTTTCTATCTACATAAATGATCTTCTGGATAGGGTGGATAGCAATGTGCGGCTGTTTGCTGATGATGCTATGGTGTACGGGAAGGTGTCGTCGTTGAGTGACTGTAGGAGGATACGAGATGACTTGGACAGGATTTGTGACTGGTGTAAAGAATGGCAGCTAACTCTAAATATAGATAAATGTAAATTAATGCAGATGAATAGAGAAAGAATTCCGTAATGTTTGAATACTCCATTAGTAGTGTAGCGCTTGACACAGTCACGTCGATTAAATATTTGGGCGTCACATTGCAGAGCGATATGAAGTGGGACAAGCATGTAATGGCAGTTGCGGGGAACGCGGATAGTCGTCTTCGGTTCATTGGTAGAATTTTGGGAAGATGTGGTACATCTGTAAAGGAGACCGCTTATAAAACACTAATACGACCTATTCTTGAGTACTGCTCCAGCGTTTGGGATCCCTATCATGTCGGATTGAGGAGGACATAGAAGCAATTCAGAGGCGGGCTGCTAGATTTGTTACTGGTAGGTTTGATCATCACGCGAGTGTTACGGAAATGCTTCAGGAACTCGGGTGGGAGTCTCTAGAGGAAAGGAGGCGTTCTTTTCGTGAATCGCTACTGAGCAAATTTAGAGAACCAGCATTTGAGGCTGACTGCAGTACAATTATACTGCCGCCAACTTACATTTCGCGGAAAGACCATAAAGATAAGAGAGATTAGGGCTCGTACAGAGGCATATAGGCAGTCATTTTTCCCTCGTTCTGTTTGGGAGTGGAACAGGGAGAAGAAGATGCTAGTTGTGGTACGAAGTACCCTCCACCATGCACCGTATGGTGGATTTCGGAGTATGTATGTAAATGGGATAAAAAGGCACTATTCCACACATATGCTGGAGGAGGGTTGTTGGTTGAAATGCCTGCTACCGCTATTGATTGTTCGTCATCAGTGGCTAGATTCGAAACGAACAGAGAGCAAGAGAGGGGGGGGGGGAAATGTTTACCCAAAATATTATTATCTGCTGAGGTGACTTGCAGCGCGTTGTTTACGCCGCTCACACACCGCGGCCGCGTATTTACTTCCCTGATGACGGGGAGCCACGATGCCGGAAGCCTATAGCCGTCCTCTCCATTGAAATTAGATGCATTCTTAGAAATTTCAACCACTTCTCGGACCTTTCTTCTATAAATGTTTGTTTCTTTAGCCAGAACACGCACGTTATTAAAGTCGATGTCAGAGCCACAGTCCTGGTTATGTTCCGCTACTGCCGATTTTGCACTTTGTTTTAGCCGCATGTGCCGTCCGTGTTCCTTAATGCGTTCCGTAACAGTTCTTCCTGTTTCGCCTATATACACTGCTGGCCGCCGTAAATGCAACACCAAGAAAGACAAGAGGTAGCACAACAAAATTTATTTTGTAGATAACATGTTGACCAAGTATCAAATGATTACGTTTACAGACGTCTGTGACATGTGGTTCCTGCCAGAATCAGTAGCCAGAGTAGCCGCCATTGTTGGAGATCACCGCTGCCACACGTCTCGGCATTGAGTCAAAGAGACGTTGGATGTGTTCCTGGGGTACAGCAGCCCAAGCAGCTTCCACACGTTGCCAAAGATCTTCTGGTGTGGCAGCTGGGGATGTAATCTGGGTCACTCGTTGAGCAACCGTGGACCACATGTTTTCTATCGGCGAAAGATCCGGAGAGCGAGCCGGACAGGGAAGCAATTCAATCTGGTTATTGACGAAGAACCTTTGGACAATGCGTGCCACGTGTGGTCGCGCATTATCCTGTTGAAATATGGCTGTGGCCGAGCCCTGAAGGTAAGGAAGGACAACTGGCTCCAGCACCTCGGATATGTAGCGCCGGCTATTTAAAGTACCGGCAATGCGTACTAGAGGCGTGCGAGAGTAATATCCAATACCGCCCCATACCATAATACCCGGTGCAAGACCAGTTTGGCGGTGCATAATGCAGCTGTCCAGCATCCTCTCTCCACGGTGTCTCCACACTCGAATCCGACCATCGTGGTGCTGCAGACAGAAGCGTGCCTCGTCAGTAAAGACAACGTCATTCCATTCTGCCGTCCACTTCCGTCTGTCATCACACCATTGGCGACGGAGACGTCTGTGGTTCTGCGTCAATGGTAGACTAAGCAATGGACGTCTTGCGGACAGACCACTCTGCTGTAAACGGCGTCGAATGGTACGCGCAGACACTGGATGATGCGTTACAGACGCAATGTGCTGTGCTATGGTTCGGGATGTCACTGAGCGATCCGTCACTGTCATGCGCACAATTTGCCTATTAGCACGTGCAGTGGTGCACCGAGGTGAATGCGATCGACCACGTCGGTCCGTCGTACCCTCCTGCATCCAACCGTCACATATCCGCATTACAGTTGTTTGGTTTCGTCCAACAGGACTAGCGATTTCTCTGTATGATAATCCACAATCTCGGTAAGCACCTGTCCTCCCTCTGTCTAACTCGGATACTTGATCAAACGATGTTCGCTGTTGTCTACGAGGCATAACTGATCGTCTTGTGAAACAACCACAAGGTAAACACACGTGCCGAACGTACACTCGTCGAAATCGCCAAGCCTTAAATGGCGCTATGAGGTGGCGCCACAGGCGCGCGTGATGTGCGTCTGCGCTGAAATTCTAATCAGTTGCATATCTCATCGCTGCAAACTCATGGTGTAAATTTCACTTGATTCGGATGCTTCCTTCAGGGTGTTGCATTTACGGTGGCCAGCAGTGTAGATTTTGCCTCAGCCACATGTCACTCGATAGACGCCTGCATTGTGGAGGTAGTCAGGTGCATCCATTTTCCGTCGGAAAAGTCTTTTATTTTGTTTTGACTAAAGAAAGATGTCTGAATACCATTTTTCTTTAAAATTTTGCTTATGCGGTCAGTGACCCCAGAAACGAACGGTAACCTGACAGTGAGAAAGCGGTTCCTGGTCATTCTTATTAGCGGTATAAATATTCCGCCTAAAAGCCCTATCTTGTTTATTGCTTATACATCTAAATACACTGCCGGCCAGATTGGCCGTGCGGTTCTAGGCGCTACAGTCTGGAGCCGAGCGACCGCTACGGTCGCAGGTTCGAATCCTACCTCGGGCATGGATGTGTGTGATGTCCTTAGGTTAGTTAGGTTTAATTAGTTCTAAGTTCTAGGCGACTGATGACCTCAGAAGTTAAGTCGCATGGTGCTCAGAGCCATCTAAATACACTGCCGGGAAAAAAATAATACATCCTTCTAGAGGTTCCCAATTTCCTCAAGATTTATTATTGCAACACTGCATATGGAGTACAAGAAATGATTTCATTTACAGATTAATAACACAAAGGTTTCTGAGATACGAGGTATCGACCCATTCAGAGGCACCCACAGAACGAGGGGGAAAAAAAAAGGAAATCGGGGAAATTCCAAACGATCCTTCCATTGTCAAAACAGTTTTTAAATTCACTTATCGGGATGTTCTTTATGTGTTGCAGCGACTTTTGTTCTACCTCCTCCACAGTGGCAAAACGCTTTCTTTCCATATCCCTTTTGAGTCTGGGGAACAAAAAGAAATCACAGGGGTGGCTAGATGCGGTGAGTAGGAGGATAGGAGGGGGTGGACAATCGGTGTCATGCCCTTTTTGGTCAAAAACGGTTTTATGGAGAGGGCGGTGGGGTCCCGCGTTGTCATGTTGGAAGAAGCAGTCGCCTGTGCGCCAAAGATCTGCCCTTTTCTTCCGGATACTCTCCCTCTGTCTTTTCAAAACCGCCAAGTAGAACAGACTGACGCAGGGAAACTAACTCCGCGTGCACAGCACCTCTGCAATCGAAGAAACAAATGAGCATTGTTTCCAGAATGAGATTTTCACTCTGCAGCGGAGTGTGCGCTGATATGAAATTTCCTGGCAGATTAAAACTGTGTGCCGGACCGAGACTCTAGCTCGGGACCTTTGCCTTTCGCGGGCAAGTGCTCTACCATCTGAGCTACCCAAGCACGACTCACGCCCCGTCGTCATGTTACCGCACACTTCGCTGCAGAGTGAAAATCTCATTCTGGAAACATCCCCGAGGCTGTGGCTAATCTATGTCTTCGCAATATTCTTTCTTTCAGGAGTGCTATTTCTGTAAGGTTCGCCGGCCGTTGTGGCCAATCGGTTCTAGGCGCTTCAGTCTGGAACCGCGCGACCGCTACGGTCGCAAGTTCGAATCCTGCCTGGGCCATGGACGTGTGTGATGTCCTTAGGTTACTTAGGTTTAAGTAGTTCTGAGTTCTAGGGGACTGATGACCTCAGATGTTAAGTCCCATAGTGCTCAGAGCCATTTGAATCATTTTTGCAAGGTTCGCAGGAGAGCTTCTGTAAAGTTTGGAAGGTAGGAGACGAGGTACTGGCAGAATTAAAGCTGTGAGGACGGGGCGTGAGTCGTGCTTGGGTAGGTCAGATGGTAAAGCACTTGCCCGGCAAAGACAAAGGTCCCGAGTTCGAGTCTTGGTCCAGCACACAGTTTTAATCTACCATGAAGTTTCAAATGAGCATTGTCTCGACATTTGACTTCACTTGGCGAGTTTTTTTTGTGACGAAGAGAGCCACTGGCTCGACTGCTGCTTTGTTTCGGGGTCGTATCCATAGCACCACTATTCATCACCACTAATCACCTTGGAAAAATTTCAGGGTTCTCCTTGAGCTGATTTTGAAGCTCAAAACGTGCCTGAAATCTGCGATCCCTTCGCTCGTCTGTTAGAAGGCGAGGGACAAATTTGGCTGCAACCCTTTTCATGTGCAAACCTTCGTATAAGATCCTCTGAATTGGACTGCGTGATATTCCACACATCTCACAGAGCTGATCAATGGTTCGTCGACAGTCTTCACGAACGAGGGCATTGATTTTGTCGGCGTTTTTGTCGCTTCTTGATGTTGAGGGGCGTCCTGAACGGCGTTGGTCTTCAGTTGACATTTCTCCATTTTTAAGACGTGAAAATAGCTCGTACCCTCTAGTTTTACTGACGGCAGAATCCGCATAAGCAGTTTTAAGGTGGGGGTGGTGGGATCACTCATTGCAAAATTCCTGTTCTAGTGGGTGTTAGAGCTCCACCTTTTTTAGATTGAATCAGCTGATAGGTATTCCTGCTTATGGGAAGTCTCTGTAACAAAGAGACCACTTTCGACAAAGCTTAGGTATCCGAGTAATGAGGGAATTAGCGTATTTCATCAAAATATACAAGGTATTAGAGATAAAGTTAGTGAACTGCTTATAGATGTTGACTGAAATTATTGGTATATCTGAACACTTTTTAAATAAGGCGATAATTCAGAGGCTTCCTTTACCAGGATACAGGTTGGCTGGGAGCTTTTCTACGAGCTCTTTGCGGTGTGGGGGAGTAGCCACGTATGTGAAAAACGATATCCCATTTGAGTCAAGTGATGTTTCAAAGTACTGCACTGAAAAGGTGCTTGAATGTTGTGCAGGTGTGGTTAAATTTAACGGAGCTAAACTTCTAACTGTTGTTATTTATACATCCCCAGACTCCGATTTCACAACATTTTTGCTAAAGCTAGAGGAGGTTCTTGGTTCACTTTATAGGAAATACAAAAAGTTAGTTATATGTGGTGACTTCAATATTAATTGTGTAAGTGATTGTGCAAGGAAAAAGATGCTGGTAGACCTCCTTAATTCATATAATCTTATGCAAACCGTATTCTTTCCAACGAGAGTGCAAGGGAACAGTAGAACAACTATAGACAACATTTTTGTTCATTCCTCATTACTAGAAGGGCATTCTGTTAGAAAAAAAGTGAATGGCCTTTCAGATCATGATGGACAAGTTTTAACTCTAAAAGATTTTTGTGCTGCAACTCATGTTAAATATAGTTATCAACTTTTTAGGAAAGCTGATCCAGTTGCTGAAGAGACCTTTGTAAACCTTATCAAGGAACAAGAATGGCAAGATGTTTAGAGTGCTGATGCAGTAGACGCTAAATATAATGCTTTCCTCAAGACTTTTCTCGTGCTCTTTGAAAGTTGCTTTCCGTTAGAATGTTCAAAACGGGGTACTAGCACAAACAGGCAGCCTGGGTGGCTGACTAGAGGGATAAGAATATCTTGTAGAACAAAGTGGCAATTATATCAAAATGTTAGAAACAGTCACAATGTAAATGCAATAGCCCATTACAAACAGTATTGTAAGGTGCTTAAAAAAGTTATTAGGAAGGCAAAAAGTATGTGGTATGCAGATAGAATAGCTAAGTCTCAGGATAAAATTAAAACCATATGGTCAGTCGTAAAGGAAGTGGCTGGTCTGCAGAGACAGGTCGAGGATATAGAATCAGTGCGTAGTGGGAATGTCCGTGTTACTGATAAGTCGCATATATGTACAGTATTTAATAATAACTTACTGAATATAGCAGGTGAACTAAATAGAAACCTAGTCCCAAAAGGGAATCATATAGCGCTCTTAGAAAAAAGTGTTCCGAGACTGTTACCTGAAATGCTCCTCCATGATATTGACAAGAGGGAGATTGAGTTAATAATTAAATCACTAAAGACCAAGAACTCTCATGGATATGACGGGGTATCTAGCAGAATACTGAAGTATTGTTCCATGTATGTTAGCTCAGTACTTAGCCATATCTGTAACTTTTCCTTTAGGAGTGGTCGGTTTCCTCACCGATTAAAGTACTCGGTAGTGAAGCCACTTTATAAAAAGGGAGACAGGGATAATGTTGACAATTATAGACCTATTTCTATGCCATCGGTGTTTGCTAAAGTTATCGAGAGGGTTGTATATACAAGGTTACTGGAGCATTTAAATTCACTTAATTTGCTGTCAAATGTACAGTTTGGTTTTAGAAATGGCTTAACAACTGAAAATGCTTTATTCTCTTTTCTCTGTGAGGTTTTGGACGGATTAAATAAAAGGTTGCGAACGCCAGGTGTTTTCTTTGATTTAACGAAGACTTTTGACTGTGTTGACCACAAAATATTACTGCAGAAGTTGGACCATTATGGAGTAAGGGGAGTAGCTTACTATTGGTTCTCCTCTTACTTTAAGAACAGAAATCAGAAGGTAATTCTCCGCAGTATTGAGAGTGGTAATGATGTTCAGTCCCTGCCGGCCGCGGTGGTCTAGCGGTTCTAGGCGCGCAGTCCGGAACCGCGTGACTGCTACGGTCGCAGGTTCGAATCCTGCCTCGGGCATGGATGTGTGTGATGTCCTTAGGTTAGTTACGTTTAAGTAGTTCTTAGTTCTAGGGGACTGATGACCGCAGGTGTTAAGTCCCATAGTGCTCAGAGCCATTTGAACCATTTTTTGTTCAGTCCCAAAGGGGCAATGTTAAGTGGGGCGTTCCCCAAGGGTCGGTGCTGGGGCCACTGCTGTTTCTTATTTGTATAAATGATATGCCTTCTAGTATTACAGGTGATTCAAAAATATTTCTGTTTGCTGATGACACCAGCTTGGTAGTGAAGAATCTTGTGTGTAATATTGAAACATTATCAAATAATGTAGTTCATCAAATAAGTTGGTGGCTTGTGGAAAATAATTTGATGCTAAATCACAGTAAGACTCAGTTTTTACAGTTTCTAACTCACAATTCAACAAGAAGCGATATTTTGATCAGACAGAATGGGCATATTATAAGCGAGACGGAACAGTTCAAGTTCCTAGGCGTTCGGATAGATGGTAAGCTGTTGTGGAAAGCCCATGTCCAGGATCTTGTTCAGAAACTAAATGCTGCTTTATTTACCATTAGAACAGTATCTGAAATAAGTGACAGTTCAACACGAAAAGTAGTCTACTTCGCGTATTTTCATACGCTTATGTCGTACGGTATTATTTTTTGGGGTAATTCTTCTGATTCAAAAAGGGTATTTTTGGCTCAAAAACGGGCTGTTCGAGGTATATGTGTTGTAAGTTCGAGGACCCCTACTCAATAGTCTGGGAATTCTGACATTGCCCTCACAGTATATATTTTCTTTAATGTCGTTTGTTGTTAGCAATATTAGCTTATTCCCAAGAGTTAGCAACTTTCACTCAGCATGTGGAATGCACTTCCTTGACTCTTGTGCAGAAAGCAATGCAGTATTCTGCTGCATCCATTTCCAATAAGCTACCACAAGAACTCAAAAATCTTAGCAGTAGCCCAAACACTTTTAAGTCTAAACTGAAGAGTTTCCTCATGGCTCACTCCTTCTGCTCTGTCGAGGAGCTCCTGGAAGAGCTGAAAAATTAAGCAAATTCCAGTGTTACATTGTTGATTTTGTTTATTTAAACTTACGAATTGTCACCTGAATACGTTTCTTGTATTTCATTTTATCTGTTTCTACTATCGTGTTATAATTTAATGTATTGACTCGTTCCATGACCATGGAGACTTCTCCTTAATTTGGTCCCACGGAACAATAAATAAATAAATAATAAATAACAATAGTTTTCGCAGCCGGTTTCCCCAACACGAAACAAAATTTCAGAGCCGCGCGTTGCTCTCGACAATCTGCCATCATTTTTCGCGGAAATGGAAAAAGTTGTTTTACTAAAAAAAAACTCTCACTGGCGAACCGATGCACTCGCAGCGACACAGCTTGGTACACTGACTGAGGTGGCGTGACTGTAACGGACGCCTGGTCGAACAATGGGTTCCCCCACTCTCCCTCCTCACCGCAGCACAATTCCCTACTTTTGGGTCCAGCCTCGTACTACGTGCTGTAGTCTCCTCGGGCGGCAATGCAGGCGGCGATTCTGAAATCCACCTGATCGTACAGGTGGCGAATACCATCCTGGGATACGTTATGCAATCCCTGCTCGACTTCTTCACGAAGATCTGTTGGTTGATAAGCCACTTGAGTCCGTTCTCGTTCCATCGTATCCCACAGTTGCTCGATTGGAAACAGGTCTGGAGATCGTGATCACTAGGGAAATTGCTGCACGCCTCGTAGGGCACATTAGATTTCACACCCGTTTCACCTTCCTGTTGCAAGAACGGCAAAAGAATGGGACTCGCATTTTGCACGTGCCGAGCACTGGTTAACGTCCCATTGGTGAACGAGAATTTCATCGTATGTAAAACTTGCGTTAATGTATCACGAAGTTAAGGTTCAAATGGCTCTGAGCACTATGGGACTCAACTTCTGAGGTCATTAGTCCCCTAGAACTTAGATCTACTTAAACCTAACTAACCTAAGGACATCATACACATCCATGCCCCAGGCAGGATTCGAACCTGCGACCGTAGCGGTCTCGCGGTTCCAGACTGCAGCGCCTAGAGCCGCACGGCCACTTCGGCCGGCCACGAAGTTAAGGACCCATATCACAAAATTTGCTACCCCTATCAGCAAGTAGGTACCACTGATGCGTTTTAATTAAAAAAAAAAAAAAAAAAAAAAAAAAAAAACCAACTACACCACAACGAATTCTACAGCTATGAAAATGATATTATTATATCGCACACATATAAACCTAAGTCGCAAAAGCATTTTAACCGGAATGTACGGCTAATCAGGTAATTATCTGTACAGAGTGAACATTAATAAAACCGACGAACTGCAGCGATGGAACCATGGCAAGAAACGGAGGAAAAACGGCCCTATGAACATGTGTTGGGAAATGTATCGCTGCTACGGTAGATGGCGCTGACGGATGACAGTTCCTCTGACCACGTGCTGTGTGTTCCTCGAGTGTTGCAGGCTGTGTGACTGACGCAGCGTACTGTCAGCAGCAGGATGGTCCGGCATTCATTGTGGGAACAAGCTGAGATGGTGTCTGTTTACGGCCAAGGAGATACAGCACGACTATATCAAAACAAATACCCTCACAGACACCAACCACATCAGACACCGTTTCATGTCCTTTTTGGGCTTTTCTGTGATCGTGAGTCCTTTCAGATAGACGAACGTGCAGGGAAGCGGCGGACTGTGCGTACACCAGGTTTGGAGGACCGGGATCTGGAGGATGTTCAGACGGGCCCTAGTACAAGCTCCAGGCAAGTGGCCCAGCAGCATGGTGTAAGCCAAAGTACGATCATGTGTTTCCCGCATGACTGGTGTATGTAAGCCAGAGTACGATCGTGTGTGACGTGCATGACAACCGCTAGTATTCCTGCAGAGGCCACTTTCAACATATATTGTGACGTGGGTGAGATAGTAGCTGTTGTACTGTGTTCCGGAACGATTTGTTGTCGTTTCGTGCACACCGTCCATCTGCAGACACATGTTCTTAGGACCTTTTTTCCTCCATTTGTAGCCAGGAAATGTCGGTTTTATTAATGTTCTGCCTGTAGAATTACTAAGTTTATCACCAAATTAGCTACCTTTACCTCTTGTATATTATCAGGACTGGTCGCATTCCGATGACAATATTTTTATTTTACAATTCTTTTCTAATGCGTTTCGGAGCTACATATCCGGTTTCAAGGACTGGGTGGACGTAACAGGCCTTACATCTGCTTCAATTTAGCACCTGCGCTTGACCAAATAACATTAGCCTTTTGCATTGCTGAAAAACTTCCATATTTGAGGTTACATTTTGAATGATTTAGCATGTTTACGACTTCTACATTTGCACTTACATTTTGAACGATTAGATTGCTAGTAGTACTACCACAAGTATACTAATTCGCTCAAAATGTAAGAGCAAATATGGAAATTTTACACCAACGCAGAAGGCGAACTTACGGGGCCAAACACAGGTGAAATACACAAGCAGTTTAAAGCTATTATGTTTGCAGAGTCCTTAGGAAGGAAGGAAGATTGGGTTTAACCAATACCGACTCAAAGGAAGGCCTCGGCGCTTGTTGGTGACGTCACGTCAGCTAGGCACGGAGAACGCCAAGTCTGTTGCAGGCAGAAACGCCTGGGCGTGCTTATCACTATAATAAACCTCTTATTTTTGGACAAAATGTTTAGTATTGTTTTGGATTCTGCAGTTTTATTTAGATGAAAGATTTTCTTACTATCGTAAAGCTACAAATGAAGATCATAGTTCTGTATTACCGAATCCTGTCGAAACAAACGTAGATCAATATGAGAAGATGCTTTGCCCTATTGCAAGCTTCGGAAATTTTACATTCAAGTAACTATATTTACTTGATCCATTTTGTTATCGAAACTTACCCCAACCCCCTTACAATTAACTTTATTTATTTATTTATTTTCGTTTGGCATCGTCACTGGAAATGTGAACTAATTTACAAGTGTGAAAGTCCAACTGTTGCCAGTCATTAGATTACAGTCGTTTTCAACGAAAGGAATTCTGAACACGAAACAGACTAGCTTCATACATCGAAAATACTGCTGAGCTTAAACTTTTTTAAACATGCACCTTAGAAAAGATAAATATTCCCCTCTTGCAACTGAAAGGAGAAACTTTATAAGATAAAAAATTTTTATTTGATAAAACAAGTATGTCTCTTCTTCTGTCCCCCACGCCCTTCCCGAATGTGTACAATCGCAAGATATTTCATTAACATTCGGTGCTCCTCACTCCATAATTAACCAAGATACCTAAAGAAGAGCACCGATATGTTCACAGTTTCTTGTAAAAGCAACCCAGTACAAACAGAACTTCCTCAGATTTACAAATAAGGTAAAGAAGCACAAATTCTGTTGCTGCTGGACCATGAAGTTGTTTTTGTATGTCATTCCTTAAAACAGGTGGAAATTTAAGTTCACGAGTACGCTATTTGTTGAGAAGTGTAATGAATTGCACAATTAATTGATTGCAGAAATCTCTCAGAACAATGTGTGTCGGTCAACCACCGCCAATAGTTTCACATTTTTCTGTGTCAGGGAGGGAGACACCACCATTATGAGTATGCCTGCAACAGACCTGGCGTTCGCCGTGCCTAGCTGACGTGACGTCACCAACAAGCGCCGAGGCCTTCCTTTGAGTCGGTGTTGGTTTAACGTCCCAACGACATCGAGATCATTAGTGTCGGAGCACAAGCTCAGATTGTGTCAAGAATGGGGAAGGAAATTGGCCGTGCCTTTTTAAAGGAGCCACGGTGATATTTGCCTGGAGCGATTTAAGGAAATCATGGAAAACCTAAATCAGGATGGCCGGACGCGGGATTGAACCGTCGTCCTCCCGAATGCGAGTCCAGTGTGCTAACCACTGCGCCACCTCGCTCGGTCATAACAATGAAGTAAGGGCGAGCGCACCTCTGAAAAGGCGCACATGGGGATGGCGTACAGCGCCGCAGTAGCGGTGTCCGGTGAGAATACCGTGCCGAAAGATTTGGAGGTCAGTACGTCCATGCAATATTATGTTCTCCACGCCGCAACACCTGGACCATCAAAACGATCATATTCGACAGTGCTGGACGTGTCCTCATACAACGACATGTGCGAAGACTTACGCACTCCGTCATCAGGCCACAAGTGACCCATCGGGACCATCCGACCGCCGTGTCATCCTCACCTGAGGATGCGGATAGGAGGGGCGTGGGGTCAGCACACCGCTCTCCCGGTCGTTATGATGGTTTTCTGGGACCAGAGCCGCTACCATTCGGTCGAGTAGCTCCTCAATTGGCATCACGAGGCTGAGTGCAGCCCGAAAAATGGCAGCAGCGCATGGCGGCCCGGACAGTCACCCATTTAATTACCGGCCACACTCAACAGCGCTTAACTTCGGTGATCTGACGGGAAGCGGTGTATCCACTGCGGGAAGGTCGTTGCCGCGAAAGCTTAAAGCAGCCATGAAGGTATTTTACGTTAAAGCTCGCCTAACAACTGCAGATACGCACTCACTCAATAAAAAGAAAATAACTCCACTCACATGAAAGATCTGAACAGGAAATGTTGGAGAGGTATGGTCTCACTGTAAAATAAAGCATTCGAGGTGGAGGAAGACGCCTTTCCCAGAAGAATACTGCACCTGCCGTACAGCCTGACTACTAAAGGAAATTTCCCATTGCACGCTCATTGGACGGCCCGTCAAAACCTTAAGCATGACAACAGGAAGGAGGTGTAGTCAACTGTGAAAAAAGAAGCAAAATAGAAACACTGACCAGTCCAAGCTCAAGATGTGCGAAATCGGGCGCATTGCAAGAACCACGGCGTAGTCTTTAGGTGCTCACGGTGTTGGACTGCAAAGCGGGAGAACAGAGTTCAAATCTTTCTCGTACTCCCCCTCCCATTTCACAAGATTATCAACTTTCCGTCCGACCACTGACGTGTCTTCTCCTTCTGTAGTCTTGTCGTTCTATATGTTGGTTACCGAATACGTTATAGGAATATATTACCGACGCAAGTGAACGTGATGAATAGCGAGACCAGGCGATATGCCGCACAGACCTCTCACAGAAACGAAAACAAACGGGTGTGAACTATGTTACAACAAAGGAATTCACGAGGCAAACCTTAAAAAATGGAACGCAATCGCCATAAGATGTGGTCCTTGGTTAGAACAAATAGGAGGTACATACTTCTGGAGGTCCCTACCTCACATGACGCCGTTCCAAACGGACGTTACACCGCAACACAGACACAAATTTGAATACAGCGAACAGACACGTCAATCACTGCACGGGCAGTTCATAATTTTCTGAATAGAAATGTAAGGTACGAGGGAGATTTGAACATGCATCTCCCAATCCCAGTCTAACACCGTGACCACATAATCACGACGCCGTAGCTCTTTCAATTCGCTCCATGTTCCACATCTTGAGCTTGGACCGCCCACTGTTTCTATTTTGCTTCATTTTTCACGGTTCAGTACACCTCCCTGCTGTTTAGACGCGTAATCTGTGTGCAATTTCTGATGGGCTGTCCACCGAGCCATCTCACCACTAAATCTTAGGAGGGTGCGATGGGAGTTTCCCTTGTAAGAATCAATTTCCTATCTAGCAGTGAAGAACAATCTGCAGAGACTTACATGCATTGTCGCCACGTGTTATAACCTTATATGTATGTTCGATATAGTGTTAACGCACTCCCCGGAAAATAAACACCCCTCCGTGTCGGTACTGATTCATAAGGCATGCTGTGAAGGGTCGGTGTAAGTTTGTGCATGAGCATACAGTTGCTCCATGTGACGAAGTACAGTAGACAGAGAGGCCAGTCACCTGCTTGCTCACCAGTCTGCAGACCTATGAAGTACACCAACACAGTCCGGCGACCTTACTTCCCTAGCGGTTTTACACTCCACCCCCGTCCATCCTGATAGTCCCAAAAGACACCTTGTTCCTTAATATGGCTCCAATGCACTTAGACTTGGTACACACATTTAGTACACTACTGGCCATTAAAATTGCTACACCAATAAGAAATGCAGATGATAAACGGGTATTCATTGCACAAATGTATTATACTAGAACTGACACGTGATTACATTTTCACGCAGTTTGGGTGCATAGATCCTGAGAAATCAGTACCCAGAACAACCACCTCTGGCCGTAATAACGGCCTTGCTACGCCTGGGCATTCACTCAAACAGAGCATGGATGGCGTGTACAGGTACAGCTGCCCATGCAACTTCAACACGGTACCACAGTTCATAAAGAGTAGTGACTGGCGTATTGTGACGAGCCAGTTCCTCGGCCGCCATTGACCAGATGTTTTCAGTTGGTGAGACATCTGGAGAATGTGCTGGCCTGGGCTGCCGTCGAACATTTTCTGTATCCAGAAAGGCCCGCACAGGACCCGCAACATGCGGTCGTGCATTATCCTGCTGAAATGTAGCGTTTTTGCAGGGATCGAACGAAGGGTAGAGCGACGAGTCGTAACACATCTGAAATGTAACGTCCACTGTTCAAAGTGCCGTCAATGCGAACAAGAGGTGACGGAGACGTGTAACCATTGGCACCCCACACCATCACGCCGGGTGGTACGCCAGTATGGCGATGACGAATACACGCTTCCAATGTGCGTTCACCGCGATATCGCCAAACACGGATGCGACCATCGTGATGCTTTAAACAGAACCTGGATACATCCGAAAAAAATGACGTTTTGCCATTCGTGCACCCAGGTTCGTCGTCGAGTACACCATCGCAGTCGCTCCTGTGTGATGCAGCTTCAAGGGTAACCGCAGCCACGGTCTCCGAGCTGATAGTCCGTGCTGCTGCAAACGTCGTCGAACTGTTCGTGCAGATGGTTGTTGTCTTGCAAACGTCCCCATCTGTTGACTCAGGGATCGAGACGTGGCTGCACGATCCATTACAGCCGTGCGGATAAGATGCCTGTCATCTCACTGCTAGTGATACGAAGCCGTTGGGATCCAGCACGGCGTTCCGTATTACCCTCCTGAACCCACCAATTTCATATTCTGCTAACAGTCATTGGATCTCGACCAACGAGAGCAGCCATGTCGCGATACGAGAAACCGCAATCGCGATAGGCTACAATCCAACCTTACACGAGGCATCACAACAACGTTTCACCAGACAACGCCGGTCAACTGGTGTTTGTGTATGAAAAATCGTTTGCAAACTTTCCTCATGCAAGCACGTTGTAGGTGTCGCCACAGGCGCCAACCTTGTGTGAATGGTCTGAAAAGCTAATCATTTGCATATTGGAGCATCTTCTTCCTGTCGGTTAAATTTCGCGTCTGTAGCACGTGATCTTCGTGGTGTAGGAATTTTAATGGCCAGTAGTGTAGTTGTTGTTAATCCACTTCATTTAACAGTAAAATTAATTTTATACTATTAAAACACTATTTTGGATAACTGCGATTTTTCGAACCCCTGCGACGCTGAATCTATTAGCCCTGGAGAAAAAAAAAAGATCATTTGTTTGTAGCAAGTGTAATGGAGAGTTCGGAAACACTTTAACTAAAGACCCGGTTTTCGAGTTAATCAAGAAACTCGTTAAAAGTGACTTTATACGCCCCCCCCCCTTCCTACATCCCAACAAATGGTTCAAATGGCTCTCAGCCCTATGAGACTTAACATCTGAGGTCATCAGTCCCCTAGAACTTAATAATTCTTAAACCTAATTAACTTAAGGACATCACACACATCCCTGCCCCAGCCAGGATTCGAACCTGCGACCGCTACGGGTCGCGGTTCCACACTGAAGCGCCTAGAACCGCTCGGCCACAGCGGCCGGCCTACACCCCAACATACACACCGTGTCGATCGCTATTCTTAATATTTTGGTAGTGGCACACATTCCTAACACTGTACAAAAATTTTTCGACTACACAAATTTTTGACTAATTTTCGTCTATCGGCAGGCCAAATCCGTGGAGCAGAGAGTGAGCCTTGTGCCCCGAAACTCAGCCAGAGCTGTGACGCCAGACGCTGTCTTTAAGACTGTTAGATTATTCCTCTCCCCCCCCCCCCCCCCTCTTCTTCTTCATCCCGCCCGACGACGGTTGCTTGGTGTCCTTCAGTGGAAGTGCCATTACGTCCTCGGAAATGAGGAGGCGTGCAAAGCACCTAATAATGGAGAGAGCGAAGAGTAATTTGCCCCAGAGAAAACCCGCGATTGCGGTTACGTGCTTCGTAACTGAAGTCACTTCCTTTTCAGCCACGCAACTAAGCTGGTCTGATGAGGCGAAATATTACCAGCAGCTGCTAAATAGCGGCTTTTTCTACACCGGTAACGCCGTACAGCAGCGATTGTGGTGGCTTATATTCGACAAGACCTTGATAAGTTTACAGACGTATGTGGCTCAACATGTATACACACAGGCCATGCAGTTCCCGTAAATTGCGGCCCAATAGGTTTGTGAGCGCTGTGCTGAAGTCCCATTACGATGCAGCTATGCTCTACTATCGGCTTCAGATCAGGAGAATATGGTGGCCAGCAAATCAACGCTATCAAATTAAATTTTCCTGGAGACAGAAGCTCTCCTGCGAACCTTGCAGAACTAGCACTCCTGGAAGGAAGGATATTGCGGAGACATGGCTTAGCCACAGTCTGGGGGATGTTTCCAGAACGAGATTTTCACTCTGCAGCGGAGTGTGCGCTGATATGAAACTTCCTGGCAGATTAAAACTGTGTGCCCGACCGAGACTCCAACTCGGGACCTTTGCCTTACGCGGGCAAGTGCTCTACCATCTGAGCTACCCAAGTACGACTCACGCCCCGTCCTCACAGCTTTACTCTGCCAGTACCTCGTCTCGTACTTTCCAAACTTTACAGAATCTCTCCTCAGATGGAAGAGCACTTGCCCACGAAAGGCATAGGTCCCGAGTTCGAGTCTCGGTCCGGCACACAGTTTTAATCTGCCAAGAAGTTTCGTATCAGCGCACACTCCGCTGCAGAGTGAAAATCTCGTTCTGGAAACATCCCCCAGGCTGTGGCTAAGCCATGTCTCCGCAGTATCCTTCCTTCCAGGAGTGCTAGTTCTGCAAGGTTCGCAGGAGAGCTTCTGTGAAGTTTGGAAGGTAGGAGACGAGGTACTGGCGGAAGTAAAGCTGTGAGGACGGGGCGTGAGTCGTGCTTGGGTAGCTCAATCATAGAACAAAAGTACGTCGGTCACTCTTGGCATGATATGTGGAGGAACATACACCACCCGTATTTACCGACAGAAATGCGGTCATTGTGGTACTATTTTGTGAATAGGAAACTTCCAACGAACTCCACACTACATTCCATTCACCTGGCCGATTCCCCTTTGTGTACCACTTGCAACCTGACTGATACAGATGAACATCAATTTGTCTGTGGAAATGCGAATAATATATGGTTGTAAATCAGAAAAAAATTAGCAACTATGCAGAGAAAACCGCCGTATTTGATAACGCCAGCGTGCCTTTTTACTCGGAAGAAGAACTATACCCCACCTGGAAGAAAAATGCCGACAACTGGTTGAAGGGACACGCGGTATTTTACCTGCTGTCCAGTAAAGAAAGGAGCGAAGGAGATTTTTGGACGTACATTTGCGACCAGCATCACAAGCTACTACGCATGAATAATTATTATGATACCTACGCCAACTTCCTCAGAACAGTCATGTGAAATCCATTTTCGATGATGCGATTCAGAACATGAAGAAACGAGAGACATTTTGATCTTTGAAAAACAAATACGATCAAGTGACGAACATCACTATCTGGTTTAGACTTGGATTTTTTCTAAAATGCCAAGGAACCTGTAATTAATTTTAGTTTGTTTTATTACTTTTAAATGTCAGTTGAAAATTATGTACTACTGTGGAATGTTATGACTAATAAATTGGGGAAAAAAGTGGTAGAGCACTTGCACGCGAAGGCTAAGGTCCCGAGTTCGAGACTCGGTCCGGCACACTGTTTTAATCTGGCAGGAAGTTTCGTTTCCTGGAGACTTACGAGTCTTATCTTCATCGTTGATAATGATACAAGCTTGAGAAATGAATTAAAATTTGTGCCACTGCCGAGAATGCAACGGTGTTAGCCGCAACATCATGGTGACGTAATGGCTAGCACAACTGCCTAGTAAGTAGTAGACCTGCCTTCAAATCCCGGCTGTGGCACAAATTTTAATTAATTGTATTCAAAAATGGCTCTGAGCACTATGGGACTCAACTGCTGTGGTCATTAGTCCCCTAGAACTTAGAACTACTTAAACCTAACTAACCTAAGGACATCACACACACCCATGCCCGAGGCAGGATTCGAACCTGCGACCGTAGCAGTCGCACGGTTCCGGACTCCGCGCCTAGAACCGCGAGACCACCGCGGCCGGCAATTAATTGTATTATTATCTAAGATAAACTTGAGACTCGTATGTCTCCATAAATATGTAATTCCATCAGATCATCTCGTGAGCTGAAGTTTCAATTAGGGATAGGACTGGGCTTGGGTATTCGCTGCGCCTGTGTTAACCACAGTACCATGGTGACGTAATGGTTAGCACACCCGCCTAGCATGCAGGAGACCTGGCTGCGGCACAAATTTTAATTACTTTCTTCAGCTTGTATCATTATAAAAAATCAATGTGATCTCACTGTCGTGCTGATGAAGCCACTACGGCAGGACTCTGCCCTTGTGACACGAAGTGTTATCCTGCTGGAAGAAGCCGTCCCCCCAAGACAGCATCAGTGGATGTAAGTGGTCCACAATAACTTTCACGCAGTCCTCAGAAGACACGGTGCGTTTGTTTCCCCGTAATATATAAAGCCCCCATATTATTCGTTCAGTTTCACCAAAAACTGTTGCAACTAACGGCGGAATAATGCTTCTGGCTTCAGAAATTTGACTATTCCTATTCAGCAGAGGATGAAGTAGGCAAAAAGACGAGGGCAGTAGAAATCCTTCGGTAACAGAAGAGATACTCAATTTAATTGATGAAAGGATAAAATGTAAAAATGCAGTAAATGAAGCAGGCAAAAGGAATACAAACGTCTCAAAAATGAGATCGACAGGAAGTGCAAAATGGCTAAGCAAGGATGGCTAGAGGACAAATGTGAGCTTATCTCACTAGGGTAAGATAGATACTGCCTACAGGAAAATTAGAGAGACCTTTGGAGATAAGAGAACCACTTGTATGAACATCAAGAGCTCAGAAGGAAACCCAGTTCTAAGCAAAGAAGGGAAAGCAGAAAGGTGGAAGGAGTATATAGAGGGTCTATATAAGGGCGATGTATTTGAGGACAATATTATGGAAATGGAAGAGGATGTAGATAATATGGGAGATGTGATACTGCGTGAAGAGTTTGACAGGGCACTGAAAGACCTAGGTCGAAACAAGGACCCGGGAGTAGACAATATTCCATTAGAGATACTGACAGCCTTAGCCCGCCCGGTTAGCCGTGCGGTCTACGTAATTCTCGGCTTTCCGGGCGGGAAGGAGCGCCTGGTCCCCGGCACGAATCCACCCGGCGGACTTGTGTCGAGGTCCGGTGAGCCGGCCAGTCTGTGGATGGTTTTTAGGCGGTTTTCCATCTGCCTCGGTGAATGCGGGCTCATTCCCCTTATTCCGCCTCAGCTACACTATGTCAGCGATTACTGTGCAAAAAAAGTTCTCCACGTACGCGTACACCACCATTACTCTACCACACAAACGTTGGGTTTACATTCGTCTGGTGTGAAACGGGGTTCCACCGGGGGCCGAACCGCACAATAACCCTGGGTTCGGTGTGGGGCGGCGGAGGGGTGAAGTGGACTGCGGTAGTCGTCATGGGGTTGTGGACCAGTGCGGCTGCGGCGGGGACGAAGCCTCTTCGTCGTTTCTAGGTCCCCGGTTAACATACAATACAATGCTGATAGCCTTGGGAGAGCCAGCCCCGACAAAACTCTACCATCTGGTGAGCAAGATGTATGAGACAGGAGAAGTACCGTCAGGCTTCAAGAAAAATATTTTCAATCCCAAAAAAAAACAAGTGTTGACAAAGCAGGTGTTGAAAGGTGTGAAAATTACCGAGTTCGGTACTGTACCTGTACCTGTACAGTTTAAAAAGTCACGCCTGCAAATTACCAACAACGTTATAGACGAATGGAAAAAATTGATAGAAGCCGACCTCCGGGAAGATCAACAGGGATTCAGTAGAAATGTTGGATTCCGTAGAAATGTTGGAACACGTGAGGCAATACTGACCCTACGACTGATCTTAAGCGATGGGTTAAGGAAAGGCAAACCTACGTTTCCAATATTTGTAGACTTTGAGAAAGCTTTTGACAATGTTGGATGGAATATTCTCTTTCAAATTCTGAGGGTGACAGGGGTAAAATACAGAGAGCGAAAGGCTATTTACAATTTGTACGGAAACCAGATCGCAAAATCGAGGAGCCCGAAAGGGAAGGAGTGATTGAAAAGGAAGTAACTACGGATTGTAGCCTATCCCCGATGTTATTCAATCTGTATATTAAGCAAGCAGTAAAGGAAACTACAGAAAAATTTTGAGTAGGAATTAAAACCGATGGAGAAGAAATAAAAACTTTGAGGTTCACCGACGACACTTGATGTACTTGTGGATAGTATGGCACGACCAATACATGCGTGCATCAATGCAAGATGACGTGCTACTGGGTATTAGAGGTACCGGTGTGTACAGCAATCTGGGCCACCACCTCTGAAGGTCTCGCTATATGGTGGTACAACATGAAGTGTGTGGTTTTCATGAGCAATAAAAAGGGCGGAAACGATGTTTATGGTGATCTCTATTCTAATTTTCTGTACAGATTCCGAAACTCTCGGAACCGGGGTGATGCAAAACTTGTTTTGATATGTGTATATGTCTCCAGACATGAACCCTACCGAACATGCCTGGGATAGATGGAAAAGTGCTGTTTATGGACGCTGTGACCCAAGAACCACTCTCGAAGGAAACAGCCTATGCACACGACATCTGTTTACTCTCTAGGTCGGAAGGGGAGCTGGAGCAAATGACCAAAGCAGTAAAGGAGGCTGCCAGCAAATCTGACCAAGTACCTCGTTATGACGCGTGGTCATTGTCAGACTGCTGGTCATCTACAATCACTGCAGGTTGGGGACCATTCCTACAAGAGAGTGCAAAAATTCAAATACCTAGGGGCACTTTTGACTGAGAACTCGTCATTTGAAGCAGAGATCAATGCCAGAATACAAGAAGGAAACCGATCTTACCAAAGCCTAGCACAACTGCTTCGGCCCAGATATCTCTATTCGGGACGACGACGGTTCAATCCCGCGTCCGGCCATCCTGATTTAGGTTTTCCGTGATTTCCCTAAATCACTCCAGGCAAATGCCGGGATGGTTCCTTTGAAAGGGCACGGCCGACTTCCTTCCCCGTCCTGCCCTGATCCGATGAGACCGATGACCTTGCTGTCTGGTCTCCTTCCCCCAAACAACCCCCAACCCGAGATATCTCTCCAGACAGTTCAAGATTCGGCTGTACAAAACCCTGATCCAGCCTGTTGTTCTATATGGTTCCGAGTCATGGAGTGTCCGGAAACAGGACTTCCATAAGCTCCCTGTTTTCGAGAGAAAAGTGCTTCGGAAGATCTTCGGTCCGGTTCTGGATGCAGATACAGGAGAATGGAGGATCAGAAACAATCAAGAGCTCGAGGAACTATACCAGCAGCCCAAGATAGCAGGAACTTTAAAGTCTCTTCGGGTTTGCTGCCGGATCCTAAAATCGACTCGATATTTCGGCGATCCAGCTGGACGCCATCTTCAGGAAAATGCTGCTTCTCCTGATGAGTCGCGCTGAGAACAGTTCTCAGCGGGACTCATCAGCAGAAGCAGCATTTCCCTGAAGATGGCGAAACCGGTAGCAGTTACTTCTGTAAAAGATCTGGGAGTATGCGTGCGGAACGATTTGAAGTGGAATGATCATATAAAATTAATTGTTGGTAAGGCGGGTACCAGGTTGAGATTCATTGGGAGAATGCTTAGAAAATGTAGTGCATCAACAAAGGAGGTGGCTTACAAAACACTCGTTCGGCCTATACTTGAGTATTGCTCATCAGTGTGGGATCCGTACCAGGTCGGGTTGACAGAGGAGATAGAGAAGATCCAAAGAAGAGCGGCGCGTTTCGTCACAGGGTTATTTGGTAAACGTGATAGCGTTACGGAGATGTTTAGCAAACTCGAGTGGCAGACTCTGCAAGAGAGGCGCTCTGCATCGCGGTGTAGCTTGCTGTCCAGGTTTCGAGAGGGTGCGTTTCTGGATGGGGTATCTAATATATTGCTTCCCCGTACTTATACCTCCCGAGGAGATCACGAATGTAAAAGCGAGCGCGCACGGAGGCTTTCCGGGAGTCGTTCTTCCCGCGAACCGTACGCGACTGGAACAGGAAAGGGAGGTAATGACAGTGGCACGTAAAGTGCCCTCAGCCACACACCGTTGGGTGGCTTGCGGAGTATAAATGTAGATGTAGACAGTTGGATCGCCGAAATATCGAGTCAAGTTGATTTTAGGATCCGGCAGCAAACCCGAAGAGACTTTCAAGACTTATTACGCCGGGAAAGCCTACGTAATCACATAGCAGGAACTGTCAAAGCCAAACGAATGCAATGGGCCGGCCATGTGGCCCGGATGGAGGATCACAGACGGCCTCGGAAGCTCCTGGATTTCACAGACCGCCAGGGAGGCCCGAGAAGCGTTGGATGGCCTCCATGAAGATTTAAACCAAGTGTCAATAGATGTGGACGGATGGCGGTAACAGCAGCAATGGACAGAATACAGTGGGGGAGAAAAGTCGTAGATGCGTGCGGTCCACTGGGCCTGATCTCATAGTAGAAGAGACAAACACGAAACACCTCCACCCAGAAACACGGACGAGTGGAGACCGATAGTTGAAGAGTGAAAAATTCGATATCGGCATAAGAAAACATTAGTACACACATCTTCGTACATATCTCTTTCTGGCGCGGGCACATTTATATGGCATCTTTACCCGCGCACAGTGTTCCGACACTTATTAAATGCCACATGCTTTATGGCTAAACCAAAATAAGATCTATCGCACAACCTACAGCGGCGTAGTCCGGCAGGGTGGGGGCGAACCATGGAGGTAGAATAAGGGGAGATGGCGCTAGAGAGTTACGCTGCACGTTGTTTTGAAGCCAGTGGGCGGGGTCTGCCGCCATCTTGGATCCCCCAAAACATTAGCAGACGCGTGTTTACAATTGCTTCTTGTTCGTTATTTCTGTCGCGTTCACGCAATATTTGTTTTATATAGTAAATGTTACACTGTTTTAGTGAACAACACAGCATAAGGAACACAACTTCAAACGTTTTCTGGTCTTAAATGCGTATTCGATACAGCAATACGACACGAAAATATGACGCTTCTGGCCTCTGTACTGTAATTCCTTTTTGTTTATACACTTTGAATAAGCGAGAAGAGAAGTATGTGCTATGGAAAGCGTGCTTTCGTAATCCATTTCTATTCACTTTCATTGTGTTTGTGTCGATAATTGACAAAGCCAGAACTCCAAAAGCAACGATTGGTAGTTTAGAGGCACCGATTTGTATTCATTGCATTTTCAAGTCAAATGCAAATTTTAAATGTTCAAGTGTGCAAGAAACTTACCTTATTTACTTTGGTGTCCCTTAGATGTATGCAGGGATGATATAAACAAGCCAGCTGTCACGTCAACAAAGTGAAAGTTTCGTTAAATTACGAAGGAAAAGAAGTGAATTTAAGATTGTCAGGTCCATTGTAGTTTACACATCTGCTTTGTTTTTGAATTGTACCTACCAAGTGACATTCAGTGTGGCAGATAACAGCAGTTTACAGGGTAACGTGACAGCACAGTCACTAATGTAAATAGCCCGGACTTAGATAGGGAACTTTGCTTTAACAAATATGTAACCCTTTACGTACTTATAATTTAACCATTGTAACAGGTGTTCCACACATGTTACTGAAGATTTAATTAACTACATATAGTTACATCACTTTTATATTAAATTATTGCATTTTAAAACATTAGTCTCCATTTCCAGGATATTTCTTGCCAGGACTTTTCAGTTACTTGGGAATAACCAAACAATGAATACCAAGTGTATTGCTCACCTCCAGTAAGCTCTTTGCGTTGGATTGATAGGAAATCTAAATTCAAATCATAGAAATAAAACCATACTGTAAAACATTACAGTGCACCAGAATTTCAAGTACACAGGATGAGTCACCTAACGTTACCGCTGGATATATTTCGTAAACCACATCAAATACTGACGAATCGATTCCACAGACCGAACGTGAGGAGAGGGGCTAGTGTAATTGTTTAATACAAACCATACAAAAATGCACGGAAGTATGTTTTTTAACACAAACCTACGTTTTTTTAAATGGAACCACGTTAGTTTTGTTAGCACATCTGAACATATAAACAAATACGTAATCAGTGCCGTTTGTTACATTGCAAAACGTTAATTACATCCGGAGATATTGTAACCTAAAGTTGACGCTTGAAACCTCCGACTTTCAGTTGCGTGTTGTAACAAACACTTCATTGCAGGGGCCCAAACAGCTGCAACATACATCGCGTTTCTACAGAATGATCTGCCAACGTTGCTCGAAAATGTCCCACTGGAAACGCGTCGACGTATGTGGTATCAGCATGATGGTGCACCTGCACATTCCGCAATTAACACTAGGCTGACCCTCGACAGGATGTTCGACGGGAGTTTCATAGGACGTGGAGGACGCATAAATTGGCCAGCCCGTTCTCCTGATCTTACACCTCTGGATTCCTTTCTGTGGGGTACGTTAAAGGAGAATGTGTACCGTGATGTGCCTACAACCCCAGAGGATATGAAACAACGTATTGTGGCAGCCTGCGGCGACATTACACCAGATGTACTGCGGCGTGTACGACATTCATTACGCCAGAGATTGCAATTGTGTGCAGCAAATGATGGCCACCACATTGAACATCTATTGGCCTGGCATGTCGGGACACACTCTATTCCACTCCGTAATTGAAAACGGAAACCACGTGTGTACGTGTACCTCACCGTTCATGGTAATGTACATGTACGTGAAAAAGACCAATAAAAAAGTGTCAGCATGTGGACGTAATGTGGTGTTCCAGTCTCTTCTGTACCTAAGGTCCATCACCGTTCCCTTTGGATCCCTACGTAAATCGGTGCTCTCCGATACACACGATCGAACAGCGGAGGAGTGGTACTCAAGCGTCAACTTTAGGTTACAATATCTCCGGATGTAATTAACATTTTACAGTGCAACAAACGGCACTGATTACATATTTGTTTATATGTTCAGATGTGGTAACAAAACTAACGGGGTTCAATTTAAAAAAAACGTAGGTTTGTGTTAAAAAAACATACTTCCGTGCATTTTTTATGGTTTGTATTAACCAATTACACTTGCCCCTCTCCTCACGTTCGGTCTGTGGAATCGATTCGTCAGTATTTGATGTGATTTACGAAATATATCCAGCGGTAATGTTAGGTGACTCACCCTGTATATAAGAAAATTGCGCTTAAATATGTTCACTTACGAATGAAATATGTTTTGTTTAAACTTCAGACTACAATCTGAACGATTAGCACTAGAGATGGGCAAACTCGTTCATCGTTGGGAGCTAATTCACTGCTGATCGTTCTTTTTTGGGAACCGTTCGTTTTTACTCGTTCACCGTTCACTTGTGCTTGGTGTATGGTTCTTATGAAAAACTGAAAACTAGTAGTATAGATGACTGAAGGATGGAGGGCACCAAGAGGGGGCACTTGCCTCCCCCCTGGAGTATAGAGTTTTTATTCATTACAGAATTCTTCCACATTTTTAGAAGTAATTTCTGTGATTCTGCAGAACCTCTCGTTTAGCCAACCGTAGCCTTGTGAGGCTGATTGCAGGGAAATAATATAGGGTGGCGCACGGAAAACCGGCCCCGAGTACAGACTGCTCGCCAATTACGGATGATGTGCTGCCCATTACGAGCAGATATAACAGACAAACGTAATAAGTAGGTAGTGAAGAAATAACAAGCTAATGCAAGCAACAATTGCGAAACAATCGAGGACGATGTGTAGAGAGCTGGAGAAGAGAACATGAAAATCTCACGCGCGCGCTCATATAGTCTTGTAAACCTGTTGGTGGCTGTTTCCCAACTTAATAGACCACAAGTGTCTTGTATAAAATTCTTCGTTTCGACTTCCACTGCATAGCTATGCTACGTTGTAAACAATATTCGTTTACGCCCTATATATACTTCACGTTGTCTCTGAGTTCGTAGGCGAAGTAGAGACTTTATGGAAGCATAAAATGTGGTTTTCTCATACTTGCGTCACACGCTTAGTAAAAATTAGGTTTTTATGTTGCATTATTAAAGTTAATGCAGCAATAATAATAATAATAAATTCGCAGTAATAAAGTTTTTGCTTTGAAAGCCTCTTCTGAACAAAAGTTTGAGATAATAAGTAAATACGATTTTATGGCAATCTATGTCTTTTCAAATGGAGAGGCACCGCTTTTCCTACTGAGCCAAAATGACCCACAACCCACCTTTTTTTCAAAGAAACCCAACTAGCAGGTAATGCAAATTGGAAACAACCAAACTTAAAAATAATTAGAGCCTTCCTAAATATGATGTTTTGTATATGAAAGATACACGAAAATCGTTTTATATGAATTTTCATACACTAAAAATTAAGCAAATTATTGAAAGTTAGCTGCTAAATCAAGTCGATGAAACCAAAAAATATATGAATAACAAAAAAAACTTGTCTTGTTATAAGTATGTCTTCTGCTGTTCATCGATATAATGAAGTGAGGTGATATGCCCTTTTGTTACCTGAAAAGACGTACCTATTACAAACAACGTAATTTTTATGTAATTTACGTAACTATAAAATACTTTCTGATTACCGGTCGTGGACGCTGAATAGCCAGACCCAAGTGCAAGAACAGTTTGGAACACACGTAAAATAGGCGAGCGCAGTGAACAAAACGAACAACTGGATACTGAACTAACTAGGAGCAGTCGGCAGTGGAACTGAGACAGGTGGTCTTGCGAAGAACGACGAGTGCGGCCGAGGGAGGCCGAGACTGAGACGAGCACGCGACCGAGGCTGGAACGAGAACTGCCGAAGTGACCGCCGCGACCGAAGTGAACTAGTGAACTATGAACCGATTGTTCTTCGTTCCAGGGAACTATAAGTAGACAGCCGCGACCGAAGTGAATTATGAACCAATCGTTCCTCGTTCCAAGGAACTATAAGTATACCGCCACGACCAAAGTGAACTATGAACCAATCGTTCCTCGTTCCAGGGAACTATAAGTAGACAGCCACGACCGAAGTGAACTATGAACCGATCGTTCCTCGTTACCGGAAACTATTAGTAGACCGCCGCGACCGAAGTGAACTATGAGCCGATCGTTCCTCGTTCCCGGGAACTATAAGTAGACTGCCGTGACCGAAGTGAACCATGAGCCGATCGTTCCTCATTCCCGGGAACTATAACTAGACTGCCGTGACTGAATTGAACTATGAGCCGATCGTTCCTCATTCCCGGGAACTATAAGTAGACTGCCGTGACCGAAGTGAACTATGAGCCGATCATTCCTCGTTCCCGGGAACTATAAGTAGACTGCCGCGACCGAAGTGAACTATGAGCCGATCGTTCCTCGTTCCCGGGAACTATAAGTAGACTGCCGCGACCGAAGTGAACTATGAGCCGATCGTTCCTCGTTCCAGGGAACTATAAGTAGACAGCCACGACCGAAGTGAACTATGAACCGATCGTTCCTCGTTACCGGAAACTATTAGTAGACCGCCGCGACCGAAGTGAACTATGAGCCGATCGTTCCTCGTTCCCGGGAACTATAAGTAGACTGCCGTGACCGAAGTGAACCATGAGCCGATCGTTCCTCGTTCCCGGGAACTATAACTAGACTGCCGCGACCGAAGTGAACTATGAGCCGATCGTTCCTCATTCCCGGGAACTATAAGTAGACTGCCGTGACCGAAGTGAACTATGAGCCGATCATTCCTCGTTCCCGGGAACTATAAGTAGACTGCCGCGACCGAAGTGAACTATGAGCCGATCGTTCCTCGTTCCCGGGAACTATAAGTAGACTGCCGCGACCGAAGTGAACTATGAGCCGATCGTTCCTCGTTCCCGGGAACTATAAGTAGACTGCCGTGACCGAAGTGAACTATGAGCCGATCGTTCCTCGTACCCGGGAACTATAAGTAGACTGCCGTGACCGAAGTGAACTATGAGCCGATCGTTCCTCGTTGCCGGAAACTATTAGTAGACCGCCGCGACCGAAGTGAACTATGAGCCAATTGTTCCTCGTTCCCGGGAACTATAAGTAGACTGCCGTGACCGAAGTGAACCATGAGCCGATCGTTCCTCATTCCCGGGAACTATAACTAGACTGCCGCGAGCGAAGTGAACTATGAGCCGATCGTTCCTCATTCCCGGGAACTATAAGTAGACTGCCGCGACCGAAGTGAACTATGAGCCAATCGTTCCTCGTTCCCGGGAACTATAAGTAGACTGCCGTGACCGAAGTGAACTATGAGCCGATCGTTCCTCCTTCCCGGGAACTATAAGTAGACTGCCGTGACCGAAGTGAACTATGAGCCGATCGTTCCTCATTCCCGGGAACTATAAGTAGACTGCCGTGACCGAAGTGAACTATGAGCCGATCGTTCCTCATTCCCGGGAACTATAAGTAGACAGCCGCGACCGAACTGAACTATGAACCGATCATTCCTCGTTCCCGGAAACTATTAGTAGACCGCCGCGACCGAAGTGAACTATGAGCCGATCGTTCCTCGTTCCCGGGAACTATAAGTAGACTGCCGTGACCGAAGTGAACTATGAGCCGATCGTTCTTCGTTCCCGGGAACTATAAGTAGACTGCCGTGACCGAAGTGAACTATGAGCCGATCGTTCCTCGTTCCCGGGAACTATAAGTAGACTGCCGTGACTGAAGTGAACTATGAGCCAATCGTTCCTCGTTCCCGGGAACTATAAGTAGACTGCCGTGACCGAAGTGAACTATGAGCCGATCATTCCTCGTTCCCGGGAACTATAAGTAGACTGCCGTAACCGAAGTGAACTATGAGCTGAGCATTCCTCGTTCCCAGCAACTATAAGTACACTGCCGCGACCAAAGTGAACTAGTGAACTATGAACTGATCGTTCTTCATTCCAGGGAACTATAAGTAGACCGCCGCGACTGAAGTGAACTATGAACCGATCGTTCCTTGGAATTCGTTCCTCGTTCCTTTCGTTCATCTTGGTGAACTGTCCCTTTGCACCCGTTCGTTCGCGAACTACCCATCTCTAATTAGTACACCTGTAAGCGACGCAAGCCGGCGCTTTTTATCAAAAGACTTCACGACTGCACGGAATCAAACCACCAGAAGTGAATGTTATGGGGTAGCTAACATGGCGGATCTTCACTTGGGTCGGCTTCAAGTTTGTGACGTCACGACAGCTCCTCTTATTTTACCTCCATGGGGCGAACGCAACAGAAGATGCGGACGCCGTCCTGTGACCGCCCGGCTGTCAGTCAGAGCGATGTCGTTCGTGATCGGTCGGCAGTGGCAGGCTGGACGGCGGGCTACGGCTGGCAGAGGGCTGCCGGAGGCTGCGCAGTCGCTTTCCACTGCAGCGGCGTGACGTCACGTGCCGCTGGGTTTCCCTGGGAACCGCCTCACTGCCGGCGCGCTGCCGATTCGCCACGGACGTAACGCCGGCTGTTCCCCGGGTACCGCAGCGCGGGCGAGAGGAAAAAAAGGTGCAACCGGCCGAGCAGCGAACCGCGGACTCGGGCGAAAGCGGCCGGCCCGCACTGCTGGCGACCGTTGTCGACGTCGCCCCTGCCTCGCCTACAATACCTGCCTCTATTTGTACACTACTGGCCATTGAAATTGCTACACCAAGAAGAAATGCAGATGATAACCGGGTATTCATTGCACAAATATATTATACTAGAATTGACATGTGATTAAATTTTCACGCAATTTGGGTGCATAGATCCTGAGCAATCAGTACCCAGAACAACCACCTCTGGCCGTAATAACGGCCTGATACGCCTGGCCATTGAGTCAAACAGAGCTTGGATGGCGTGTACAGGTACAGCTGCCCAAGCAGCTTCAACACGATACCACAGTTCATCAAGAGTAGTGACTGGCATACTGTGACGAGCCAGTAGCTCGGCCACCATTGACAATGCGTTTTCAAATGGTGAGAGATCTGTAGAATGCGCTGGCCAGGGCAGCAGTCGAACATTTTATGTATCCAGAAAGGTCCGTACAGGACCTGCAACATGCGGTCGTGCATTATCCTGCTGAAATGTACGGTTTCCCAGGGATCGAATGAAGGGTAGAGCCACGGGTCGTAACACATCTGAAATGTAACGTCCACGGTTCAAAGTACCGTCAATGTGAACAAGAGGTGACCGACACGTGTAACCAATGGCACCACATACTATCATCACGCCGGGTGATACGCCAGTATGGCGATGACGAATACACGCTTCCAATGTGCGTTCACCGCGATGTCGCCAAACACGGATGCGACCATCATGATGCTGTAAGCAGAACGAAAAAAATGACGTTTTGCCATTCGTGCACCCAGGTTCGTCGTCGAGTACACCATCGCAAGCGCTCCTGTCTGTGATGCAGAGTCAACGGTAACCGCAGCCATGGTCTTCGAGCTGATAGTCCGTGCTGCTGCAAACGTCGTCGAACTGTTCGTGCAGATGGTTGTTGTCTTCCAAACGTCCCAATCTCTTGATTTATGGATCGAGACGTGACTGCACGATCCGTTACAGGTATGCGGATAAGATGCCTGTCATCTCGACTGCTAGTGATACGAGACCGTTGGGATCGAGCACGGCGTTCCGTATTACGCTCCTGAACCCACCGATTCCATATTCTGCTAACAGTCATTGGATCTCGACCAACGCGAGCAGCAATGTCGCGAAACGATAAACCGCAATCGTGATAGGCTACAATCCGACCTTTATCAAAGTCGGATACTTGATGGTAGGCATTTCCCCTCCTTACACGAGGCATCACAACAACGTTTCACCAGGCAACACCGGTCAACTGCTGCTTGTGTATGAGTAATCGGTTGGAAACTTTCCTCATGCCAGCACGTTGTAGGTGTCGCCACCGGCGCAAACTGTGTGAATGCTCTGAAAAGCAAATCATTTGCATGTCACAGCATCGTCTTCCTGTCGGGTAAATTTCGCGTCTGTAGCACGTCATCTTCGTGGTGCAGCAATTTTAATGGCCAGTAGTGTATTTATTCACGGTATACTCGTGAAACGGTCGTACGGGGAAAATCTCCACTTTAGCGCTACCTCGGAGATGCTGTGTCCCATCGCTCGTGCGCCGACTGTAACACCACGTTCAAACTCGCTAAAGTATTGATAACCTGCTACCGTAGGAGCAGTAACCAATCTAAGAACTGCGCCAGACACCTGTTGTCACATATAGGCGCTTCCGACCGCATCTGCCTGTTTACATCGGGGATAGGCTACAACCCTCTCTCACTCCCATCTCAGCAACTGCTTCCCTTTCATGCCTCTCGACTCTTACAATTGCCATCTGGTTTTTGTACAAGCTGTCATAGTTTATCTTTCCCTATATTTCACCGCTGCCACCTTCAGTTACGGTAAGGAGTGTTTTTCGTGATTAGAGTGTGGTCCCGTCAATGCGCTCAAAAAATCGCTTAATGCGGAATCATAGGAACATACACTCCTGGAAATTGAAATGAGAACACCGTGAATTCATTGTCCCAGGAAGGGGAAACTTTATTGACACATTCCTGGGGTCAGATACATCACATGATCACACTGACAGAACCACAGGCACATAGACACAGGCAACAGAGCATGCACAATGTCGGCACTAGTACAGTGTATATCCACCTTTCGCAGCAATGCAGGCTGCTATTCTCCCATGGAGACGATCGTAGAGATGCTGGATGTAGTCCTGTGGAACGGCTTGCCATGCCATTTCCACCTGGCGCCTCAGTTGGACCAGCGTTCGTGCTGGACGTGCAGACCGCGTGAGACGACGCTTCATCCAGTCCCAAACATGCTCAATGGGGGACAGATCCGGAGATCTTGCTGGCCAGGGTAGTTGACTTACACCTTCTAGAGCACGTTGGGTGGCACGGGATACATGCGGACGTGCATTGTCCTGTTGGAACAGCACGTTCCCTTGCCGGTCTAGGAATGGTAGAACGATGGGTTCGATGACGGTTTGGATGTACCGTGCACTATTCAGTGTCCCCTCGACGATCACCAGTGGTGTACGGCCAGTGTAGGAGATCGCTCCCCACACCATGATGCCGGGTGTTGGCCCTGTGTGCCTCGGTCGTATGCAGTCCTGATTGTGGCGCTCACCTGCACGGCGCCAAACACGCATACGACCATCATTGGCACCAAGGCAGAAGCGACTCTCATCGCTGAAGACGACACGTCTCCATTCG